>NC_036842.1:63016958-63252918 GCF_002910315.2 Salvelinus sp. IW2-2015
AACCTTAATGACTTGAAGAAGATCTGCAAAGAGGAGTGGGACAAAATCCCTCCTGAGATGTGTGCAAACCTGGTGGCCAACTACAAGAAACGTCTGACCTCTGTGATTGCCAACAAGGGTTTTGCCACCAAGTACTAAGTCATGTTTTGCAGAGGGGTCAAATACTTATTTCCCTCATTAAAATGCAAATCAATTCATAACATTTTTGACATGCGTTTTTCTGGATTTTTTTGTTGATATTCTGTCTCTCACTGTTCAAATAAACCTACCATTAAAATTATAGACTGATCATTTCTTTGTCAGTGGGCAAACGTACAAAATCAGCAGGGGATCAAATACTTTTTTCCCTCACTGTATATATACTGTATATGCTCTCTGTCTCTCTCTCCATCTCCATCTCTCTCGGTTCTCTCCTGTTGCTCCTCCTCCTTGTCTCTCATCGCCCTGCTGTCAGTATCTATGAGGCTGAGTAGACTGCAGTAAGCTGGGGGATGAGGTTGTGCTGCCATTGTGTCATTCTACAGCGGCGTCTGGGAGCATTGAGGAATAGGTCTTATCTGAGAGCAGTAATTTGATCTGGCATCGGGAGCATGTCTCTGTCCCCTGATCCCCATTCTCTCAGCTTTCATGTGCCAGTCTCAACCCAGCTGAGAGACTCTGTAAAAACCTTTTTTGTCAGCCTTTTGGTAGTGAGGAGGAACAACTATTATGAGTTAACCTTCCTTTCAGATAACAGGGAATTGGTTAGCCTTGTTGCCAGGAAGCTATTTCACAGTGTGCTGACCATACAGTACATGCACAACAAGCAGACAAACACTCACACGATTCTGTCCAACAACATCAATGCGCTGCCAAAGATGGTTTAGGTCTACAGAGGGCAGACTATCTTTAAAAGAACAGAGCATTGACTGGTCAGATATACAGACACACACAGTCAAATATACACCTACATGCATAGCCAAACTTCCTCAAACACACCTTTTAAACTGTGTGTAGTGTTTGTTATCTTCTCAAGTTCTATCTCAGAGTCTGGCTGTGTGTCTGGCTACAGACGGATGTCCAGTCCTTTAAACTCTCCTCCAGCTCTCTCATACCTTTACACACCTCAGCCAATGATAACAGCTCACTTATATCCTTATACCCAGGAGCTTCTGCTTGTTTTCTTCTTCTCTAAATCCTCTATCTTCTTCAACTTCCTTTGTGTCTTGTTTCTATGGAAATGGCTGCGTCTCCAACTGTACAACTGTAAGTAATCATGAAATCCCTCTCAAGTCCTATACAGGAGTGAGTGACCTGCTCATGTGCTCTGTGCTGCACTAGGGATCAGACAGACTAAAAAAACACTCCAATGCATTTGGGAGCTCAGAGTCTCCAGCAGCAGAGGGAGAGGCTACTGTCATCTGTCATCTACCCTGAGCCAGACTCCATCTGAGGGGGATTTACCAAGCCTGACATGGGTATGGGCATGGGGACAAGCTGCAGTCCAGACCAATGATAATAGAGCCTTTACATGAGAACTATAAAGACCATGACCATCGAATGAGAGGGAGAGAGATGGAGAGAGAGAGAGGAGAGGGAGGAGAGAGAGGAGAGGGAGGAGAGAGAGGAGAGGGAGGAGAGAGAGGAGAAGGAGAAAGAGAGAGGGAGAAAGAGAGAGGAGAGGGAGGAGGAGAGGGAGGAGAGGGGGGAGATGGAGGAGATGGAGAGAAAGGAGAGGGAGAGAGAGAGGAGATGGAGAGAGATGGAGAGGAGAGGGAGGAGTGGAGGAGAGAGAGGAGAGGGAGGAGAGAGAGGAGAGGAGAGAGAGAGGAGAGGGAGGAGAGAGGAGATGGAGAGAGAGAGAGGAGAGGAGAGAAGAGAGGAGAGGAGGAGAGAGAGGAGAGGGAGGAGAGAGAGGAGATGGAGAGAGAGGAGAGGGAGGAGAGAGAGGAGAGGGAGGAGAAGAGAGGGAGGGAGGAGAGAGAGAGGGAGATGGAGAGAATGAGAGGGAGGAGAGAGAGGAGAGGAGGAGAGAGAGGAGATGGAGAGAGAGGGAGGAGATGGAGAGGAGAGGAGGGGAGGAGAGAGAGGGAGAGAGGAGGAAGGGAGGAGGAGGGAGAGGGAGGAGAGAGAGGAAGGGGGAGGAGAGAGAGGGAGGAGAGAGAGGAGAGGGAGGAGAGAGAGGAGAGGTGGAGAGGTGGAGAGAGAGGAGAGGAGAGAGGAGAATGAGGAGAGGAGGAGAGGGGAGGAGAGAGAGGAGAGGAGGAGAGAGAGGAGAGGGAGGAGAAAGAGGGAGAGGAGAAGAGAGAGGAGAGGGAGGAGGAGAGAGGAGAGGAGGAGAGAGAGGAGAGGGATGAGAGAGAGGAGTGGAGAGGAGAGGAGGAGAGGGAGGAGAGAGAGGAGAGGGAGGAGAGAGAGGAGAGGGAGAGAGGAGAGAGAGGAGATGGAGAGAGAGGGAGAGGGAGGAGAGAGAGGAGAGGGAGAGAAGAGGAGAGGAGGAGAGAGAGGAGAGGAGGAGAGAGAGGAGAGGTAGAGAGAGAGGAGGGGAGAGAGAGATGAGAGGGAGGAGAGAGAGGAGAGGGGAGAGGAGAGAGGAGGAGAGAGATGAGAGGGAGAGAGAGAGGAGAGGAGGAGAGAGAGGGATGGAGAGAGAGGGAGGAGAGGGAGGGAGAGAGAGGAGAGGGAGGAGAGAGAGGAGAGGGAGGAGAGAGAGGAGAGAGGAAGAGAGGAGAGGGCGGAGAGAGAGGAGATGGAGGAGAGAGAGGAGATGGAGGAGAGAGAGAGAGGGAGGAGAGACAGGAGAGGGAGAGAGGAGGAGAGGGAGGAGAGGGAGGAGAGAGAGGAGATGGAGAGAGAGAGAGGAGGAGGGGGAGGAGAGAGAGGAGAGGGAGGAGAGAGAGAGGAGAGGGAGGAGAGAGAGGAGAGGGAGGAGAGAGAGGAGAGGGAGACGAGAGAGAGAGGAATGGAGAGAGAGGAGAGGGAGGAGAGAGTGAGAGGGAGGAGAGAGAGGAGATGAGGAGAGGGAGGAGATGGAGAGAGAAGGAGAGGGAGGAGAGAGAGGAGAGGAGGAGAGAGAGGAAGAGGGAGGAGAGAGAGAGATGGAGAGGAGATAGAGGAGAGGGAGGAGAGAGAGGAGAGGGAGGAGAGAGAGGAGATGGAGAGAGAGAGAGGAGAGGGAGGAGAGAGGAGATGGAGAGAAGAGAGAGGAGAGGGGAGAGAGAGAGGAGAGGGCGGAGAGAGAGGAGAGGAGGAGAGAGAGGAGATGGAGGAGAAGAGAGGGAGGGAGGAGAGAGGAGATGGAGAGAGAGAGAGGGAGATGGAGAGAGAGAGAGGAGAAGAGAGAGGAGAGGGAGGAGAGGAAGGAGAAGGGAGGAGAGAGAGGAAGATGGAGAGAGGAGGAGAGGGAGAGAGAGAGGAGAGGGAGGAGAGAGAGAGAGGAGATGGAGAGAGAGGAGAGGGAGGAGAGAGATGAGAGGGAGAGAGAGAGGAGATGAGAGAGAGAGGGAGGAGATGGAGAGAGAGAGGAGAGGAGGAGAGAGAGGAGATGGAGAGAGAGAGAGGAGAGGGAGAAAGAGAGGAGATGGAGAGAGAGAGAGGAGAGGGAGGAGAGAGAGGATAGGAAGGAGAGTGTGTGAGAGATTGCTAGATATGAATTCCACGCTTGCTTAGACAGAAAGATGAATGTTCTGACACAGGAAGTATCACATGGACAAACTGTGTCAGTGCTTTAAACTTTTGTTTTAATTTTTGTTGTGTTTACATGAACCTGCGTTTATTTGTATGAGTGCATTTGATTGTGAAGGAATAACAGTCTACATCTGTTCTTCATTTCTGTATATGGTGGTAGCAACTGAACAGCAGTAAGTCAATGATTTGGGTAAGCTGCAGAAAACTGCAAAATACAATAACTATAATAGTGCAGCGGTTAAAAACTACGAATCATGGGAAGTTGCTGATCCCGTGTCTCGTCGTCTGTTGTCTGTGTTGTTCTTCTATACAGTATCTCTCTCCCTCCTTCTCTCACCTCTGAATATTGTCTGAGTGTTTCATAACAGCGGAAAGCGTGTTGTTCCTTCCTCACATTTCAGACCATTAACAATACAATGCGTCAGTCTAGAACAATCAACGGTGCTGTTTACAACAGAGATTAATATATAACAACATCCTGTTAGAGATCCCTCCTGAGAGAGGAGAGAGAGAGAGAGAGAGAGAGAGAGAGAGAGAGAGAGAGAGCGAGAGAGAGAGAGGACAGAGGAGGAAACAGAATGATGTTGTGGGCTCTGGTAAACAGCCTGTATAGAGGATGAATGAGTGGCATGAGGTCATAGCCCAGTGGAGGTGGGGTGTGTGTGTATATGAGAGAGAGAGAGAGAGAGAGAGAGAGAGAGAGAGAGAGAGAGAGAGAGTGTGTGTGTCTCCGTTTCTGTTTCTCTGTGTGTGTTGTGTGTGCGTGAATGTGCGTGGCGTGTGTGTGCACGCGTGTGTGTTGTGTGGTGTATGTCGTGTGTGTGTGTGCATGTGCGTGTGTGTGGGTGTGTGTCTGCGTGTGTGTCTGCGTGTGTGTGTGTGTGCTGTGTGTGTGTGTGTGTGTGGTGTGTGTGTGTGTGTGTGTGTGTGTGTGTGTGTGTGTGTGTGTGTGGTGTGTGGTGCGTGTGTGTGCGTGTGTTGTGTGTGTGTCTGCGTGTGTGTCTGCATGTGTGTCTGCGTGTCTGCGTGTGTGTGTGTTGTGCGTGTATGTGCGTGTGTTGTGTGCGTTGTGTGTGGGTGTGTGTCTGCGTGTGTGTCTGCGTGTGTGTCTGCGTGTGTGTGTGTGTGTTAGGGAAAAGTCAGGTGAAAGCCCCAAACTTTGCATCTGTGTGACTGATAAAGCAGTTAGCGTGGAGCTCCAATAACACAATGTGTTATGAGTGGGCCAGGCAGGCTCTAAAACATAGCAGAGCAGGGGAGGCAATGGATTATCATAATGCTGCCGCTCCTGGGCATCAATCCATGACTCATTTCCACATTTCTGAATTAAATTGGGCAGTGCATTGGTAGCAGACCAAGAGGGAGAGAGAGTAATTGCATGCTATCCTTTTAGCAATGTTTTCTCTGGATCTAATGTGACTAACAGTGCAACATCCAGCACCAAGCATGTCATGGCAACAGGCCATATATGGACGTAAGCAACTAAATACAAACAGCATCTTCCAATGAAAGAGTCAACACCGACACAAACTGTTAAACCACTGATATGTCATAAGTTAAACCATCGAACACAGACAACTACACAACTCCTCAGACACTCACGCAGGTGGACACAGTCACATCCTTAATCAAAATCTACATTTAACTCAAGTGAAATGGCAGTGGTTTAAAGACTTACCTCGTTAAATAAAGGTTAAATAAAATCAATTTAAAAAAATGATGTGTGCATGCTTGCCAGTGGGGACTGAGATTGGAGGCTGTGTGTACATGTGTGTGTGTGTGTGTGTGCATGTGTGTGTGTGTATTCAGACCATTTGCTATGAGACTCGAAATTGAGATGTTTCTACAACTTGATTGGAGTCCACCTGTGGTAAATTCAATTGATTGGACATGATTTGGAAAGGCACACACCTCTCTATATTAGGTCCCACAGTTGACAGTGTATGTCAGAGCAAAAACCAATCCATGAGGTCGAGGGATTGTCCGTAGAGCTCCGAGACAGGATTGTGTCGAGGCACAGATCTGGGGATGGATACCAAAAAATGTCTGCAGCATTGAAGGTCCCCAAGAACACAGTGGCCTTCATCATTCTTAAATCCACAAATACAGGTGTGCCAAGCTTGTAGCGTCATACCCAAAAAGACCCAAGGCTGTAATCGCTGCCAAAGGTGCTTCAACAAACTATTGAGTAAAAGGTCTGAATACTTATGTAAATGTGATATTTCAGTTTTTTATTTTTAATAAATGGTGCTTTGTCATTATGGGGTATTGTGTGTAGACTTATGAGCTGGATTTTGTTTTTTTTAAGTCAAGGAGTCTGAATACTTTCCGAATGCACTGTATGTGCTTGCGTGTTGTGTGTAGCTGGGGAGAGCTCAGGAGAGAGATGTAAATGTCAAGTGCTTGGCTGTGTCTCTGGTTTAATCCCACCTGGGCCTGCTGTCTCCCTCTGCCCCTCTCTCAGAAGCCTGCTCCTTCCTTCTACTTCACCACCAATCAAACACCCCAGACACTTATGTTTAGCCACACACTCCATTGACAGTCATTAAAAAAGCAAAGTCACATCTACGAACATGCACTCAACTAACTAGACTTGTGTCTATCACTGCAAGTGGGATACAATCAATTGTGTGTGACTTGAAGAAAGAATCACTCTCTTTTGCAAGGGAATGCTTTAGTCAGGAAGACACCCCAGAGGCATTTCAATAAACTAGATTCTCGCAGTCTTCTTATGACTCTTTTATCACAAACCTTCAACTTGTGACTGATAGCATCAAGTCACCCATGAGAGAATTTGAGTCCATTTTCTCTCAGACTGATTCTGCCAGATAAATGCACAGCCTAGATCTGGAATCTAAGTCTGTGGTTGAAACCCAAACACCTCTACTATCTCTCTAATGTTACGTTTTACACATATTTTGTTGTACATGAATGAATAAAAGCATCAGGGGATGGAATCAAAATGTCTGTCTTTCTTTCGGCTGTGTGAGGTATGTACTCACCGTGTAGGAGCTGATGGCCTCTCTGTCCAGCTCTTGGCTGACGGACACCTCTCCGGTCACCCTGTTGATGGTGAACACACCCTTGGGGTCCTGGTCAGCACCGGACCCAGTCATATGGAAGATGTGGTCATTCTCCATCCCCGGCGAAATCACCTGGAGTCACACAAAACAACAAGCAGTCATTAGCAAATTGTCAGTATTAAATCATAACTGGCTGTATTTCTTCCACTGAAAATATGGATGATGTATTTCTTACATACTGTATGTATTCAAATAATGCAAAATCTTCCAAGCAAATGTCCTAGTAACACCAAAACATGATTGCTTTCAGTTAAGTATGTGTATCAGCAGAACAATTCAGATGAGAACATGGTTTGGCCAGATGTGTAATTGATGTGTAACCAGATGTGTAACCAGATGTGTAACCGGATGTGTAATCGGATGTGTAAACGGATGTGTGACCGGATGTATAATCAGATGTGTGGCCTGATGTGTAACCAGATGTGTAACCAGATGTGTAACCGGATGTGTAATCGGATGTGTAACCAGATGTGTAACCGGATGTGTGGCCGCATGTGTGACCGAATGTGTAACCAGATGTGTAATCAGATGTGTGACTGGATGTGTTACCATCTGTGTAACCAGATGTGTAACCGGATGTGTAACTGGATGTGAGACCGGATGTGTAACTGGATGTGTAACCGGATGTGTAACCATATGTGTGACTGTATGTGTAACCAGATGTGTAATCAGATGTGTAACCAGATGTGTGACTGTATGTGTAACCAGATGTGTAACCGGCTGTGTAACCATATGTGTGACCGGATGTGTAACCAGATGTGTAACCAGATGTGTGACGGATGTGTAACCAGATGTGTGACTGGATGTGTAACCAGATGTGTAACCGGATATGTAACCCGATGTGTAACCAGATGTGTAACCGGATATGTAACCAGATGTGTAACCAGATGTGTAACCGGATATGTAACCAGATGTGTAACCGGATGTGTGACCGGATGTGTAACCAGATGTGTAATCAGATGTGTGACCGGATGTGTAACCGGATGTGTAATCCGATGTGTACTCACAATAAGCTAGCAAAGGCAGCAACATCCACAGGTCCCAGCAGAAGGAGGAAGGTTAAAGGCAAAAGAGATCAGAGGATGTTAGATTCACACCACACTGCACACTCACATGCCCATGCAGACTGGTTTGACATGTAAAACCAGTGCTTACAGACCGTTCCCAGATCTGTTTGTGCTGTATAACCAACTCATATGGCGGTTGTCATGCCAAACACCATAGGTGTTGGCAAGATGCTACAAACAGATCTGGAACCAGGCCACAATGTCTATGATACTGTATGCAGGGGTGAAAGGATTCATTTCTTCCCGGTATGGAACCTCCTATACGTGCATGTACTTTTTTAATGGGCCTATTCATCGATTTACATATAGAATCCCTATTCATTCAATAGGACCTCTATGGGCCTAGTTGTAAAGAATTGTCATTTAACTTTTCAAATGAATGACCTTTTTATTGTGGCATAAACACAACCAGTCATGATGTTTACATCTGATTGTCTAACAGTCACTTCAAAGGGCTCCTTTACTAGCCTACCTGCATGTTCAACCTCTCACAACATATTTCCATCCTCCAAACAGTGGTGAATGGAAGAGACATCTGTTACACAAAACACCAACAAGTGTAAAGGCATATGGTGATTGTCATTAGGCCAGAATTTTTGCGTCCACTGCCTTGGTTAAAGGTCTGTTTTCATCTAACCACATCTATTTTTGGAGCATAGGCTATAACACACATTTTCAAGTTCATTCACACATTTTTCATGCCTCTGACATGCGGTAATATTAAAAAGTGATATAATAGCCTACAGTTTTCTTGACATTTTGTTATAATTATTGTGATAGGCTCATGTTTTACTGGTACGGCGTACCCCCACTATTTACAGTATTTTGCCGGGACCCCGTACTGGACCTCCTTACTTTCACCCCAGACTATATGAGGATATACACTATATTTACAAAAATGTATGTCCTTCAAACCTAACCTTTTACTGCAGGGGGCTTAGTCAGGGTCACACAGAGTGATTCTTGGTAGTCTTGAACAAATCAACTTTGAAACAAAAGTCTACACCTCACACACATGGTTATGGGCTTAAAAAAAGAAGACACCTGTACCATGTCAGATACAGAGTTGAAATGTATTACATTTTGAGTTTGCATCCCAATATTACACTTTATATACACCACAGATGACTGAAATATAACAAAACTGTTTCACATAGAAACACCAGATTTTCTGCGTGTAAAAAAAGAAAAAATACGAATAACATTCCATCCATGAAGCCACTAGAAAGTGAATTTGTCATTTGACTGCAGTAAAGGACTACAGAAAAGTTATGGGTAGGTAATTAGTTAGTTTCAAACACAGATCCAATTGATGTTATGCCATTTTACATTTTTCCCAGAAGATCCTTGATGTCTTTCAGCCAACAGACGATGCCTGTAGAATGTAGAACATATGTTGTCCTAGCCCATGAGCAGCACAGCACATATGTACTGTGTATTTACAGTAAAACATGGGGCTGTTTAAGGACATTTTGGAAGGACTTCTCACAGAGAGTTCACTTGGAGAATCAGTATATTCACACACAGCTACAGAATAGTCCATTTGAATACAACCATTCCGTACCAGCTACATTATACTTTCACAATGGACTATGCACCCTAAAAAAGGACCTGCAATTATTTAACGACAAACAAACACAGCACATAGTACCAGCCAAATGTTTGGACACACCTACTCATTCAAGAGTTTTTCTTTATTTTTACTATTTCCTACATTGTAGAATAATAGTGAAGACATCAAAACTATGAAATAACACACATGGAATCATGTAGTAACCAAAAAAAGTGTTAAACAAATCAAAATATATTTAAGATTTTAGATTCTTCAAAGTAGCCACCGTTTGCCTTGATGACAGCTTTGCACACTCTTGGCAATCTCTCAACCAGCTTCACCTGGAATGCTTTTCCAACAGACTTGAAGGAGTTCCCACATATGCTGAGCACTTGTTGGATGCTTTTCCTTCACTCTGTGGTCAGACTCATCCCAAACCATCTCAATTGGGTTGAGGTCGGGGGATTGTGGAGGCCAGGTCAACTGATGCAGCACTCCATCACTCTCCTTCTTGGTCAAATAGCCCTTACACAGCCTGGAGTTGTGTTGGTAATTGTCCTGATGATAGTCAAATGATAGTCCCACTAAGAGCAAACCAGATGGAGTGGTGTATCGCTGCAGAATGCTGTGGTAGCCATCCTGGTTAAGTGTGCCTTGAATTCTAAATAAATCACAGACAGTGTCACCAGCAAAGCCCCCCACACTATCACACCTCCTCCATGCTTCATGGTGGGAACCACACATGCAGAGATAATCTATTCACCTACTCTGCACCTCACAAAGGCATGGTGGTTGGAACCAAAAATCTCAAATTTGGACTCATCAGACCAAAGGACAGATTTCCACCGGTCTAATGTCCATTGCTCGTGTTTCTTGGCACAAGCAAGTCTCTTCTTCTTGTTGGCATCCTTTAATAGTGGTTTCTTGGCAGCCATTTGACCATGAAGGCCTGATTCACACAGTCTCCTCTGAACTGTTGATGGTGAGATGTGTCTGTTACTTGAACTCTGTGAAGTATTTATTTGGGCAAACATTTCTGAGGCTGGTAACTCTCATGAACTTATCCTCTGCAGCAGAGGTAACTCTGGGTCTTCCTTTCCTGTGGTGATCCTCATGAGAGCCAGTTTCATCATAGCGCTTGATGGTTTTTGCAACCGCACTTGAAGAAACTTTCAAAGTTCTTGAAATTTTTCAGATTGACTGACCTTCATGTCTTAAAGTAAAGTAATGATGGACTGTCGTTTGTCTTTGCTTATTTGAGCTGTTCTTCCCACAATATGGGCTTGGTCTTTTACCAAATAGGGCTATCTGTATACCACCCCTACCTTGTCACAACACAACTGATTGGCTCAAAGGCATTATGAAGAAAATAAATTCCACAAATTAACTTTTAACAAGGCACACCTGCTAATTGAAACGCATTCCATGAAGCTGGTTGAGAGAATGCCAAGAGTGTGCCAAGCTGTCATCAAGGCAAAGGGTGGCTACTTTGAAATATCTAAAATGTAAAATATATTTAGAAAAAAACATATATTTTGTTTAACACTTTTTTGGTTACTACATGATTCCATATGTGTTATTTCATAGTTTTGATGTCTTCACTATTATTCTACAATGTAGAAAATAGTACAAATAAAGAGAAACCCTAAAATGAGTAGGTGTGTCCAAACTTTTGACTGGTACTGTAGATGTAGGAACAACTGTAGTTTTGTGTCTATTTGTGTACTTCGAGGAAAGGCAACATTTCAAGGTCATCTGTTGTTCCCGTATAGACATCTAATGGTGGAGTTTTCTTTTTAGAGCCATTGACATCCAGCGAGTTACTGCTCTAAGATGAAATCCAACTGGGCTTGTTTAACCCCTGCACCAAATATGTAGCTTGTTTCAGCTCTACAGTACCTACAGGAAAGCATAGGAACAACGGTTTGCTGACTTCTACAGGTTTCAGAGATTACAAATAATAGATCAGCTTTCAATCGCACTGCCTTCTAGATTTAGTCTGGGGGTGACGGATAAAGGAGGTCTTTATACGTGAGTTGGTTCTCAGAGCAGACAGCACTCTATTCACTGTCTCACTGTCTCTATGACAATGAACACAACTTCAACTACTCATACAGCCACATCATTACTTAGGCAATGAAAGCAAACTGCCTCTTTCAGGGACATTTCCATGTCATCAAACAGTCTCTGGCCCCTACTAGGGCTGTTGCGGTGACTGTATTACCGCCACACCAATAGTCATTAGTCATGACTGCAGTAAAATTCCACGATTCACTGTAATCTTCTCTTATGCACTCTGGACATGTTTTAATAGAACCCAACTCGCTAATGGTCGTCATGTTGCTAATGGCCTGGTACTCAGCGCTCTATTGTCCCTCTAACCACACTGACATCCTGAAAATGTAATCTAAAATCACATTAAACACTTATCATCAAAACAGTATCATGCTTTTAAAACTCACTTCACTGTGATCGATCCATTTGAAGAAAGAAGTTCAACTACAGGTGGAAACTGAGTGGAAAACATTGTCGTGGTGGATGTTGTTTCAAAGCCTATCACAACACAATGGACAGCGCTTTCTCAGGTGATGATTCATTCAAAACACCCATACTGTTAGAGCATATGATCAAGCCTGAAAAAAAAAAGGCTGAATTAAAATAATGATTGTGCCGTTATACAATACATAGCCTACCGCATATTACGCACAGCAGAAGAAAAAAAAACTACTTAAGATGTCTTTGGTACATAATTGGTATAGCCTATATTATAAATTATTACAAATTCTAGTATTTTCCTTTGAGTGTGGACTGTATTATTATGCATACTGGATGGACTGTTTATCTTCTGCTACGCTCCAACATTACTATCCATGTCTGGGAGAGAACCTATAGGCCTAGGCAATGCTGTTGGTTCATTGATTGTGCAGGGCGGCTACAGAGTAGGCTGGTTAGCCTACAATTACAGTGAATTCGTATTTGATTTTGAATAGCCTAGTAATAGAGCTTTTTTTCTTTAATTAATAGGCTGACACATTACCTTTAGCTACAGAATATCTCATCACTGTGCGTTTCCATCTCCTCCTCTCTCTCCTTCATTCCTTTCTTGAGCACACAGAGTGAGGGCCTGTCAATAGTTTAATGAAATATGTTTCATTGTGAAAACATGTTCCCAAACAGATTTCACTTGGTTTCCAAATTAAGCACTGGGTAGCTGCAGCAACAGGGTTGGCGAGGCCATGGCATATGGAATATCACCTGTCGTGCAGCGAGAGGCTGCATAATCCTCAAACAGTGGTTGATGAGTGAAGTGAAATAAGGGTTCTAATCAGCCCAGACATTTCTATATGCAATCCCATGTGAAAGCAGCGTTTTGATGGTTGCCACTAAAAAGAGGAGGATCCCAGCTGCTACTATATTTATTTCTCAACTGCTCATATTACGCACATTGCTCTGCTATAAAACCAGTGTAGCCTACCCAACACAATTGAAAAAGGAACTGTGGAAAAACAGCCTCCATTCACTATTCCAGTGCATAAGGATGACATGTATTTTACCCCTGCCCCTGTTCCTGCCCATTTAATAATGGGACATAATAAATCAAAACTAATTTTACATATTAGTAAAGACAAGATTAAATTGAGAATGGTTTGATGGGTGCAAATATGACCAATTGATGTGAGAACAGCGTGTGCAGCCTGAGGCAAGCTTTTTTTGTGACTTTCTCAAATCATCAATAGCCTATAGTCTCACCATGCAGTTCATATTTGTTTTTATTTCTAAGACATTCTAAAGTTTGTCTCATTCACAACTGTTAAGGACTCTTTGAAGATTAGTCCAAATGAGGACTAAAAGAGATCCTAATAAAATCAAATCAAAACTACAGTTGCGGCAAAAACTCTAAATCTAGTGTATAGGACTTGTTTCAAATGATCACTTTTACGCTAAACCTAGTTACTTCATATGCACACTCGCTCCGGAATGGGAAAAATATCCTTTCTATTTTATTCAGCTAAGGTAAATTATCTTCATCTTGCTATAAAATGATATAATATAAAATAATGGTACAGGACCTATCTAATAGGCCCAATTAAATGACAGATGCGTATGGGTGTTGTATAGCTAGTTCCGGGAATATGAACTCATCATGGCCAGAAAAGGTGAGGCATTTATTCTGCAGTGGTTATGATATCTGTATTATGTATTATGTTTATAAATTAAACATTGGGTCACGCCCTGATCTGTTTCACCTGTCCTTGTGATTGTCTCCACCCCTCCAGGTGTCACTTATTTTCCCCAGTGTATTTATCCCTGTGTTTCCTGTCTCTCTGTGCCAGTCCGTCTTGAATGTTCATGTCGACCAGCGTGGTTTCTATTCTCTTTTACTAGTCTTCCCGGTTTTGACCTTTGCCTGTTTTTCTGGACTCCATTCCCGCCTGCCTGACTATTCTGCCTGCGTTGACCTCGAGCCTGCCTGACATTCTGTACCTCTGAAACTCTGAACTGGTTTTGATATTTTGCCTGTCCATGACCATTCTCTTGCCTACCCCTTTTGGATTGTTAACAAACCTCTTGGACTCTAACCATCTGCCCCCTGTGTCTGCATCTGGGTCTCGCCTTGTGCCCTTACACACTGTCTACTCTAGAAATGTGACATTACAGTATTCAGACATAGCCTCCAAACGTCAATGGAAAAGGTGAACAGTCTGTTCTACCGTTAAACTAGAAGCTTAGGATCGCATAGAGCAAAATACTAGCTACTGAACAAAAATATAAATTCAACATGTAAGGTCCTGTGTTTCATGAGCTGAAATAAAAGATCCCAGAAGTTTTCCATATGCACAAAAACCTTATTTCTCTCAAATGTTTTACATTTGTTTACATCCCCGTTAGTCAGCATTTCTCATTTGCCAAGATAATCCACCCGCCTGACAGGTGTGGCATATCAAGAAGCTGATTAAACAGCATGATCATTACACATGTGCACCTTGTTCTGGGGACAATGAAAGGCCACTCTATAATGTGCAGTTTTGTCACACAACACAATGCCACAGATGTGTCAAGTTTTGAGGGAGCTTGCATTTAGCATGCTGACTGCAGGAATGTCCACCAGAGCTTTTGCCAGATAATTGAATGTTCATTTCTCCACCATAAGCTGCCTCCAACGTCATTTTAGAGAATTTGGCAGTACGTCTGACCGCCCTCACAGCCGCAGACCACATGTATGGCGTTATGTGGGCGAGCGGTTTGTTGATGTCAACGTTGTGAACAGTGTCCCAAGGTGGCGGTGGGCTTATGGTATGGGCAGGCATAAGCTACAAACAACACACACAACAACATTTTATCGATGGCAATTTGAATGCACCTTGATGAGATCCTTAGGCCCATTGTCGTGCCATTCATCCGCCACCATCTCATGTTTCAGCATGATAATGCACAGACCCATATCGCAAGGATTTGTACACAATTCCTGGAAGCTGAAAATTTACCAGGTCTTCCATGGCCTGCATACTCACCAGACATGTCACCCATTGAGCATGTTTGGGATGCTCTGGATCGACGTGTACAACAGCGTGTTCTAGTTCCCGCCAATATCCAGCAACTTTGCACAACCATTGAAGAGGAGTGGGACAACATACCACAGGCCACAATCAACAGCCTGATCAACTCTATGTGAAGGAGATGTGTTGTGCTGCATGAGGCAAATGGTGGTCACACCAGATACTGTTTTGTTTATCCACACCCCTACCTTTTTTTAAGGTATCTGTAACCAACAGATGCATATCTGTATTCCCAGTGATGTGAAATCTATAGATTAGGGCCTAATAAATGTATTTCAATTGACTGATTTATATATAATTGTAACTGTAAATCTTTGACATTTTTGCATGTTGCATTTATATATTTTTTCAGTTTATTTACTACCTTGACGTGGGTCCAGTTAAATGAGAGATGGGATGAATGGTAGCCTATCCTAACTTGTTGTAAACCTGTAGTCTATTTCTGTCACGAGCGTCGTCTTCGTGGAAATGACCGGACCAAGGTGCAGCGTGGGGAGCGTACATTTATTTTTATTATGAATGTCGCCAACAAAAAAACAACAAAAACGAACGTGCCGCTGACTAGGGCTATACAGGCCACTAACACAGACAACTACCCACAACTAAGGTGGCAAAATAGGCTGCCTAAGTATGATTCCCAATCAGAGACAACAATAGACAGCTGACTCTGATTGGGAACCACACTCGGCCAAACACACAGAAATACAAAACATAGAATGCCCACCCCACATCACACCCTGACCTAACCAAATAGAGAAAAAAAACCTCTCTCTAAGGTCAGGGCGTGTCAATTTTGCAAGTATGAAACCATCACAGTCAGAAAAGGTGAGGAATTTATTCTGCAATGATCATGGAAATGAAATAGCCTAAATAATAAGAAATATATGCCTATTTAAAATGATTTAGCTAGGTTACCAGTGTTTTTGTTATGAATACGTCATCATATATTCCCCATTTGCACAAGGCTACAAGGGTAATTTGCCTTCCTGCAATGCAATTCTTCAACCACTAGAAACTGTGCTTACGCATGGTTTAAAATTTGTGGGAGGACAAGCACTTTTTCACGTCAAGTTCAGCAAATGCCAACTTTTGTGTCAGATATATAAATATTTTGTGCATACGCAACATTTATAATTGAGGCCCCTGAGCCGTATCTCGTAGGGCTGTGAATCATTGATGTTGGCCATTTTCATCATGAACTGTAGGCCTAAGTGTCTGTAAGTCTTCGTGGATAAGTGTGTGCCATCTCCACCACCACTACAGATGCGTAAGGAGCCATGCTTCACAGTTGGGGTAAATGTCCCCTCCACTCCACCTTCACCACTCAGGGAGCTAGAAAGCAGTGGTGGAAAAAGTACCCAACTATCATACCTGGGTAAAAGTAAAGATACCTTAATAGAAAATGACTCAAGTAAAAGTAAAAGTCACCCAGTAAAATTCTACTTGAGTAAAAGTATAAAAGTATTTGGTTTAAAGTATCAAAAGTCAAAGTTTAAATCATTTCAAATTCCTTATATTAAGCAAACCAGATGGCACCATTTCTTAGTTTTTTTTTTCATTTACGGAAAGCCACGAGCACATTCCAACATTCAGACATAATTTACAAACGAAGCATGTGTGTTTAGTGAGTCCGCCAGATCAGAGGCAGTAGGGATGATCAGAGTTGTTCGGTTGATAAACTTGTGAATTTGACTATTTTCCTGTCCTGCTAAGCATTCAAAATGTAATGAGTACTTTTGAGTGTTGAGGAAAATGTATGGAGTAAAAAGTACAATATTTTCTTAAGGAATGTAGTGAAGTAAAAGTAAAAGTACTTTACTATTTATATTTTTAACTAAAGTACAGGTACCCCAAAAAATGACTTAAGTAGTACTTTAAAGTATTTTTACTTAAGTACTTTACACCACTGCTAGAAAGTCATGTCTAGTGAAAGAGTATGTCAACCGTTCCTGGGGACTGGTGCTAAAATGCAGCCTTTCTACTCTCACTTCACTTCAAATCAAATCACATTTTATTTGTCACATGCGACAAATACAACAGGTGTAGACTTTACTGTGAAATGCTTACTTATGAGCCCTTTCCCAACAACACAGAGTTAAAAAGTAAGAAAATTAGCAAATAAAAATATAAAATAGTAATGCAATAAATAACAATAACGAGGCTATATAGAAGGAGTAGCGGTGCAGAGTCAATGTGCAGGGGTAGTTGAGGTAATATGTGCATGTAGGTAGGGGTAAAAGTGACTAGGCAATAAGGATAGATAACAAACAGAGTAGCACTAGGTTGTGTAAAGAGTGTGAAACTGAGTGTATGTGTGCGTGTGTGTGGTGTCAATATGCATGTGTGTGTGTGATGTGTGTGTGTGTGTGTGTTGGAGTGTGTGTGCGCGTGTGTGTGTATGTGTTGGAGTGTCAGTGTAAGTATGTGTGAGTGTGTGGGCAGAGTCCAGTGTGTGTGTATAGCGTCAGTGCAAGAGAGTCCGTGCAAAAAAGGGTCAAGGCAAATAGTCTGGGTAGCCATTTGATTAACTGTTCAGCTGTCTTATGGTTAGAGGGTAGAAGCTGTTCAGGGGCCTTTTGATCACAGACTTGGTGCTCCAGTACTTGCCGTGGAGTAGCAGAGTGAACAGTCTATGGCTTGGGTGGCTGAGTTCTTTGACAATTTTCCGGGCCTTCCTCTGACACCGCCTGGTATAGAGGTCCTGAATGGCAGGGAGATCGGCCGCAGTGATGTACTGGGCCGTCCGCACCACCCTCTGTGACACCTTGTCGCCGGATGCCAAGCAGTTACCATACCAAGCGGTGATGCAGCCAGTCAAGAGATGGCGCTGCAGTAGACTTGAAACTTCATCTGAGAAGAGGCCAGCATGACGAGCTAGGCTCAGGTCCTTCTCCTTTCTTTCCTCTCCTTTCTCCTCAACTCTCTCCTTTGGCCCTACTTCCCCTCGCTCTCTCTTTCTCTCTCTCCTCATTCACTCACTTCTCTTTTACCCCTCATCTCTCTCTATCTCTGTCACTCTCAGTCCTCTTTTCCTCCCTTCTCTTTCCTCTCTCTGAGGCTGGGTACATTACAGGATCTATTGGCCCCCACTACTCCCCCCGTTCTCCCTCTCTCCATCCGTGTGTCTTGTTTAAAGTAGCAACAGTCTCAAGCCGCAAGAGTCTGTGAGAGGGGAGAGAAAACTACAGCACACAGCATCATCCTTCTCCTTGACCTCCCGTTCCCATGTGTGAGACTCTACCGTCCGCAAGACTCTGTAATGGCCTTAGAAGAGTCCTGTGAGAGGTTGCTAAGGGAATTGTTATCTTGAATAAAACCAAGTTGACCCTTTTTTCACTTACATGATAGCTACACTACGTTATGCACACACAGCGACTAACAACTAGATTATAGATATATGTTTTAAAACAGTGAGTGACAAACTGGGTCACATGAAAAAAGGAGCCGATATGTAGTCAGAGTTTGTCTGCTCCTGTAGTATCTTAATGGAGTATACAGGCAGGCAGCGGGAGAGGATAGTGACAATGAGGCAATAAGTTGAGATGAATAGATCAACAGCAAGTGTCATGAGGAGTTTAGAGAGATTTAGGATGTCTGAAGGGGGAGAGTGATCCTCTGAGCTGCTGAGGCGATTCATTTCAGGAAGAATCGTGGGATACACACACACATACACACGCACGCACGCACTCACACACACACACACACGGCCCACGCCATAGTCTTGGCAATCCCTGTGTGGGAGGCCTAGTGGGAGAAGCTCACCTATTTCTATCACCTCTCATTACCATGCCAGCCAACATGAAAGAGTGCAGTGCTCCTGATACAGCCTGCTGATGACAGGGGGTGTGGCTCCTCTCTCCATCTTCTCTCCATCTCCACACAACACAACAGAGGAGAGGAGGACAAGGGAGCTCTACTGTAACACTATGAAGTTGACTGATAAGTGTTCTCTTGGATGAATGTCAATTATTTTCAAATGCAGTGCAGTTTTCCAGTCCCAAGCCATATAAAGGCTTAACTGTACAGATGTCGGATCTTAATTTGAACACTGTCTCCCGCTCGCCTAGCGTAGTAATCGACTACCGAACAGCTCCCTGTTTCATCTATTGCTGCTCATTGGACCCTATGATCACTCGGCTACACAGCTGATGCCTGCTGGGCTGTTCATTAACACGGTACTTCCTTTTGTTTATCTGTCGGCCTCAGCCTCGAACTCAGGCCCTGTGTGTAGCTAACTGACCCTCTCTGCCCATTTATCGCCATTTTCCCATTGTTGTTGTCTTAGCTGTTTACCCATTGTTGTCTCACCCGTTGTTGTCTTAGCTCTCCCAATCAACACCTGTGATTGCTTTATGCTTCGCTCTAATGTCAATATGCCTTGTATACTGTTGTTTAGGGCATATCTCATTGTTTAATTTTACCGAGGAGCCCCTAGTCCTGCTCAACAGGCCTCAGATAGCCCCCTTGTCCCACCCCACACACATGCGGAGACCGCACCTAGCTTAACTGGCACCTCCAGAGATGCAACCTCTCTCATCGTCACTCAATGCCTATGTTTACACTCGCTGTACTCGCACCCTTCCATACCCTTGTCTGTATACTATGCCCTGAATCTATCCTACCACGCCCAGAAATCTGCTCCTTTTATTCTCTGTTCCCAAAGCACTAGATGACCAGTTCTTATAGCCTTTAGCCATAACCTCATCCTACTCCTCCTCTGTTCCTCTGGTGATGTAGAGGTTAACAAAGGCCCTGTGTGTCCGCAGGCGCTCTCATTTGCTGACTTCTGCAACCGTAAAAGCCTTGGGTTCATGCATGTTAACATCAGAACCCTCCTCCCTAAGTTTGCTTTATTCACTGCTTGAGCACACTCCGCTAACCCTGATGTCCTAGCCGTATCTGAATCCTGGCTTAGGAAGGCCACCAAAAATTCTGAAATTTCCACCCCCAATTACAACATTTTCCGTCAAGACAGAACTGCTAAAGGGGGCGGAATTGCAATCTACTGTAGAGAGAGCCTGCAGAGTTCTGTCATACTATCCAGGTCTATGCCCAAATAGGTAGAGCATCTACTTTTAAAGATCCATCTCTCCAGAAGTAAGTCCCTCACCGTTGCCGCTTGTTATAGACCCTCCTCAGCTCCCAGCTGTGCCCTGGACACCATATGTGAATTGATTGCACCCCATCTTTCATCAGAGTTCGAACTGCACAGGTGACATAAATTGGGATATGCTTAACACCCCGGCCATCCTACAATCTAAGCTAGATGCCATCAATCTCACACAAATTATCAAAGAACTTACTATGTACATCTCAAAATCCGTAAACATTGGCACCCTCATAGATATCCTCCTGACCAACTTGCCCTCCAAATACACCTCTGCTGTTTTCAACCAGGATCTCAGCGATCACTGCCTCATTGCCTGCGTCCGTAATGGGTCCACGGTCAAACGACCACCCCTCATCACTGTCAAACGCTCCCTAAAACACTTTTGCGAGCAGGCCTTCCTAATCGACCTGGCCCGGGTATCCTGGAAGGATATTGACCTCATCCCGTCAGTAGAGGATGCCTGGTTGTTCTTTAAAAGTGCTTTCCTCACCATCTTAAATAAGCATGCCCCTTTCAAAAAATGTAGAACTAACACTCCAGACTTGACTGTCCTTGACCAGCACAAAAACACCCTGTGTCGTACTGCACAAGCATCGAATAGTCCCCGCGATATGCAACTTTTCAGGGAAGTCAGGAACCAATACACACAGTCCGTTAGAAAAGCAAAGGCTAGCTTTTTTAAACAGAAATTTGCATCCTGCAGCACTAATTCCAAAAAGTTTTGGGACACTGTAAAGTCCATGGAGAATAAGAGCACCTCCTCCCAGCTGCCCATTGCACTGAGACTAGGAAACACTGTCATCACTGATAAATCCACGATAATCGAGAATTTCAATAAGCATTTCTCAACGGCTGGCCATGCTTTCCACCTGGCTACCCCAACCCCTGCCAACAGCTCTGCACCTCCCGCAGCAACTGGCCCAAGCCTCCCCCCCCCGCTTCTTCTTCACCCAAATCCAGACAGCTGATGTTCTGAAAGAGCTGCAAAACCTGGATCCCTACAAATCAGCTGGGCTAGACAATCTGGAACCTCTCTTCCTAAAATTATCTGCCGCCATTGTTGCAACCCCTATTACTAGCCTGTTCAACCTCTCTTTCATATCGTCTGAGATTCCTAAAGATTGGAAAGCTGCCGCGGTCATCCCCCTCTTCAAAGGGGGAGACACTCTAGACCCAAACTGTTACAGACCTATATCCATCCTGCCCTGCCTTTCTAAAGTCTTCGAAAGCCAAGTGAAGAAACAGATCACAGACCATTTCGAATCCCACCGTACCTTCTCCGCTATGCAATCTGGTTTCCGGTGCACTTCAGCCACACTCAAGGTCCTAAACGATATCATAACCCCCATTGATAAAAGACAGTACTGCGCAGCCGTCTTCATCGACCTGGCCAAGGCTTTCGACTCTGTCAATCACCGTATTCTTATCGGCAGACTCAACAGCATTGGTTTCTCTAATGACTGCCTCGCCTGGTTCACCAACTGCTTCTCAGATAGAGATCAGTGTGTCAAATCAGAGGGCCTGTTGTCCGGACCTCTGACAGTCTCTATGGGACTGCCACAGGGTTCAACTCTCGGGGCGACTCTTTTCTCTGTATATATCAATGATGTCGCTCTTGCTGCGGGTGATTCTTTGATCCACCTCTACGCAGACGACACAATTATGTATACATCTGGCCCTTCTTTGGATACTGAGTTAATAAACCTCCAAATGAGCTTCAATGCCATAAAACACTCCTTCCGTGGCCTCCAACTGCTCTTAAATGCTAGTAAAACGAAATGCATGCTCTTCAACTGATCGCTGCCTGCACCCACCCACCCCACTAGCATCACTACTCTGGACGGTTCTGACTTAGAATATGTGGACAACTATAAATACATAGGTGTCTGGCTAGACTGTAAACTCTCCTTCCAGACTCACATTATGCATCTCCAATCCAAAGTTAAATCTAGAATTGGCTTCCTATTTCGCAACAAAGTTCCTTCACTCATGCTGCCAAACTTACCCTCGTAAAACTGAATATCCTATCGATCCTTGACTTCGGTGATGTCATTTACAAATTAGCCTCCAACACTCTACTCAGCAAATTGGATGCAGTCTATCACAGTGCACATCCGTTTTGTCACCAAAGCCCCATATACTACCCACCACTGTGACCTGTATGCTCTCGTTGGCTGGTCCTCGCTACATATTCGTCGCCAAACCCACTGGCTCCAGGTCATCTATAAGTCTTTGCTAGGTATAGCTCAGCCTTATCTCAGCTCACTGGTCACCATAGCAACACCCACCCGTGGCACGCGCTCCAGCAGGTATATTTCACTGGTCATCCCCAAAGCCAACACCTGCTTTGGCCGCCTTTCCTTCCAGTTCTCTGCTGCCAATGACTGGAATGAATTGCAAAAATCACTGAAGTTTGAGACTGATATCTCCCTCACTAACTTTAAGCTTCAGCTGTCAGAGCAGCTTACCGATCGCTGCAACTGTATGCAGCCTATCTGTAACATAGCCCATCCAACCAACTACTTACCTCATCCCCATATTTGTTTTAGTTTTTCTGCTCTTTTGCACACCAGTATTTCTACTTGCACATCCTCATGTGCACATATATCAATCACTACAGTGTAAATTGTATTTGAGGTATCCAATTGGTAGTAGTTACAGTCTTGTCTCATTGCTGCAACTCCCGTATGGACTTGGGAGAGGCGAAGGTCGAGAGCCATGCGTCCTCCGAAACACAACCCAACCAAGCCGCACTGCTTCTTGACACAATGCCCATCCGACCCGGAAGCCAGCCGCACCAATGTGTCAGAGGAAACACTGTACAACCTGGCGACCGTGTCAGCGTGCACTGCGCCCGGCCCGTCACAGGAGTCACTAGTGCGCAATGAGACAAGGATATCCCGGCCAAACCCTCCCTAACCCGGACAACGTTGGGCAAATTGTGCGCCGCCCCATGGACCTCCTGGTCGCGGCCGGCTGCAACAGTGCCTGGACTCGAACCCAGAATCTCTAGTGGCACAGCTAGCAATCAACACCACAGGCCTTTTTGGGTTGGAGGGTTTGTATTTTGTCCTGTAGTTCATTCAATGTAATTGGAGAATCCAGTGGGTGCTGGTATTCTTTAATAGTTGATTCTAAGATTTGAATTGGATCATTTATATGTTTTTGCTGTTTGTTCTTTATAGTGTTTTATCCATACATCTCTTGTTTTGGTTAGATAACTCTTCGTGTTGTTGTTTGTTTAGTGTACTCCAATTTTCCCAGAAGTGATTCAATTCTATTGATTCTTCAATTACATTGAGCTGATTTCTGACTTGCTGCTCCTTCTTTTTCCGTAGTGTATTTGTGTATTTTTTTGTGATTCACCACAGTGAAGGCGTAGGCTCAGGTTTTCTAGGTCCCTATCTTTTTGGTTGGAAATGTTTCTCAATTTCTTTCTTAGGTTTTTGCATTCTTCATCAAACCATTTTTCATTGATGTTAGCTCTCTCAGACAGCCATATATCTCCACTTTTAGCCCTCTGGGTACTATAGGTGTGGGGGTGTTGTGCTGGCCTGTTTTGTGTGTCTGTGTTGTCTGGAGTGTGTTGACTAACTCTTTGAGCTCCACCATGTCTCTTTCCAGCTTGGTGAATTTATCCCTGTCAGTGATGGAGGAGCAGTGCAGTTGTGGGACCTGGGTGTGTTCAGTGTTGGGGGGGTGCTATCCTCATCTGCAGGACATTTTGAAGAGGTTTGACCAGACTCGCTCGGAGTCGTCACTAAGAGAAAGATTCTCCTGCCATGCTCTCACTTTGATTCTGTGGAAGTCCTTTCGGTGATGTATGAAGTTGCCCTGCACCACCACCGTTCCATTCTTGTAAAGGTTGACAGAGGCTGTCTCAGTCTCAGGGTCCTCGTTTTCCAGTTTTCAGATTTTTGAGGAGCTTCTCTTTGTAATCTTCCTGTGCCTTGTCATTTTTTTATATCCAATGTGTACTGTACTGTGGGGACTTCTGCACAGAGGGAAGCCATGGAGCAGAGGGCCAAAGAGGCATTTGGGTGGGGGCTCCACACCTCTCACTTCACACTTCTGTGCTGATTGTCTTTCCTAGAAAGCTTGGTAGCCTTTTAACTTAGCACTCAGTCTTTATGAAGATAAATGAACTCAGCAAAAAAAGAAACAGCCCTTTTCAGGACCCTGTCTTTCAAAGATAATTTATAAAAATCTAAATAACTTCACAGATCTTCATTGTAAAGGGTTTAAACACTGTTTCCCATGCTTCTTCAATTAACCATAAACAATTAATGAACATGCACCTGTGGAACAGTCTTTAAGACACTAACAGCTTACAGACGGCTATCAATTAAGGTGACAGTTATGAAAACTTAGGACACTAAAGAGGCCTTTCTACTGACTCTGAAAAACACAAAAAGAAACATGCCCAGTGTCCCTGCTCATTTGCGTGAACGTGCCTTAGGCATGCTGTAAGGAGGCATGATGACTGCAGATCTGGCCAGGGCAATAAATTACAATGTCGGTACTGTGAAACGCCTAAGACAGTGCTACAGGGAGACAGGACAGACAGCTGATCATCCTCGCAGTGGCAGACCACGTGTAACAACACCTGCACAGGATTGGTACATCCGAACATCACACCTGCGGGACAGGTACAGGATGGAAACAACAACTGCCCGAGTTACACCAGGAACACACAATCCCTCCATTAGTGCTCAGACTGTCCGCAATAGGCTGAGAGAGGCTGTATTGAGGGCTTGTAGGCCTTTTGTAAGGCAGGTCCTCACCAGACATCACCGGCAACAACGTCGCCTATGGGTACAAACCCACCGTCGCTAGACCAGACAGGACTGGCAAAAAGTGCTCTTTACTGATGAGTCGCGGTTTTGTCTCACAAGGGGTGATGGTCGGATTCGCGTTTATCCTCGAAGGAATGAGTGTTACACCGAGGCCTGTACTATGGAGCGGGATTGATTTGGAGGTGGAGGGTCCGTCATGGTCTGGGATGGTGTGTCACAGCATCATCGGACTGAGCTTGTTGTCATTGCAGGAAATCTCAACACTGTGCATTACAGGAAAGACATCCTCCTCCCTCATGTGGTATCCTTCCTGCAGGCCCATCCTGACATGGCAATGCCACCAGCCATACTGCTCGTTCTGTGCGTGATTTCCTGCAAGACAGGAATGTCAGTATTCTGCCGTGGCCAGCGAAGAGCCCGGATCTCAATCCCTGTTGGATCGGAGGGTGAGGGCTAGGGCCATTCCCCGCATAAATGTCAGGGAACTTGCAGGTGCCTTGGTGGAAGAGTGGGGTAACATCTCACAGCAAGAACGGGCAAATCTGGTGCAGTCCATGAGGAGGAGATGCACTGCAGTACTTAATGCAGCTGGTGGCCACACCAGATACTGACTGTTACTTTTGATTTTGACCCCCCCCCTTTGTTCAGGGACACATTATTCCATTTCTGTTAGTCACATGTCTGTGGAACTTGTTCAGTTCATGTCTCAGTTGTTGACCCTTGTTATGTTCATACAAGTATTGTATGAAAATAAACACAGGTGACAGTAAGAGGTCGTTGCTGAGTTTATATAGAGATTATTTTAATGTTCTTTTCATTCTAGGCTTTCAAAGTAGCTTCAGACTGAACATTACTTACTCAGTTTCAGTTTGGATAATATTTTCGGGTTTCTGTTGTGCTTCTTTTGATGGTTGCTGATTGTCAGAAAGTGCTGTAAGAATCCTTGGATATTTTTTAGTTATGGCAATCAACTCGAATCAAGGATTTGATCAAAAAAGGCAAGAATGGTCTCACATTTGATTAGAATAGGGATTAAAGTCTTCATTACTGGCAATATATTGGCATGCATAAGAAAAAATCTAAGAGGATGTTAATTCTAGAGCTTGCTGTGTTTCTACTCGGGAAGAAGGAATTGCATTACAGCAAACTGGCGGTGAACTTGCTTGATGCCACTGTGAGATCCCAGAGGACCTCAGACTGCAAAATAAAAGAGTTGCAATAAGAACTCCAAGCACGCGAAAAATGGCATGATTTGACTAGGTCATTTCTACATGACGCGCAGCAAGATTTGTTAGAACAGAGCACATATAGGCTCCAAAGTGACTTGTCTGACTCGGATACAGATAGCGGGATGGATGCACAGTCAGTCCTACCTACTGGTGTGGTGTGTGTGTCCACAATGCTCTCTAGTGTGAGAGCGGGCCAAGCTACCGAAATAGCCCCTTTTTCAGCGATTGGGACACGTACAGAGGCTAATCCCAAACAGCCCACAAAGCGTTGTTGTGATTTCTAAAGAAGGTTAGGGCATATGATTAAGCGCTGTTGGAACCTAGGCCGAGGAAATCCTCCTGCACATTTTAGGCAGGTTGCCGGCCCACAGAGTAGGACCAACTATTCAGTTAGATTTTGTAACTCCTGTCACGACCGTCTCGATTCTACTTGCAGCAAAGGGTAGAATTTGAGCTTTCTCCTAAAATGTAGGATATTGATTATTTGATTATCTTCCTTTGCAACGCAAAAGTTTCCATATCCATTTATAATGGCTATATAGGTTACTTTTGTGAATGTGTTTCTAGACAAAATGTAATGGCTACTGTTACTCAAATAATATTTGTTATCCTATGCAAAGTGCATATGGCTAAGTCCATCTGAATGTATAGATGCCTGTGTGTTAAGCAAAGTCATTGCCTTGTTTCTTACAAAATGGCCTTAGAACCTTCACCATTGGTTGGGTGCTCTAAACTGAGATGCTAATAAACAAAATTCTCAAATTGCTTGTGAAACCAGTTGCTTAAAAGCTATTTTGAAACTTCAAGAATTGTTCATTTCAAAACTCTACTTTTACTGACTTTATTGTCGCCATGGGAAAATGTTGTTGCAGTGTCATGTACACGTTTAAAGTGGCGTTAAATACAAAGCAAATTGACAATACAACTTTACTAACAGTCACCAATAAAAAGTGACTAGCCTGCTGACATTTCTGGGTCGATAGGAACATTAGCGCGAGCTATTTAGGAGCGATATCACAACTGGCACAAATAATTGTCTAGTTCTGTTTTTCCTGCCGAGGGGTGCCCTATACCTGCGCCCAGGGGGGAGTAGTTCAAAGTCTGGGTACAGGGGGTGGCTTGGGTCTAAAATTATTTTGTGGGCCTTGCGGAGGGCCCTGACCTTAAAGATCTCATCCAGGCCTGTCTGTTTGACTCCAAGTACCTTGCTTGCTGTGGTGATATTCCTTCTCAGCATATTTCTCTGGCAGACAGTGGCATTGCCAAACCAACAAACAATACAAAAAATTTAAATACTCTCAATGAAAGACGCCATTCTCAAAGTCAACAGTGAAGAGCCGACTCCGGGATGCTGGCCTTCTAGGCAGAGTTGCAAATCTCAGACTGGCCAATAAAAAGAAAAGATTAATTAAGATGGGCAAAAGAACACAGACACTGGACAGAGGAACTCTGCCTAGAAGGCCAGCATCTTGGAGTCGCCGCTTCGCTGTTGACGTTGAGACTGGTGTTTTGCGGGTACTATTTAATGAAGCTGCCAGTTGAGGACTTGTGAGGCGTCTGTTTCTCAAACTAGACACTAATATACTTGTCCTCTTGCTCAGTTGTGCACCAGGGCCTCCCACTCCTCTTCCTATTCTGGTTAGCGCCAGTTTGCGCTGTTCTGTGAAGGGAGTAGTACACAGCGTTGTATGAGATCTTCACTTTCTTGGCAATTTCTCGCATGGAATAGCCTTCAGTTTCAGAAGAAAGGACATTTTGAGCCTGTAATCGAACCCACAAATGGCGATGCTCCAGATACTCAACTAATCTAAAGAAGGCCAGTTTTATTGCTTCTTTATTGAGCACAACAGTTTTCAGCTGTGCTAACATAATTGCAAAAGGGTTTTCTAATGATCAATTAGCCTTTTAAAATTATAAACTTGGATTAGCTAACACAACGTGCCATTGGAACACAGGAGTGAAGGTTGCTGATAATGGGCCTCTGTACGCCTATGTAGATATTCCTATGCTATTTCCAGCTACAATAGTCATATACAACATTAACCATGTCTACACTGTAATTCGGATCAATTTGATGTTATTTTAATGGACAAAAAATGTGCTTTTCTTTCAAAAACAAGGACATTTCTAAGTGACCCCAAACTTTTGAATGGTAGTGTAGATCAATGGGTTGGTTGAGCACAGCATCCTCCCACTCCACTGCTCTCTCTCACTCTGTGTCTGTGTCTAAATATAATTTTGTTTTTATGACAAGGCCTATAAGCACATCTGCCATACACTCAAGTGTATCATCTCAGTAAGCTTTTTGAATGTACTAGAAATCAAGTTTTTGTGTGTGTGTCTTTTTATTTACAGCTTGTAGCGGCAAGGCAGAGGGGGAGGAGAAAGGGCCAGCCAAACAATTAAAATACACTTCAAAGTGGAAAGGACAGTTTCGGAAGAGAAAGAGGATAGAGGGTAAATCCAGTTTTGTCTAGAAGCGATACAGCTTTTTGTAAAAAAATTATGCTTTCATAGCAGGTTATTAGAACTTATGAAGCAAGTCAGGATAATTGACGTAGCAGGTTAGGAGGAGTAGGTTAAGGTTAGGAAAAGGGTTAGGGTTAGCTAAAATACCAAAAAAATACAACTTTGGACATCAATTTGACATAAGTTGCATCCCATCTAGCCATGGCAGAAAAAATCCTACCTTGGCAGAAAAAAATATGATTGACTTGACTATGGCAATTGATATCTGCACTGTTTGATTATTTATTACTTACATGATTCTTACCTGAATACCTACCTTGATGTTTAATTCAATGCTGAAATGTGTCTGATTTGCATACTAGTAACATGATTGATAGTGACATCGAGATATTGTTTGTTGTTTGACTGTTGAAACACTTATTTACTTGGGGTAAATATTTTTAGTAATCCTTCACCATCATATGTACTTGAAATTATACTGTGAAATTAATTGTCATTAATGCTATTGAAATTCAAAAATGTGTAAAATATTTCCTCGTATACCAAATCTACTGTGGCAATTTACCCAACACTTTGTATGAATGGAAACTAACATTGGTGTAGCCTGTTGTTATTATTTGTATTTATGTTATCCAAAAGCACCTGGTATGGTCATTAATTATTAAGATCGGGGGTAAAATATCCCTGGTCTGTCCATTTTTTAAATGTGTAAGTTAATCAAGTCAATTGGGGGGATTGAGTTATTTGTGCCAGAAACAATATAGGACTAAGATTGAATCGTACTCCACCGGCTCTGACGCTCGTCGGATGTGGCAGGGCTTGCAAAGTATTACGGACTACAAAGGGAAGCACAGCCGCGAGCTGCCCAGTGACACGAGCCTACCAGAGGAGCTAAATAACTTCTATGCTCGCTTCGAGGCAACTGCGAGATGACGCTCTCCGTAGCCGATGTGAGTAAAACCTTTAAACAGGTCAACATTCACAAGGCCGCCTGGGCCAGACAAATTACCAGGACATGTACTCTGAGCATGCGCTGACCAACTGGCAAGTTTCTTCACTGACATTTCCAACCTGTCCCTGACCAAGTCTGTAATACCAACATGTTTCAAGCAGACCATCATAGTCTCTTTGCCCAAGAACACCAAGGTAACCTGCCTAAATAACTACCGACCCGTAGCGCTCACATCTGTGGACATGAAGTGCTTTGAAAGACTGGTCATGGCTCACATAAACACCATTATCCCAGAAACCCTAGACCCACTCCAATTTGCATAACACCCCAACAGATCCGCAGATGATGCAATCTCTGTTGCACTCAACACTGCCCTTTCCCACCTGGACAAAAGAAACACCTATGTGAGAATGCTATTCATTGACTACAGCTCAGCGTTCAACACTATAGTGCCCTCAAAAGCTCCTCACTAAACTAAGGACCCTGGGACTAAACACCTCCCTCTGCAACTGGATCCTGGACTTCCTGACGGGCCGCCCCCAGGTGGTAAGGGTAAGTAACAACAGATCTGCCATGATGATCCTCAACATGGGGGCCCCTCAGTGGTGCGTGCTCTGTACCCTCCTGTTCTCCCTGTTCACTCATGACTGCATGGCCAAGCACGACTCCAACACCAACATTAAGGTTGCCAACGACACAACAGCGGTAGGCTTGATCACCGACAATGATGAGACAGCCTATAGGGAGGAGGTCAGAGACCTTGAGGGAGAGATAGGGAGAGATACGAATCTCTCCCTCAACGTGATCAAGACAAAGGAGATGATTGTGGACTACAGAAAGAGGAGCACTGAGCACGCCCCAATTCTCATCGACGGGGCTGTAGTGGGGGAGGTTGAGAGCTTCAAGTTCCTTGGTGTCCACATCACCATCAAACTATCATGGTCCAAACACACCAAGACATTCGTGAAGAGGACAATGCCTATTCCTCCTCAGGAGACTGAAAAGTTTTGGCATTGGTCCTCCGATCCTCAAAAAGTTATACAGCTGGGACCTACCGCACTAACCAAGGGAGCCGGGTGCACGGTGTTTCCTCCGACACATTGGTGCGGCTGGCTTCCGGGTTGGAGGCGCGCTGTGTTAAGAAGCAGTGCCGCTTGGTTGGGTTGTGTTTCGGAGGACGCATGGCTTTCGACCTTCGTCTCTCCCGAGCCCGTACGGGAGTTGTAGCGATGAGACAAGATAGTAATTACTAGTAATTGGATACCACGAAAATTGGGGAGAAAAGGGATGTAAAATTAAAAATAAAAAAATTATAATAATTATACAGCTGCACCACCGAGAGCACAGCTGCCCCATCGAGAGCATCCTGACTGGTTGCATCACTGTCTGGTATGGCAACTGCTCAGCCTCCGACCGCAAAGCTTGTACGGCCCAGTACATCACTGTGGCCAAGCTTCCCTCCATCCACGACCTTTATACCAGCCACCCTAGTCATAGACTGTTCTCTCTGCTACCACACGGCAAGCGGTACCGGAGCACCAAGTCTAGGTCCAAAAGGCTTCTTAACAGCTTCTACCCCAAAGCCATAAGACTCCTGAACAACAAATCAAATGGCTACCTGGACAATTTGCATTATCCCCACCCCACCCCAATTTTTACGCTTCTGCTACTCTCTGTTTATTATCCATATATAGTCACTTTACCTCTACCTACATGTACATATTACCTCAATTACCTCGACTAACCGGTGCCCCCGCACCATGACTGTACCGGTACCCCCTGTATATAGCCTTGCTACTGTTATTTTTATTTTTTTTACTTCAGTTTGTTTTAGAACATACTTTCTTCACACCTTTTTTCTTAAAACTGGATTGTTGGTTAAGTGCTTGTAAGTAAGCATTTCACTTTAAGGTCTACACCTGTTGTATTCGGCGCACGTGACAAATGGGCTGGAATCAAACCCCCGCCAATACGGTAGGCCTATGTGTGCATTGAAAATAGCGGCCCTAACCACTAGATCACCCCAGTCTACGATTGAACACATTTTTGACCATTCATTCCTAACCTTAGGATACACTTGACACATGTAGCCTAGTGGAGACCAATTAAGCCATATACAACGACAGTTGTCGATGTGTATGGCTGCATTTCAGATACATTTTCTTGCATTTGAATGTTGCAGTAATAGGACCTAGGCCTAGCGTTTGAGAGAGCGAGAGAGAATATTATTTTGATTGCAGGCCTGATCCCAATGACTCGACTGCCCCCACATGGAGAGAAAGAGAACTGCTCATTTTCAAGGAATCACAAGGCTCATTTGAATTTCCTGATGGAGCAGGAAAATTCTCATCGATCAAGGTAAGATCCAACATCTGTACACTTGCCTGTGAGATCAACCTGGGGGCAAACAAGGAAACAGAAGAGAGGGAGTGAGCACTTACACACTCCCTGTCTCAGAGAGTGTATTTCCGTGTCAGGGAAGAGGGGAGCTGCAGTCTCTCCAGCGAGCAAACAGACTGCACCAAGATGTCCCCAAGGAGCTCTTCACAGCTCTGGGACATATTCAGAACAGAAGCCACACAAAAGGAGTGTCTCTCTGTTTGCTTTATGGCAGGCAGGTGGAGAGGAGAGCTCCGTTCCCAGGTGGTGCTTCAGATGTCCTTACAAAGTCAAAGCAGCAGCTGTTAATGGCAATCAGAGACTCAGATCGAACTGATTGTCCGCCTACTCTGCTGGTAATTAGCAAGAAGTAGCTGGAGGGGCCCCCTGTCCCTGGCACCCCTGCAACCCCCACTGGCCTTTGAGGTGGTGATGAGCCTGGCTCATCCTCATCGCACAACGTCCATCCACTCACATCAGTAGGGGAAACAATGGCACAATTAGTGCCTCCTGATTAGCTGCTAGGTCCTCATTAAAGGAAATCAGCCAAGGTGCAGGTGGAGGTGAGGAACATTCAGGCTAAGGTGAAAATGTGTTGAAATAATCTGCCACTAGTTTTTGCTCAAAGAAAGTTGAAGGTACTGTAAGCTTCAGTAACTTCAGTGAAGTTATATTATTTTCATGAGCAGACATGCTGATCGACTCTGAATTAAGCTGTCTGCTACACTGACCTCCAACAGTATATATAGCCTCTGGTACTGAAACCCCCACTGCTATCCCTGCACGGTAATCACCAGAGCACTCAGAAGAGAAGACTTCCATGCATATGAAATAAAGCTTGAGCCGTACATTTTTACATTTCTCATTCCTCGTCTCCACCCTTTCGACAAACTTTCTTCATTTTCTTCCACCTAGTACATCTTTCACTATGTCGTTATGTTTAGTCAATGTCACAAACTATTATACAGTTCTGAATTAAACGTTTCTCTAAATGCATTGCTGTGAACTTAATGTTTCAATGTGATCATTAATAGAGGTATTGTCACATGTGCTCCCTCTCCGGCCTCTAGGTCACCAGGCTGCTCGTTATGGCGCACACCTGTTACCATCGTTAGGAGCATCTGCGCGTCATCAGACTTACCTGGACTCCATCACTGCCATGATTACCTTCCCTATATATGTCACTCCCTTCGGTTCCTTCCCCAGGTGTTATTGTTTCTGTTTCATGTCTGTGTGCTGTTAGTGTTTCTTGTTTTGTATTATGTTCCGTTTATTTTATTAAAACACTCACTCCCTGAACTTGCTTCCCGACGCTCAACGCACATCGTTACAGAATGACGCCTCACCTAAGAGATGAATCATGGAGTTTGTTTTGTTTCGGTGGAAATGACGTTGCGTCCGGGAGCCGCTACAGGCTCTCATGCCTCAGACAGATCGCCAGGCTCCCCTGCCTCCGTTGGTTCGCCAGGCTCCCCTGCCTCCGTTGGTTCGCCAGGCTCCCCTGCCTCCGTTGGTTCGCCAGGCTCCCCTGCCTCCGTTGGTTCGCCAGGCTCCCCTGCCTCCGTTGGTTCGCCAGGCTCCCCTGCCTCCGTTGGTTCGCCAGGCTCCCCTGCCTCCGTTGGTTCGTCAGGCTCCCCTGCCTCAGCTGGCGACAGGTTCCCGCGCATGAGAAGGGGTGACTGGCCCGCTCTTGATCCCCGGGATCGTCCCTTTGGTTGGCGTCCTGCGGCTGGAGCCGAAAGCACCGGGGAGGGGGTACCGTCACGCATGCTCTCTCCGGCGCTCTAGGTCGCCACGCTCCCACGTCTCAGCCGGACTGACAGGTTTCCCGCGCCTCAGCAGATATGACTGGGCCTCTCCTGATCCCCGGGATCGTCTTTTTGGTCGACTGGAGCCGCGCGTCAGGGAGGGGGTACTGTCACGTGTGCTCCCTCTCAGGCCTCTAGGTCACCAGGCTGCTCGTTATGGTGCACACCTGTCACCATCGTTACGCTCACCTGCGCGTCAGACTCACCTGGACTCCGTCACTCCGTCAATAACCTTCCACCAGTGGTTATATATATAATATATATATATATATATATATACCCCAATTTGGGTAAAGTCTCCTCCTTCTCTCTAAACATTACATCTTCTTTATTGCTAGGCATGAAGTTAAATGATACGGGCAATAAACTGTTACTTCTCCCTTAATGTGACCTGACCTCAACCCCCCTACCTCACTGATCCACAGCTCTCCATCCTTATCAGTGCCTGCCAACATGTGATCGTCTTCCCTGCACTCAGTACATTCCAAGCTTAATTGCATCTACCATATACATTCCTCCTACAGATAACCATTACCTTCTGGTGTAAAACCCTAGACTACGGCACCCCTCATGTCTCTAGTATAACTGACGATTAACAATATTTAAAGTTTATAAATCCGAACTCATCAGTACTCATAGATATTACTGTAGCCTACTGGGAGTGTGCAAGCCAGGCAAACGTGTTCTTTATTGCTTTTCCCCTCCCTCAAGCTCGTCTCATCAAAATGGATTTCACGTCACTTTGATTCATCTGGGGATCTCTGTAAAGGAGACTGTTCGAGACAGTTTAGTCCAGAATTTGCACATTTCACCATAGTGAGGATTAACGTGTGGAAAAACAGAGGGGAAGGAAGAGTGGGGTTCCTACCCTCACAGTCATCCTAACACAATTAACACAATCATTTAGACTAAATGAACAAGGCCCCAGGCAGCAAGCCTGCGCACTGAGCAAACTGCCTGGGCGCCCACTTGCTGCTCTGGATAGTTATAATAAATGGTAGCTTAATTCCTCTCCTGGAAAGAAAGAGAGATAGAAATGGAGAGAGAGAGGTCTTCAAAACCAATGAGGTGCTCCTCTTATCCTGGATCTCTATTACGCTGGGTTTTGATCAGAAGCGGCGCCTCCACTTGACATCGCTTCTCTCCAAAAGATTGTCTGCTTCGTGGGCGTGGAAGTGAACCTATTCAAGTAAGTAAATAAAAAAACGATGTATTATTAGCTAGCTAGCTAGCAGCTGGCTAAGGCAGACCACTATGTGTAGGCTAATGAACTAGACCTTCAAACCCTTGTAATCATTTTTTCTTATTTTGCTCCTACTCCAAAATTTCTATTAATATTATTATTATGTTTCTGAATGTATGTATCCAGAGTATGTTCAGATTTCCTTATTGACAAATGCTTTGAAAATTACAGTAAATGTAAAATGCACATAAAACTAACAGTGTAACGTTTGGATTCAGGCTTGTGTCAAGTGAACTATTGTGTCAGGTGAATCATTGTTTTAAATATTTTTTGGGATACATTAAGGGGTCTTAAAATTCTAAATCAAATAGCAAAATGATCCTTGGTGTGACCTTCTTTGTGTCCTCACCCCCCAAAATGATCCTTGGTATGACCTTCTTTGTGTTCTCACCCCCCAAAATGATCCTTGGTATGACCTTCTTTGTGTTCTCACCCCACAAAGGTGTCGTCCACAGAGAAGGAGGAGGGAGGGGGTGGAAGATTAAGTAGGGAGGAGAAGGTGGAAAAGAGTTTCCTTTTATTTTATGTTGTTTTTATTCCACTCAAGTCAGCAAGAAGACAACTGGCTCTTGATGACGTCTGCAGTCTAGATTGAAGATAATAATTAGATGATTCGTTTGAATCAGTTGTGTTGAGGCTTGAGAAAGGCCCTAAACATGTTCTAAGTCTCCAGCCACCTAAGTCAAAGACCCTTCTCTCTGCTACCGCACGGCAAGCGGTACCGATGGAAAACAAGTCAAGAACCAACTGGACCCTGAACAGCTTCTACCCCCAAGCCATAAGACTGCTAAATAGTTATTAAAATAGTCCGGGTAGCTATTGGTTAACTATCTGTAATGACCCTTTTTACACCAACTCTTTTGACTCATCACATGCGCTGATGTTACTGTTTATTGTCTACCCTGTTGCCTAATCACTTTATCCCTACCTATATGTACATATCTACCTCAACTACCTTTAAAGATGTCAACGTGTTTTCAGTAATTGTTTTCAGTATCTTAATGTTGTTTTTGTTTTGTGTTTTCTGAAAGTCTCAGGGCATGCATTCAACAATTTGGACAAAGGACGTCCACAGGGGCCGCCATCTCCAAAGTGCACTCAAAAAGGCAAGAGTTCCGAACTGGATTTCGTTTTTTTATTTTAATTATTTAAATGTTGTCATTCACTTTTAAACTTCAATTGGTTAAAATGTCATTGCTCAGTTATCACTTGGCTCATGTAAATTCTGTAGTTGCCCCTTTAAACATCCTAAGGTGTTCACATTTCTCTCATGTAAATGTGGTAGCTACTGTACATAAAAAGACTAAATAAACAACTTATTTGGGAAATACTCAGTATTTGCTCTTTTTTTTCATTAGCATTCTGAGGATTTCAAGTATAGTATTGCACCACTTAGCATAATGTTTAATTGTGAGATAGATAAGAGTATTGGATTTATTTTTCATTTGATAAGACATTGAATACATGTTTCGTTTAGTTTTCTCTGTGTGAAGCAAGTTCATTTGAAGTTATGTTATTTGTTTTCTGTAGATAAGACATGTCAATGTTGTTAATTCTCAAAGTAACCAAAAACCTGATGTAATTTGCATATTCATAATGAGTGTGCAGCAAATTTACAGAAAACAGTAGAATGCTCGCCACAAGTTTCGCAGAATTGTTTGCCAGAAGTCGCTGCAAATTTGCCACGACAGTTTGCCACAAAACTAAATTGCATGTGAAAATATGTGGCAAAGCTTTGCCACAACTCTTTGCCAGAAGCCTGTTTTTCTGGCAAGGGTTTGTTGCTCCAGCTCCAGACTATTTTTAGTTGACCTGAAATTATGCTTTAGTAATAATGGTCCAACATTTACAAATGAGCTTATTTGTACATTTTATTTTAAAATTATATGTTGATTCATTCAATGTTGATCCATTGAAGTGGAGTGTTTAAACTTGTTTTAATCGTTAACTTAAAACTATTATTCAAGATGAACTAATGTCAATGTTCATTAATCACAGATCACAATTCTGCAATAAAATGGGTGAAGGGGATCTGTCTCTAATTTGTGTTTCTGTCTTGCTTTCTCAAATGAACATGACCTTTTTGTCCAGTTGTGAGCTCTCCAATCTTTTTTTATTTGATTGTCACTGTCTCAGGATATCAGCTATGTGAACCCATTTTGCTGCTAATCATAATGGCATGCATCACCAATGCAGCCATAGGCCTACAGTATGATGGCATTAATGGCCTTATGGTATGAGCATGTGTAATGCACCCCTTGTCATTGTACATCTGAAGCAGAGAATAGCTAAACTCACACATTGTTTACATATTGTTGAGCTAGCTATATGTTATCAATGTAATATGATACCATAGATGATGTATATGAAGCTAACCATAAACCAGATTTTCTACATGATTTTTCTGTCAGATGAAATTGTTTAATGCAAATCCGACCCTTGTATTCTAGGTACATTACTGTACATGAAAATAAGGGGCAGACAATTTGTAGGCTAATAAAAAAAATTACAAAAGGAAAAGGGGTGTGGGGAGCGTTGTAATTCTACCTCGTTTATTTGCTGAGAATGATTTTACAATACAGAGACAAAATCAGAAGGTCAATGGCATGGAGGAGGATTGCAGAGATTGTTGGTGTTGATGGTGGGTGAAGAGAGATTAAAAATATTTAAAAAAGGTCAAAGCCACAATTTCCTTCATCCAAAGTACCCATTCATGTGCATTTTACAAGTAGAGCTATATATATATCTTATAGTATAGGTAGTGAACTATAATCATCATGACACAGGTATAATGAAAGTGCCTTAAGCTATACTATATACTATTAGCTATACTAATCATAATGTTAAGATACCATTATCCAATTGGTAGCATATTACATGGGAAATTCATGCATTTACAATCTTAGAATGTGTGTTACTGGTGGTTTCCATCCTTCAGTGGGCAAATATCACAATTTAATTTAGTCAACACATTCACAAATGGTTTGATCACAGTTTTTAGGTTTAGGTTGATTGAGGTTCAAGCAAACAGTGTTGTGCAAATCTCTCTACACCCACCATCAACAATCTCTGCAATCCTCTTCCATGCCATTGACCTGCTAATATAGAATTGGAAAACCAGACACGGCCATCATTTGCATAAAGCTCTGCTAGCAGGGTTCTCGCCACTCGGAACTTCTCCTGCCGAAGCCGCATCTGGTCAAAATGCACTGGAGTAGAAATGTTCTCCTTTATCAGGCTCACCCTCAGAGGGGTAACACTTATGAGAAATGAATGGCTGTCATGCTGGTAGTGAGGAGCAAAAGAAGGAGAAGCTGTATCCATATGGTAAATCCATTTAGCCTGCTCTCCGATGTATAGCTTCCATCATATCAAATAGCCCACATTTAGTCTGCCTCCTCATGCAGGACTCACTGGGGGAGAAGAGGGGAGCGCAGATAGAGAGTGAGACATATAGGGAGAGAGAGATTGAGAGACAATGAGAGAGACAGAGAGATTGAGAGACAGAGAGATAGAGAGAGAGACAGATAGGGAGAGAGAGAGAGAGAGAGAGAGAGAGAGAGCAGATAGGGATAACGAGAGAGAGAGAGAGAGAGAGAGAGAGAGAGAGAGAGAGAGAGAGAGAGAGAGAGAGAGCGAGAGAGCGAGATGGGGGTTGGCAGGGGGTCATTCCCATCACAGTCTTACAGAGCTTCTCCATACTCTGTACCAGAGGATTCTAACATAATCTCTCTATAAAGGGATGACTACTTCAAAACATCACGGAGCTAGTCAACCCTCGTTCTGCCATCAGTGGAGGCACATCACTGATGCATGCCATTACATGATTCTCGTAACAGTGAAATTAATCTTGTATGGACAGAAATGGAAGGAGATGAGGTATGATGTATGTACAGTATGTAATCAGTAGTGACTAAAGAACACAATTTACAAGCTGTATGGTTTTGTTTTCAACTAATTTCAAAAATGTTCTAGAACACCTATTGAACTCGTGTAAACCAAACGAATCTGCTGACTGTAGATCTACCTCACTCTCTCTGTCTCTCTCTCATTGGGGGCCTGACTCCCAAGCGAAAGGTCGCTGGTTCTTATACCTGAGCTGACAAATCTGTCAGTGACCTTAAGAAGGGCACTTAACCCTACTTTGCTCCGGGGGTGTCGTACTACTATGGCTGACCCTGTAAAATAACACATTTCACTGCACCTATCTGGTGTATATGACAATAAAAATAAAAAAAATCACTACTGAGAAACTGAGAGGTAAAGGGGGAGAGCTACAGTTCAGCTCAGCCACGGACCCTCCAGGGCCCCAGATACAACAGGACAGTGGGAGAGATACAGTACGGCTCCGCCACGGACCCTCCAAGGCCCCAGATACAACAGGACAGAGTGTCATTGTAAATAAGAATCTGTTCTTAACTGACTTGCGTAGTTAAATAAAGGTAACATGTAAAAAAAAAAAGAAGAAATAAAAAGGTCTCTTTTAATATTTCATTTCCAGACTCTCTGGGTGTTCTGAGATATGGTTGATCCTTTAGTCTGATCGGCACAGCTATCTTTCTTTGTCCTTTCGCTCCCTCTCTTGCTCGCTCGCTCGCTCGCACACACACACACACACACGCACCTACCTAGGTCACATACACATGCACACACCTGCAAATACACACACACATACGCGTTGTTCATGTCTTAGTGTTCATTTTGCAAATGAGGCTGTGAGGAGTAAATTATGGAAGGTATAAAGTCCAATAGCTGTTTCCCATTAGGGTTCCAAAGTTCTGGTAACTTTCCCCAAATGTATTGGTGTTCCAGAAATCAGAAAACATACCCAGGAAAGAACATCAAGGATCTTTTTTTTAATTCATCAAAGGAATTCCTCAAGTATGCACACAAATGTGTCCTTCTATTCATCAAGACACCCATTTGGTTTGATGATCATCAAGCCACCCATTTGGTTTGAGTGTCATCAAGCCACCCATTTGGTTTGAGTGTCATCAAGCCACCCATTTGGTGTGAGTGTCATCAAGCCACCCATTTGGTTTGAGTGTCATCCAAAAAGTTTAGAGATTTTTTTTTAATACAAAAATCTCAAATTAAAGCACTGTTGTTATATTCGTTATGGGTAATTGTGTACTGTTTAATGTTTAAATACTGATTATTCGTGTTATTCACAGTTCACATATGAGGAGAGGCATGTTTTCACTGGAATATGGATATCCGCTTTGCTTGACTGTGAATAACACTAAATCAGAAGGTCAAGCAGTCCGCAATCAGTGTATTAGTGGAGTCCGAGGTGGGACGGACGGGTGCGGCTTACCGTGCCAATGACTTTGGGGAAGGGCGGCTCCATGTTCTCATTGACATGCATGCGAGGGGCGAACAGGGCTCTCTTCGATCTGTAGGGCTGGATCTGTCCAAGGCCAAGGATCTCCTACACAAACAAACACAAAGAGAGAGGGGTGGCATTCAAAACACATCACATTGAATAGGAAGGATGTACAGTAATGCACACTGAGCATGAGTCCATTCATACACACAATACAATTAAGTCACTGTACAGTTCATTGTGCAGCTCTTGTATTTCTTGCTCACATTGAAGAGTGTGTCACAACACTCATAATGTAATGGCTGTACAGTATTGTAAGCTCTAACACACACACACACACACACACACACACACACACACACACACACACACACACACACACACACACACACCCCAAAACACCCCAACCCCACCAAACCCAAAAACCCAACAAAAAACCACACCCACACACACACACACACACACACACACACACACACACACACACACACACACACACACACACACACACACACACACACACACAGTGAAAATTATATTTGGCATTCACGCTATCGACTCAGGATTCAAATTGAACACATTTGCATAGCTGCAATGACCCAAGTGAGAGCACCAGGCTCTGGCTGTCCATTCAGCGGGACACAGGGCAACATAATGCTGCCTCACTGCCGCCAACACATACACAGACAAAACGCCTAGATGAGCAACGTGAGAGCCTAAGACTTCAAAGGAGACTCGTGCTTGTGTGCACTCATACATATACAATATAATAGCTAGAGACAGCAAACACACAGAACAGATGGTGGAGAAGCATAGCTGGATCACTCAACTGTAAAGTGGACCAGTGGCAGGCGAGGAGCTGATATGGCTCTTAACATGCTGTATATATGACAGTGTAGGACATTGGAGGAGTTTTAAACATGGCAAGTTTACATTGTTAAAATTGACTATGCTTTTGTATATTTGCAAAACTACAGAAAAATGTAGCATTTCTATTACAGACTGAAATCGCCACATGTATGAATAGTGCCAGGATAGGAGAGGAGAGTGTCACTGTGCTGGCTGGGTGAGCAAACAGCCGCAGTACCAACATGACGTGTCAGGGGTGACGAGAAACATCAGCAGTCACCATCTCTCTCTATGTTTTAGATACACTCTGTCTTTGACTTTCTCTCTCTCCCTCTCCCTCTGTCCCTTCCCTCTCACCCTTCCCCCCTCTCTGTATCATCTCTGCCTCCCTCCTCTGTGACAGCCCTGTGCCCACTCGGTAGAGGTCTCCTGATCCCCGCTCTGGCATGAGGTATCCAATCAATCAAATGTATTTATATAGCCCTTCTTACATCAGCTGATGTCACAAAGTGCTGTACAGAAACCCAGCCTAAAACCCCCAACAGCAAGCAATGCAGGTGTAGAAGCACAGTGGCTTGGATAACTCCCTAGACGGCCGAAAGAAACCTAGAGAGGAACCAGGCTATGAGGGTGTTGGCCAGTCCTCTTCTGGCTGTGCCGGGTGGAGATTATAACAGAACATGGCCAAGATGTTCAAATGTTCATAGATGACCAGCAGGGTCAAATAATAATAAACACAGTAGTTGTCGAGGGTGCAACAGGTCAGCACCTCAGGAGTAAATGTCAGTTGGCTTTTCATAGCCGATCATTCAGAGTATCTCTACTGCACCTGCTGTCTATAGAGAGTTGAAAACAGCAGGTCCATCCATGCCCACGCTGCTACCAGCTACAGTTGGCGCCATGGCGACAGTCCGGTCGACAACCAGAAGAAGCCGTGATAAGCCATTTGTTGTCCAAGGAATATAAATATAAAAACAATATAAAATATAAATATAAAATATAAAAACAATCTCTGGGGCTGAAATAAAATTTGCATTGGAAACTGAAGTCTCTTTTGTCCTTCCTCTTTTATGGCACATCATACAGTTATAATCTTGTACGCAATGTTGTGCTGCGCTGTAAGCTGGCAGTGCTCGCCCCTGTTAGAATGACAGAGAGGGACGAGGTAGGCGGGGTGGGTGCTGAAGGCAGTTGTTTACAACGCTGTACGTTGACACGGAGACAGAGAGAGCACACTGACTGCTATACTGGCAACTCACTCCAACTCACTTTACTTTCCTGTTCCAGACAACCTTCAGAGGTCATATGAAACCCATCAACAACACAACCAGAACAAGGTACATAAAGTACATAGTGTCCTGTAACAGACAGTGTTTTCCAGCCACTGACTGACTCTGAAATCCCTGAAGCAGTCAACCAGAGTGTCACATAACTACTCCAGATTAAATGGACAATTATGTGTTTAAATGCAAATTCATAGGTGGGTTGTCTTCTATGATTGGTTTTCAAAGCTAGCTCCTGGCCTTTGGGTGGCCCTGTAAAACCTAACTTCCGTAAGTATGACCACATCAATCCCAGAATGCATTGCTCCTGGCTGCTTTATTGCTATGATACAGTACGATACCTTTATGTTTAGCAGCTCAATGGAAAACAGCAGAGTGATGACAGGTATTACACTGAAGATGGAACACACTGTCTATCTCTTTCCTGTGCTGAGAGATGAAGGGAGCAGTGAAGGGATGGGGGCTTAAAACCCATCAATGCTCTGCATGCGGTCATTGGGGATATTGATGAGCACACTCCGTTTGATACACATACCTAGCTACATTGTCAAGGCCAGAGAGGCGTGAAGCTCGCACTGAATGCTGGGAGACTAAACATAACGTGTGTCCCCCTCTCCTGCCTCGCTGTGCAGGTGATGAATAGGCCTAGCGCTGGGCTCAGTTCTGTGACACTGGCACTGTAACACCCCACGAGAAGTTAGTCATGAATCTTTGTTTCCTGTTCATAAATTACTGCTGCACCAACACCTCTCTCTCTCTCTCTCTCTCTCTCTCTCTCTCTCTCTCTCTCTCATTAGGGAATTGAGCACCAAGATGTGCCAGGAACACCGGGGGGGGGGGGGGGGGGAGAAAAGAAAAAAGATGAGGGGAGGAGAAGGAGAGTGAGTATTTCAGAGTAGGACGACGAAGAGGAGTGAGGGAAGTGTTGATGGTGGGGGCTTTTGTTTGACCTAGGATCTATAGGCATTGCGACAGACAGAGCCTTCGTCACTCACAGACTGAGAGCAGAGTTACTGCGGCAGCAATGTCACGTCCTTGTCCATTCTGCCATTCTTCCCCTGAATACTATATTGAGAAGTCTCATTAGTCATTCCTGACTGTCTGTTGGAGTGGTGTTCAGTACGAACAGAGAGAGAATGTCAGAGTGTAACCTGGGACTACATCGTTGACACAGAACACATGTTAGTCTCCAGCCACAACAAGCCAGCACTGAGACACAACACAACATACATAACCAAACATCACAAGAAATTAAATAAAAACAACAAGCCTGGTTGTTGTTATCAGACAGAGGGATCACCACCAGCTGTGACCTGAAGAGTTCAGCTAAGCACTTTGTAAGATTGCTAAAGACCACTTAACTTGGCAATACTGCCAGACAGGGATGAGGACAGCAACAGGCAGACTAACACAGTGACTCAGATCTCCAACTGCCCTGCCATGATTCTTCAGTACAGAAATGGCTGAGGGGCAGGCCTGGACATGACTTACCCCTAGTATTTACATGTATATGACAAAGAGCCCATGTGAGGTGAACAACCAGGAGAGCAACAGAGAGGCTGAGTAGAGGAGACATGGTACTGTGTACTGATGGTACTAGTAACTAGATGGTACTGTGTACTGCACTGCTGACGGAGACAAACAACACAGTACTTTAACGGAAAGAACAAGTGAGAGAGCAGGTTTTAAACTGCAATAAGAGCAGGTGTAGTATGCACCATCAACTGCTGTGTTGTGGCAGCATTGTAGAACTGTTTGTTATCCATCAAAGACTAATGGAAGGAAGTGAGGACTTGATCAAAACATTTCTCAGTATGCAATATTACATTTATTTCAGAGTGAGATGGCATGGAAGAAAAATAACTAAGCCAACTAAATAGTTTTATTTTGTTCTTTTCAATTGTTATATTTAAATATGGCTATTTATTTCCCAGAGGGCGACCCTTGTACTATATACCGTAACAGAAGGAAAATAACAGAAAAATAAACAAAATTCCATATCTTAGCGTGTGCATTTTTAAAATGTAAATGCGTTCTTCCATTAATTCCCACATTGATCCCCAGCAAAAGATAATACATTATTCTGTGATTTCAGAGTTTCCTCGTAATGGCAATCATTTATCAGCAGCCTGCCTCCCTCAAGCTGAAGCCCACATTACCGTCTCGTCCTCCTCTGAGGAATTAAAAACATATTCTACCCCCGCACCCCCACTCAGACAGCACTTATCAATTATCAAAAGCCAATAAATCTACAACAAAGACACTATAAAGATACTATAACATGAATTATACAGGTAACTGACAAAATACAGGAAACACCAACATAAAGTGTCTTACGAGGGCATTGGGCCACCACAGGTCAGAACAGATTCAATGCACCTTGGCATAGATTCTACAAGTGTCACGCCTTCTCCCGCTCTCCCTCTCTGGCACTCGAGCGCGCCAGGCTGCCCTTCATTACGCACACCTGTCACCATCTTTACGCACAGCAGCGCTCATTGGACTAAGGACTCCTTCCCTTTGTTGATTGCCCCGTCTATAATTGTTTGCTCCCCCGGTTGTTCCCTGTGTCTGCATTAATTTTGTTATGTGTTCATGTCCAGACGCTGTCCTGTCCTGTTCCATGTCTGCCGCCATTAAATGTTCACTCCCTGTACCTGCTTCTCGTCTCTACCAACGTCGACCCTTACAAATCAAATAAAATGTATTTATATAGCCCTTCTTACATCAGCTGATATCTCAAAGTGCTGTACAGAAAACCCAGCCTAAAACCTCAAACAGCAAGCAATGCAGGTGTAGAAGCACAGTGGCTAGGAAAAACTCCCTAGTAAGGCCAAAACTTAGGAAGAAACCTAGAGAGGAACCAGGCTATGAGGGGTGGCCAGTCCTCTTCTGGCTGTGCCGGGTGGAGATTATAACAGAACATGGCCAAGATGTTCAAATGTTCATAAATGACCAGCATGGTCAAATAATAATAATCACAGTAGTTGTCGAGGGTGCAGCAAGTCAGCACCTCAGGAGTAAATGTCAGTTGGCTTTTCATAGCCGATCATTAAGAGTATCTCTACTGCTCCTGCGGTCTCTAGAGAGTACAACAAGTGTCTAGAACTATATTGGAGGGATATGACGCCATTCGTCCACAAGAAATTCCATATTTGGTGTTTTGTTGATGGTGGTGGAAAACGCTGTCTCAGGCGCCACTCCAGAATCTCACAGAAATGTTAAATTGGGTTGAGATCTGGTGACAGAGACAGCCATGGCATATAGTTTACATTGTTTACATGCTCATCAAACAATTCAGTGACAACTTGTGCCCTGTGGATGGATGCTATCCTATGGGGACATAGCCCTGGTACCAAAATATTGGCCTGCCCAGCATTTTATACATGACCCTAAGCATTATGGGATGTTAATGGCTTAATTAATTCAGGAAGCACACATGTGTGGAAGCACCTGCTTTCAATATACTTTGTTTCCCTCATTTGCTCAAGTGTTTCCATTATTTTGGCAGTTACATCAATATATACACCAAGGGACATTTCCGCTCAACATTAGTGGAGAAATGGAGGGGTTGGAGTAATGAAAGCTTGGCAACAGAGACGTGTTTTAAGGGAACAAAACAGTTTTGTACTGTAATTTGCTGTGGTTGATATTAATTGTGATTACAGGATTGCACCGTAAAATGTGGAACCCATTTCTATTTTTCAATTTTATTCTGTTTCCTCTTAATCTATAAAAGCTCTGTTCCTAACACCAAATCAAATTGCCATGACCTCAACCTCCAAACACAATCCCTACAAAACCCTTTCCAGACTTTGGGGCTTTCACCAGGGACAGCAAGCCTTGTTTGGTGGATCTATTGGGGAATAATTATGATGATTGAGTCTTGAAGTCTACATCACAGAGATATCCAATGTATGATCGAGGCGGAGATGAGGGTGATGGTTCTGTTGCTTTGTTCTTTGGATCTGCTTCTCAAAGCAGAGAGCCTCTGTAGATTAATTGATTGTGAAATAATGAGAGCTCTTTACCAATCTACATTAAAGGACTCATCCAGTCTCATCTGCCTGTTTTTCCTCCTTTTCTTCGCCTGTCTTTCTGCCCCTTTTGTGTTCAAACCTTTTCTCTTCCTCCTCCTCAACCATAACCCTCTTATGTCCAATAGTCTCCTCTGTCTCTCTATTCTTACTTCCCCTCTTTGCCTAATTAATGAGGTTCATGTATTCTATGCCATTAACACTAATATCCCCCACTGGGTAGGCCTAGAGCAGCAGAGAGATATCAAAGAGCCAGAACAAAGGGAGGAGACAATGGATGATCTGGGATCGGAGCTGGTCTGACACTGCTGGGAGTTCTCTCCTACAGAATGAATTCTGAAGAAAAATTGGTTATTGGGCCACGGCCACCCAACTTTTCTTAACTTTTTCTTTCATTATAGCACTTAGTCATGTCAATATGCATAATGTCTTGTTAACCTACAACAAGGAAATTACATTTGAGAAATATTTTATTTAGCTAAGCTTCTTTTAACTCAGGAAACACATTTTTTTTTTTAAACAGAGCGCCTTCCTATTCGCCAGAAGAACATTATGGTGACATTACTCATGAGGAAACCTTCTCTCCCCATTCCCACACAGAATGGAGATGACTCATTCCCTTATGTCCTCCCAGGCTCCCAGGCTCGCCAAAGAGATACCCGTGGACTGGCAAACTAAATAAATAATGGGAGAAGCATAAACAAATGAAGGCAAGGTGACGCACAGAGACAGAGAGAGAGCTACTCATTAGGCTGGGAGCCGGAGAAACTACACCAGTGGGACACCTGGGCAGGGAGCAGGGAAGAGCGATGATTGGAGGGGAGGTAACGGAATATTTGAGATGGCCCTGGGAAATGTTTTAATCAGGTTGGCAGCACTAGTGCTGGCCTGGAGGGCGGGGACAGGAAGGGGCTGGAAGGCAAGTGGAGGGGGTAATGAATGGAGTGACTTTGATACATGTGGTTTTGTGGATCATTAAACAGAAATTAGTTACTGTATTTGGGATTTAGAATACTAACACCATATATAGAAGGAACACATTTTTTTTTTAAAGATGAGACTGAAGATTTAAGTGGTTTGGTGACAATGAGCACAGTGGGCAGTTCTGGGAACTGTACTTGAATGACAAAAGTGAGATGCAGACATAATCACAGTCATTTTCACCAACCACCGGCTCTCCAAACCCAAATGAAGTCCACTCATCCACCCAGTGGGAAGAGGAAGTCACTTTAAATAAGTGTACATTGTAGAAAAATACAATGAAAAGACAAAGCTGTCATTTCAAAGCTTTGTTGTGCAGTCTGTTGCACACTTCTTTCCACTGCTATCTTATTAAATGATGAGCTCTGAACAGCAACATAACTAGGAGAGTATCTGCCATAGTCAGAGGCATCCATTGGCCAGCTACTCACCCTGAGTGTTTGAGGAGATCTAGGTGGAGCTCCGACAATGTCCACCTGTGCCATGTCATCAGCCTGCTCGTTGACCCCGTGGATAAACATGACAGTGCCGCTGTCCATCACGTCTCGTCTGGCCACCAGGTTCATCTCCTCGTCCACCTGGAAGTCCGGGTGGGACACCTCGAACGCCAAGCCCTCATTCCCCGCACAGTCATCAAAGAACACTGAGAGAGAGAGAGAGAGAGAGAGAGNACTGAGAGAGAGAGAGAGAGAGAGAGAGAGAGAGGGGGGGGGGAGGGAGGGAGGGAGGGAGGGACAGAAGACCACAGCTATTACCAACACTGTTGATAAGCTTTGCTACATGGTTGTGTTGCGTTCCTGTGCATCCCAGGGTCTCTACATGTGCTGTCTCTGATCAGCAGCAGTCTCTTCTAGGGTACAGTGATCTCTATGCATGAGCAACGTCACAGGAATGACCAAGGTTGCTATTCAAATACGATAACCTTTGGTTCCCTCTCTGTCAATTACAAATAAACACATGAACAGATACATGCACATATCTGCTAATGCTGTACCTTCTGTTCATTAGTATGCTGTGTGAGTGTGATTGTTTGCTTTCATTTAATAGCGATCATTAACACTTCAATGAGCTTTTATCAAAGCCATGTGCGTTGCCTAAATGTCCCTCTCCACCCCTCACCATCCACTTGCTGCCATTCCATGTCTTTACCAGGGACATGGTGTGGTAAATAAGATGTTCATGAGCCATCTCACTCTGTGTGCGTGTGTGCGTGCGTGTGTGCATGCCTGCATGCGTGTGTGTATACCACCCTGCACACATATGTGTAAAATGCCATTATCGTCTGACAGAGAGATAGCGCCACTCCACCATGGTTTATCTTCTCTGATCGTGTTGATCCTATCCTTATCTTGCTTTACCACACTCCCCTTCCTGGCCCATCAAGTAACCTTCCCTCACCCCCCTCCCCCTTCCACTGTGAGGAGCCCAAGAGGAAGGTGGTGGGGGTGAGAAGACAATACCTCCCTTTGGACTGTAGACTCTGACTTGCCTTGAATGAGAGTTATCACATACTTGCCTCAGGCATGAAGATAACCTTATAACAGTTCATGATTAAATGGTCTGATTCCCTTTGAGATCATAATTGTTTGAAAAACATGATGATTTCTGGGATATCCATATATTTTAATCAAATCAAATAGTATTTTTCACATGCTTCGTAAACAACAGGTGTAGACTAACAGTGAAATGCTAACGTAATCCTTTTCCAACAATGCAGATTTAAAGATTAAATTAAAAGTATAAACTAAAAATAGAAAGTGACACAAGGAATAAATACTCAGTGAATAACAAATAACAACAAGGAGTAAAAATAATATGGCTATATACAGGGAGTAGCAGTTCTGGGTCGATGTGCAGGGGTATGAGGTAATTGATACTGTTTCCTGAAATCTGAGCCAGCAGTGGCTAGGTTAATAACAACACCATTTGCAAATGAGCCCACTCCTCCTCAGAAGGAATCCACTGCTGCTGCTTTAAGGAAAATCCCTTTGCTTTACAGTCGGGACAATGTTCTACATAATACATCCATAATAAATGAATTTCCTCTTTTCTTCTTTTCTCTACATAACAGAAATATCCTTAGCAGCGTATACTCCCTAGCCCTGGGAACTCTTAAACTGAAGAACACTGAACATCTCATCTGCACCTTCTGTTTATAATGGAGAGCCAGGGACAGTCTTCAATACAGTGCCCTCGGATAAAACTGACTCTCAAGTGGGAAGAATGGGAAAACACTCCTTTTTAGTTTACCCATGAATCAACCTATATGCCTGCTCTCAACAGCTTATAATATTCACATTAAATGTACATGTACATCTGGTGGCACTTCCAGCAACCCTAGGCCAGATGCTGAGCTAATTGTAGTGTTGTACATTTAATGTTGAAAAACCCTCTTTAAACTCTCATTACCCCTTATTATCAAACAGTTGGAGCTACGCTTTCATTCCATTCAACCACCATGGTAACCCACTGCAACAATTAGCACCTGTTGCTTAACTGCAGAAAATGACACACCTTAATTATTATCTTATTTTTTTTATTTGAATACAGTATATAATTTGTAAAGCGAGAGGTTAAGCGGTTGGTAGGATCATCAACACTCACAATCGCCATCTGTAATTATGACAAAAAGCCAAATACACCCAAACAAACACCCAAACACACCCAGCTGTCCATGCAGACATAATGATGTGCAGCGGGCCATAAAAGGCAGGTTATATGGAGGGAGGCCAGGTTTTACAAGGATGGCTGGCACACTGTGACACTGACAGTGCAGTGACAGAAGGGACATGATGAGGGGTTGATGAACAGTTACAGTTACATGGTGGTGTGTCTCATGTGAAGCAATGTTCTGTTCTGGGCCTCCCACTGATCACTGTGACACTAACAAGCCCACCCTGCCCTGCCAACGTCCCTGTCATTAGAATTACTGGCATTATGAGGAACGGGGGGCACAGCAGAACACACTGGCTGTGCATCTATAAAAATGGATTATCCTACGTTTATTTCAGTCCCTTTCTTTATCTCTCTCTCTCTCTCGCTCCCCCCTCCCTTCTCTATGTCTTCGCCTGTCTTAGTCAGTCTGTACTGTAGGTTGGGGGGGGATCTATGAATGCTGCCATAATAAAATCAGTGCCTTTTTGTTGTGAACAGAAGATAAAGGAGATGTAAGGAAGTCTTCCTCCAACATTGATGAAGCCTGTTTTAGGCCCTCAGCAGTGTCTCTCCTGTATTTGTTGTGTGAAGCTGAACTGGGCCTCTCCTTCTTGCAGACTACACTCTCTACACCTCAGGACCATCTGAAATTGGAAAACTCTACAGTTAGTGCTGTGTGCCTACCAAATCAATAGGAATCAAATCTATCAAAGTACTCGCTCAATGCACTTAACCTTTTCAACTCTGTTGTGGGGCCTTTTTATCGCTTTCTCCACCACAGCCACTTTAAATTTCCCCTCTGGCCACAATCACACACTCACTCTGTCTATGGACTGACAGGAGAGGAGAGAAAGAAAGGCAAGGCTTCACCATGCCAGTAGAGGTTGAGAGAGTCAACAGAACTCCATTTCTATATTCAATTCTCATTGCTAACAAAAAGCATGGCAGGTAGGTAGCCTAGTGGTTAGAGTGTTGGGTCAGTAACCGAAAGGTTGTTGGATCGAATCCCTGAGCTGACAAGGTCAAACTCTGTTATTCTACCCCTGAACGAGGCAGTTAACCCACTGTTCCCCGGTAGGCAGTCATTGTAAACAAGAACTTGTTCTTAACTGACTTGCCTAGTTAAATAAAATACAAATGTTCATTTCTATCCCCATACAACTCTTTATAGCCTGCAAACAGTGTCAGAAATTTCAAAGGCAAGCAGCGAGCGTTTGATGGTATTCTAATGTTGTCAGGTTTTGGGGGGATTTCAGCGGGAGCATGGCGGGATGTGCTTTGATGTCAAGTGACAATGGCATTGGCACCCTCGTCCTCCAAGAAGTGGCTATGAGTTTAAACAGCACTGCACAACACGGATTAGCTGGCTAAAACCCCTGAGGACTGTGTGGGCTTTCTTTTTTTTTACAGTCACCCAATTTGACATGAGTTCCTTTAAGGCCATAAAACCAATCATGGTAATGTAAAATGGTGATCTGTCCTCTCATGACTGTGCTTGGTCCTTTAGGACACCGTAGCTAAGTAATATGGTATTACTGTATAGCTACTGAAAATCCTACATGACACTTTCAGAATGGAATTAACTGTCATACATACGGTAGTATTTACGATTTGTACTTTTTGGAATTTAAGCCTGCAAAATTATTCAAATTATGAACAGAGCTGCTCATGCAGCTAGTTATTGCAGATGTTTAATTCCTTTCAAAATGTCAATAAATCATTTAGAAACCAATTTGCCGGGTTCATTACATGTAAGTAATGACTAGTAATGTAAACTTATTTTGAAGCATATATCATACATATGGTAGTACTTACGCGTTGTACTTTTGGGAATTTAAACCTGCGAAATTCTTCAAATAAAAAATAGAGCTGCTTCTGCAGCTAGTTATTGCAGATGTTTAATTCCATTCCAAATGACAATAAATCCTTTCGAAACCAATTTGCCGGGGTCATTATATGTAAGTAATGTCAATGTATTTTGAGCCATTTGTCAATACTTCACCTGAAACAGTTTCTGTTTTCTCAAAACTCCTATGCTTTAATAAACAAATGGAGGTGTAGTTGTATATGATGCTTGACATTACTGTCTCCTTTCATCTAACAAGCATTCTGATCATCCAACGCTGTCTCTTGAAAGCATTACGGTTATGTTGTGTGCATCCTAAAAGGCTACGGAAAAAACACTGCAAGTCTTTGATAGGCTGTTGAGAAATAATTTTGAAGACAACAGGAAGCTTCAGATGTGTAACCTTTTCTGCTTGGCTTTGATCGAGGGAAATGGGATTACATCTAACAACTCATATTTACTTTGGATTCCTTTTTATTGTCAGGCACGAAATACGATTTTTTTATGTCAGGTAATAAGGTTTTCCTGCTCAGTGTTGTGAAGACAATTTTCTGCCTCCTAACTAAATGTCAAGATGTTATGATGGGGAGAGATGGGAATCTGAAGACTAATCTGAAAGGTGACAGTGTCTGCATCAGAGCTGATAGCTGTGTCCTATTAGAGTGTGCTCTGCCTCAAAAGGCCTCGCAAAATCATGTTGCTAAGTAATCCGGCATTACAGAGCTGTGCTGCTTTTGAAACTTTTCAAACGTAATTCCATTTACTGCCAGAGTTTCTCATTTGCGAGGAGCATTGTGTACAACACACACAGCCTTTAAGCGGGAACAAGGCTGTGCTTCTACTGTGAGCAGAACGTCCCAGGAGGCTTTCACACCAGGGTCTCACTGTTAGGAGGACATTTAGAGAGCTGGAATCTGGGGATTTCAGACAAGTTCTCCAAAAAGTAGAAGCAGCATGTCTGATTCCATATCAAACTTCTCTGATGCTTAATCTCCCTTTCTTCTCATTTTCTTCTCTCTCTATCTGTCTCTCTTGTGGTTTTGCAATCTCTTTCTTTTGGTCCCTGTTTCTCTCTCTTGCTCTCTTTCTTTTGCTCTCTCTCCTTCTATTTCTCTCTCTCACTCTCTCCAAAATATGAAATATGGTCGATGAAGATAAGTTCAAACAGATCACTGATCTTAGTGTAGCTCTAGGGACTGAAAACACAGTCCAAGCCAGGAAACAGAACAGGCAGACCATAAGAAAATGAGAAACTGAAGATATTTAAATCATACATTTGAATAACATCTGACTGGCACAAAATCACTGTAATCAAATAAAATCATATTAAATTGTATTTTTCACATGCTTCGTAACCAACAGGTGTAAACTAACAATGAAATGCTTACTTACGGGTACTTTTCCAACAATGCAGAATTAAAGATTAAAATAAAAAACATATAATAATAGAAATAGTGACACGAATAATAAATACACAGTGAATAACGAATAAGAACAACGAGTAAAAATAACATGGCCATCTATAGGGAGTACAAGCACCGAGTCAATGTGCAGGGGTACGAGGTAATTGAGGTAGCTATGTACATAGAAGTAGGCATAAAGTCACTAGGCAACAGGATAGATAATAGACAGTAACAGAAGCGTATGTGTGTGAGTGTGAAAGTGTGTATGAGTGTGTGTGTGTGGCGTTATTATATATTTCTGCACGTGTTATGTGTGTGTGGGCGTATGTAGTGTTTGTGTGTGTGTTTGGTTGTCAGTGTAAATATGTGTGAGTGTGTCGGTAGAGTCCAGTGTGTGTGCAAGGAGTCAGTGCAAGAGAGTTAGCGCAAAAAAGGGTCAATGCAGGTAGCCCAGGTTACCATTTGATTGGCTATTTAGCAGTCTTGTTTAGCAGCCATATGGCTTGGTGATAGAAGCTGTTGAGGTTCTTGTTGGTTCCAGACTTGGTGCACTGGTACCACTTGCTGTGCGGTAGCAGAGAGAACAGTCTATGGCTTGGGTGTCTGGAGTCTTTGACAATTCTTCGAGCCTTCCTCTGACACCGCCTGGTATAGAGGTCCTGGATGGCAGTGAGCTTGGTCGCAATGATGTACAGGGCCGTACTCTGTAGCACCTTGCGCTCGGGAGCCTTGCAGTTGCCGTACCAAGCGTGATGCCCTCAATGGTGCAGCTCTAGAACTTTTTGAGGATCTGAGGGCCTCATGCCTCATTTCTTCAGCCTCCTGAGGGGGGAAAAGGCGCTGTCGTGCCCTCTTCACAATTATGTGGGTGTGTGTGGACCATGTTAATTTCTTAGTGATACTGAGAAACTTGAAGTTCTCAACCTGCTCCACTAAAGCCCCATTGATGTGGATGTGGGCGTGCTCGCCCTCCCATTTCCTGTAGTCCACAATCAGATCCTTTGTCTTGCTGAAGTTGAGGGAGAGGTTGTTGTCCTGGCACCACACTGGCAGGTCTCTGACCTCCTCCCTATAGGCTGCCTCATTGCTGTCGGTGATCAGTCCCACCATCGTTGTGTCATCAACAAACTGGATGATGGTGTTGTGGTCGTGGGTGAACAGGGAATACAGGAGGAAACTAAGCACACAACCCTGAGGGGCCCCCGTGTTGACGGTCAAAGTGGCGGATGTGTTGTTGCCTATACTCACCGCCAGGGGGCAGCCCGTCAGGAAGTCCAGGATGCAGAGGGAGGTGTTCAGTCAGGTCCTGAGCTTAGTTATGAGTTTGGAGGGGACTATGGTGTTGAATGCTGAGCTGTACTCAATGAACAGCATTCTTACATACAGTGGTTCCTCCTTTAAAAGTTGCATCATACTGCAGCACACCTTGTGGGCTGCTGCAGCATTGTATGGCACGTTATTTCACTGTCAGCCATTTTTTATGTTAATGCAGGTTAGTGCAAGTTTGACAACCAGAGGTCAACTTTGAGAAGCATTTGATAGTCTCCCATATTGGCATTCCTAGAGAATTTAAAACCTTTTTTGTAACAACATAGTACATGGGATTGATTTTAAGAAATTTGGCTTAATTAATTTGATTAATATTATGGTGTTTCTATTCCGAGAAAAAATTAAAAACGAAACCCTCAGGGTTTCCGTTAGGATGGAATGTAAAATATTGCGCTCTACAATGTGACAGTCAGGAGTAGGCTACAGCATAAGAGGATTGGAGGATTCTACATGAATATCTAAGGGGCATTTTCCGTTAGGATCTGTGAGAAAATCTAAGGGGCTTTTATAGAATTCTAAATGAATGAATAATAATAATAATCGCTTTGTTTAAAAAGTAACGATATTTTGGAGATTTTGTTTTCATTTAATCTAGAGTGAGCGAGAAAAAGGTAATTCTTGAACAAGGGGTGAGACATTCTCACTAATTTGTAAATAAAGCCAGTTTGTTATTTAAAATAACTTATTTCTGGAGAAACCTAACTTGATTATTTAGCAGACATCACTTGCATATATTCAGTTAACACATATATCTTAAGAATATCATGGAATATAATTTAACATTTTTGTTTCTCCATGCTTTTCTCAGAGTAGCACGGAACGGTGCTGAAATAGACGTTTATAGCGGGAAGGCTATATATAACGATGTTTTGGAGATGATTTCATTTTTTTTTTAATTGACAGTGAGTGATTGTAATCTGAATAAAGGCCAAAATAATATTTATGAAGGCCAAAATATAGCCCTGCTAATCCATAATGACGCTGTACAACGTGACCATGTGTGTTTGAAAGAGTATTTTCCAGTAAGCAACAATTTGTTTGCCTTCATTAGACAACTTTGTTCCAATATTTCTGTTATTCAGTGATATTTATTCCCATAGTAATTCATTATGGATCCATAACTAAAACAACATCTGCATATTGAAAGAGTATTTGTATCATTATTTTATTAATGAAAGCATAAAGATAATGGTGAAGAAATACAGTACTGTACAGTATATGCTTTTACATTTGGATATTAAAGCATTTAAAGCATTTTGAAGATATAAGCCACTGTCACGTTCGTCATAATAATGAGACCAAGGCACAGCGTGAGTAGAGTTCCACATAATTTTAATAAACTGAAACTCACCAAAACAAAACAACAAACAACCAAACGAAAGGTGCAGCTACTGTTGTGCACTAAGGCTACTATACATAGATAAGATCCCACAACACAAACGAGGAAAATGGCTACCTAAATATGATCCCCAATCCCCAGAGACAACGATAAACAGCTGTCTCTGATTGGGAACCATAGCAGGCCAACATAGACATACAAAAACCCCATGACATACAAAAACCCTAGACATACAAAAACTAGAGTACCCACCCTAGTCACACCCTGACCTAACCAAAATATATAGAAAAACAGAGATATCTAAGGTCAGGGCGTGACAGCCACCTGCATTTGTTTATTAGGCTCCTGTGATTCCATATGTGTTATTTCATAGTTGTGATGTCTTCACTATTATTCTACAATATTCTACAATATAGAAAATAGTAAAAATAAATAAAAATCCTGAAATGAGTAGATGTGTCTAAACTTTTGATTGGTACTTGCTTAATTAATTTGATTAATATTATGGTGTTTTCTATTCCAAGAAAAACAAAAAAACCTCTGGGTTTCCGTTAGGATGGAACGGAAAATATGGCGCTGTACAACGTGACAGTTGGCATTACAGTACTGGGCTATTTAGCTAAAGAATCCCCATGTCATGCGGGCAGGGCACATGGGAGATTGGGATTCAATTCCCAGACGGAGAAGAAGGAGTAGGCTGTCCTTGTAAATAAGAATTTGTTCTTAACTGACTTGCCTAGTTAAATAAAGGTTACACTAAGAGCATAACATTTCTGCACCCTCATTTTTTAATTCTGGTCTAACCAATACCCAAATGGAGATTAAGTGAAAATAAAAATCGCATTGATTTATCAAGACCAGTCCCCATGCTTGTCTCAGAGCAGAGTGAAACGGTGCTAAAATAGTTGTAGGCTATTGCTTGAAATCCCATTGCTTCTAACTCAATATGCTCTATAAATAAATAAGACCTACACCACTTTTAACACCACATTACTCAACACTAGTGAGACTCATGTTGCCTACGGTAGGCCTACAGTATATCAAAAAATATGAGGTAACTCTCCACCAATAATTACATATAGAGGATTGGAGGATATTTCTGTAATTCAGTGATATCTATTCCCATAGTAAGTTGTTATGGATCCATAACTAAATAAACATCGGCATTTTGAAAGAGTATTTTAAATCATTATTTTATTAATGAAAGCATAAAGATGCCATTATTAGTTTGAACGTACAGGCTGGCACTAAGAACAGAACAGCGGGAACATTTCCCTAGTCAGCGCCATTATTAACTTCACTAGGGTAGGGGGCACTATTTTCACTTCCGGATGAAAAGCGTGCCCAAAGTAAACTGCCTGCTACTCAGGCCCAGAAGCTAGGATATGCTTATAATTGGTAGATTTACATAGAAAACACTAAAGTTTCCAAAACTGTTAAAATAATGTCTGTGAGTATAACAGAACTGATTTGGCAGGCGAAAACCTGAGAAAAACCCATCCAGGAAGTGGGATTTTTAAAGTTTGTAGATTTCTATTGAATGCCATTACAGTATCCATTGACTTAGGACTCAAATTGCACTTCCTATGCCTTCCACTAGATGTCAACAGTCTTTAGAAATTGTTTCAGGCTTGTATTCTGAATAATGAGGGAGTAAGACCACTCTGAATGAGTGGACCATTCAGTGTCCCAGAGCTTTTTCATGCGCACGACCGAGAGCACGCCTTTCTTGTTTACCATTTATATTGACGACGTTATTGTCCGGTTGAAATATTATTGATTATTATGACGAAAAACTACCTGAGGATTGATTATAAACATCATTTGACATGTTTCTACGAACTTTACGGATACTATTTGCTTTTCAAAGTATTTAATGGCTATAAATGTGAGTGCTATAGGGCGATAGACATTTAGGCAGGTTACCTTGGCGTTGTTGGACATGGGGAGTACGGTGGTCTACTGGAAACAAGTTGGTATTACAGTCCGGATCAGGGATAGGTTGAAAATGTCAGTGAAGACACTTGCCAGCTGGTCAGCGCATGCTCTGAGTACACGTCCTGGTATTCCGTCTTGCCACGCGGCCTTGCGAATGTTAACTTGTTTTAAGGTCTTACTCACATCGGCAATGGAGAGAAAGATCACACAGTCATCCGGAACAGCTGGTGCTCTCACACATGGGTCAGTGTTGCTAGCCTCGAAGAGAGCATAGAAGGCATTTAGCTTGTTTGGTAAGCTCCCCTCACTGAGCAGCTCGTGGCTGGGTTTCCTTTTGTAATCCGTCATAGTTTGCAGGCCCTGCTACATCCATCGAGCATCAGCGCTGGCATAGTAGGATTTGATCTTAGTCCTGTATTGACGCTTTCCCTGTTTAATGGCTCGTCGGAGGTCATAGCGGGATTTCTTATAAGCATCCGGATTAGTGTCAGTTCCTTGAAAGCGGAAGCTTTAGCCTTTAGCTCATTGCGGATGTTGCTTGTAATCCATGGCTTCTGGTTGTACGTATGGTCACTATGTTGATGACGTCGTCGATGCACTTATTAATGACGCCGTTGACTGATGTGGTAAATCATCATCATGTTGAAGTCTCAAGTCAAGTCTCTCTGTGCCTTTTACAGTACATCTCTCCAGTGCACCTAGAGCAATAATATAGAAAATCACGTAGAGATTTCTTCTTATTGATTGCAATCATAGCATAATGCTTTTCGTAGAATCTCCATGTGGTTGGTACTCTGATGTGGGTCTTATACAATACCACTGTACTCAGTAGAAGAGCCCAGCCTTGCCTTATCAGTAGTCACAAAAGCACATTGGAAACCTGAGAAAAGTTGTCCAAGCGCAGGTATAATAACTACACACTTTCTCTTTCTCACACACGCACACCCAGATGCACACACACACATGCGCACTTGCGCGCACACACAAACACAGACACACTATAAAGTTAGAATTCATAACTTATGAATCGCTAGTGAAGTGGGCTAAGTATGAGCTGGTTGCAGACAGCCTTGTATTTATCATGTCACTCTCTATAGGCTAATGGTGTCCCCCAGTGTGTCCTCAGGGAGAGGCTACAGCAGGGGTGCGCAGGGGGATTCATCAGACAGTACAGATCTACTGCATTGTCTGACCGATTGTTGCACAGACATACTAAAAGTACATTTAACTTCTTAATCACTGACAGCCTCGAACAGAAAGTTCTCTCATCTACAGTTAAAGGTCAGCCATGCATGCAAACTGCTTTATTAAATGTGTTTGGCACTTCAGAATATGCACTGCATCCCAACTAATTTCAGATATCCCACACCTTGGAGCATCGTAAGCTAGGCAACAGCACAAGGTCTGGGAAGGATGTCGGCCTTCTTTGACAAAAAATTGTTCAGTGAGGGTTGTCTTCAGACAGAGTTTGGGTAGGCATGGTTTAAAATGGAATAGAGCGTTCAAAAGGTACTCCCACTCAAAACCATGAAAAGGAACAACCCAAGGAGGCAGAGATGCATGTTTAGCTAGGGCAACAAGAGGATCCCACAATGATGTTACCAGTAATGCGCTTCCCATTTCCGACTTGTCCTCTCCGTCCAAAGTGATGCTGGAACTTCTACAGACGTGTTAAGTTAGAGCATTGGTACATTGCCAGAAGCAACCTATCTGTCTAGAAATACTACATTGCAACCTACTCAACTCATCCCGCTTCTCAGTGAAGCTTATTATTATTTTGGGATGATAGTACAAGTCCACTATGATGTCATTCCAACAAGAAATGTAAATGTGCTACTACAAAAAACATAGACAGATTTAGCAGTTGTTTGTACTATGCAATATGTAGCTACTAGGCTTGGGCAGTATCCAGATTTTGATATCGTCATCCATCCTTCTCTCATCCCGGGATGTATGATATTTCTGACATAGCACACAAGAGGGCGCTAAAAATGCAAGAAAAGCCCATTGGGCCTCTATTACCAGAATGCTAACAAAATGTGCACAAACTAATAGCAAAATCACATAGATGCCGTTAACAAAATGCTAACGGGCGAAAATGAACATAAACAAATTGCAAAGACATGAAAATACAGCTCATGAAGTTATACAAAGGTTTGCTAGTACTGTAGCTACCGAATTACATTTTTGATAAACGTGGATATTTACAAGCGAAAGTGAACGAGATAAATTGTGCAAGTGAAGTTGTGATGCATGCTTTTCTGAAGGAAGAGCGGCAGGTGTACACAGCAGAGGGAAGAAGAATGGAGGACCAAAAAAATGCTAGTAGGAAGCAGAGGGAAAAAATGGCAGCTGTACAGAACTCATCCAGAGCTCTTTGACTTCGGGCAGAATACCATTATAAGATATCTGATGGCAAACACTTAGTAGTGAATACAAGTGCGCCACACAACAGAGACTCATCGATAGATATAGAACGCTCTGGACTTACCAGCTCCCGCCGTCTCACGTTGTGCTATTTACAAACAATAATGTGACTGGCTCAACTGTTCTGGGGAACTACGGTAAGCTTCATAATGTCAAATTATGTGACAAGTGAAATGAAGAACACAATCTGCTTTATCTCCTAACGTATTACACTGACTGCAAGTATTAACTTAAAAAGTGGCTACAAATATTCAAATTGATTGAAATACTATAGTTTTGACGGTATTGGTGTTGAAAAACCCTCCTGTGGCTTTTCCAAATAACCCAGTATACGGTATACTGCCCAAGCCTAGTACCTACCTACACTATATGCCTATGTAATCACCATCTAAATACATGGTTTTAGGGACACTCAATATAAAGTTGGAACAACAGCCTCTTGAAGACTATCAAAGACAAATTCAACACATTTACCAGAAACTCTTATCCAGAGGGACATAGAGGAGCAATTAGGGCTAAGGGCCTTGCTCAAGGGCACACCAACATATTTTTCAACAAGATGGCTCAGGGATTCAAACCAGCAACCTTTTGGTTACCTTCGTTTACTGGCCTGATGCTCTAAACTGCTAGGCTACCTCTGCACACACAAACACATCGTCATACACATACAAGCCTGGCACTACACACAAGTACACAGTGAAGAGGGAGCATGCAAGAGAAGTGGGCTGTATGGCACGTCAACTACACAGATTCAAGGCAAGCTTTTTTTCTTCTTTTTTTTATCTGACTTTTTTTTATTTATCTGACACATTACAGTGTCTTAAAGAAAGCATTCATACACCTTGACTTATTTCACATTTTGTTATGTTACAGCCTGAATTCAAATTGATTAAATTGTATTTTTTGGTCGCCCATCTACCAGAGTATGTGAGCAAGTTGAGTGGTTGGATATCCCACTCATGAACAGTGTTTGCGCCGTGATTGGCTCAGTGTTCTGTCACTCTTGGGGACACTACGTCAATGCAAAATCTACGGGGAGAGCTCGAAAATTCAAGCCCCTTGGGTGCTGCCATAGAGCTGCATTAGAAGTGCCCATCCAAGAAGGCTCAAGGTCACTGGCCACAGATAAAAGTACGTCAAATCACATTATATCTACCATAGCTTTGATTCGACTGATCATGTCAACATCATACTTTCAAAATCTTAGCTAGCATGATTTTGAACTGATATGCAGCCAGGACATTTCAATTGTAAATTACCTCAGTAAGAAACAATATTGTTGCTTTGAGCACATCAGAAGATATCCTCCTCACAAATCTCTGTTTGGACGTCGTAAAGGACCATTCGCTGAAACTGAAGAGATATACATAGCTAACAACCTCCTTTTCCACATGGAAAAAAACGGTGGACAGAGACTTGCTAGCTACGTTAGCTAGCTAGCTGGGATTTTCTACAAGGAATCTGCCTCCCGAAAAAAGCTTCTCCCAAGTGGGTGTGACATATAATCCCGTTGCCTGTTGCACTGCTGCTTGGATTCCACCTGGCGATCTGTTCACAGTCTCCCCTGGCCTGTCTCCCCCTGTCTGGTATAGGTACCCCCGCCACACTCCCCCCTCTCTCCCGAGCTTTCGCTCACCTTCAGCACACTCGCCCTATTGGAGTGAGTGACTCTGAACTTACAATGGCTAGCCCCAAGTCATTATATATTTTTCTTGTGCTTTATGCTATTTGCATCATTACTCCTGTGTGCTTTGTTGACTATGAACTTGCTTGTTTACCAACCGTGGGACATACTATATTTGTTCCCACACTTGGGACTCTCTATTAGTTACACGCACTCTTGGCCTTCCATCCTATTCTAACCACCTCTAGCTGGCTTTGTATTCATGTACCCTGATGAAATTGATGTACAATATAATCTTGTTGCCATCTGATGCACAGTCAAATGTCATAAATCAACTCTGCAGAGCTCTCCCTGTCCTCTGCCGTGCCCTGATTGTTTTACTGCTGATGATGTCTGGAAATGTGCATATACAGAAAAATGAATACATGCTTTTGTCACTTCTAGATTAGACTACTGCTAATGCTAATGCTCTAGTTTCCTGCTACCCAGATAAAACACTAAATAAACTTTAGTGCTAAACACGGCTGCTAGAATCTTGACTAGAACCCCAAAAATTTTATCATATTACTCCATATTACTCCAGTGCTAGCCTCTTTCAAGGTTTTCCTGCTAACCTACAAAGCATTCCATGGGCTTGCTCCTACCTATCTTTACGATTTTGGTCCTGCCGTACATACCTACACGTACACTATGGTCACGAGACGCAGGCCTCCTTATTGTCCCAAGAATTTCTCCTTGCTGTCCCCAGTCCACCTGCTATCCCAGTCCACCCCAGTCCGCCTGCTGCTGCTCCAGTTTCAACTGTTCTGCCTGCGGCTATGGAACCCTAACCTGTTCACCGGACGTGCTACCTTGTCCCCTGCTGTCTCTAACTCTGAATGATCAGCTATGAAAAGCCAACTGACATTTACTCCTGAGGTGCTGAACTGGTGGACCCTCTACAACCACTGTGATTATTATTATTTTACCCTGCTGGTCATCTATGAACGTTTGAACATCTTGGCCATGTACTGTTATAATCTCCACCCGGCACAGCCAGAAGAAGACTGGCCACCCGTCAGAACCTGGTTCCTCTCTAGGTTTCTTCCTAGGTTCCCGCCTTTCTAGGGAGTTTTTCCTAGCCACTGTGCTTCAACATCTGCATTGTAGAGCACTTGGTGACATCGGCTGATGTAAAAATGGCTTCATTAATAATTTTGATTGAAATTTGATTGTGGTAATTAAATAGCAGCAGTAAAATATCATCAGAAATACTATATATAGGGATTACCGGTAGAGAGTCAATGTGCGGGGGCCCCGGTATCGAGGTAATTGAGGTAATATGTACATGTACCTAGAGTAATTAAAGTGACTAATGCAGAGATAATAACAGAGAGTAGCGGCGGCGTAAAAGAGGGGGTGGGGGGGGGGGGGGGGGGGGGGTGCAAATAGTCTGGGAGCCAAATGATTAGATGTTCAGGAGTCTTATGGCTTGGGGGTAGAAGCTGTTTAGAAGCATCTTGGACCTAGACTTGGCGCTCCGGTACCGCTTGCCGTGCGGTAGCAGAAAGAACAGTCTATGACTAGGGCGACTACCCTCTGTAGTGCCTTGCGGTCGGAGGATGAGCAGTTGCCATACCAGGCAGTGATGCAACCAGTCAGGATGCTCTCGATGGTGCAGCTGTTGAACCTTTTGATGATCTGAGGACCCATGCCAAATCTTTTCAGTCTTCTGAAGAGAATAGGTTTTGTCATGCCCTCTTCATTACTGTCTTGGTGTGCTTGGACCATGTTAGTTTGTTGGTGATGTGGACACCAAGGAACTTGATGCTCTCAACCTGCTCCACTACAGCCCTGTCGATGAGAATGGGGGGAGCACGGTCCTCCTTTTCCTGTAATTCACAATCATCTCCTTTGTCTTGATCATGTTGAGGGAGAGGTTGTAGGCCTGGCACCACACAGCCAGGTCTCTGACCTCCTCCCTATAGGCATCATTGTCTGTGATCAGACCTACCACTGTTGTGTCATCGGCAAACTGAATGATGGTGTTGGAGTCTTGCCTGGCCATGGAGTCATGAGTGAACAGGGAGTACAGGAGGGGACTGAGCACGCACCCCTGGGGGCCCACGTATTGAGAATCAGTGTGGCGGATGTGTTGTTACCTACCCTCATCCCCGGGGGCAGCCCGTCAGAAAGTCCAGGATCCAGTTGTAGAGGGAGGTGTTAAGTCACAGGGTCCATAGCTTATTGATGAGCTTTGAGGGCACTATGGTGTTGAACACTGAGCTGTAGTCAATGAACAGCATTCTCACATAGTTGTTCCTTTAGTCCAGGAGGGAAAGGGCAGTGTGGAGTGCAATAGAGATTGCATCGTCTGTGGATCTGTTAGGGTGGTATACAAATTGGAGTGGGTCTAGGGTTTCTAGGATAATGGTGTTGATATGAGCCATGACCAGCCTATCAAAGTACTTCATGGCTACAGACGTGAGTGCTACGGGTCGGTAGTCATTTAGGTACGTTACCTTAGTGTTCTTCAGCACAGGGACTATGGTGGTCTGCTAAAACATGTTGGTATTACAGACTCGGACAGGGAGAGGTTGAAAATGTCAGTGAAGGCCTCCCGGGTGGTGCAGTGGTCTAAGGCACTGCATCGCAGTGCTAGCAGTGCCACCAGAGACTCTGGGTTCGAGCCCAGGCTCTGTCGCAGCCGGCCGTGACCGGGAGGTCCATGGGGCGACACACAATTGGCCTAGCGTCGTCCGGGTTAGGGAGGGTTTGGCCGGTAGGGATATCCTTGTCTCATCGTGCACTAGCGACTCCTGTGGCGGGCCGGGTGCAGTGCACGCTGACCCAGGTCGCTGGTGTACGGTGTTTCCTCCGACACATTGGTGCGGCTGGCTTCCGGGTTGGATGCGCGCTGTGTTAACCTCTCTGGGATATGTGGGACGCTTGCGGTCCCACTTGGCCAATAGCCAGGGAAAATGTAGAGCGCCAAATTCAAGAAAATGATATAAAACAAACTTACATTAAATCACACATATAAGATACCAAATTAAAGCTACACGCGTTGTGAATCCAGCCAACATGTCAGATTTCAAAAAGGCTTTTCGGCGAAAGCATAAGAATGCTATTATTGATGATAGCACAACAGTAAACAAAGAGAGTGTAGCATATTTCAACCCTGCAGGCGCAACACAAAACGCAGAAATAAAATACACTGCTCAAAAAATAAAGGGAACACTTAAACAACACAATGTAACTCCAAGTCAATCACACTTCTGTGAAATCAAACTGTACTTAGGAAGCAACACTGATTGACAATAATGTCACATGCTGTTGTGCAAATGGAATAGACAACAGGTGGAAATTATAGCAATTAGCAAGACACCCCCCATAAAGGAGTGGTTCTGCAGGTGGTCACACAGACCACTTCTCAGTTCCTATGCTTCCTGGCTGATGTTTTGGTCACTTTTGAATCCTGGCGGTGCTTTCACTCTAGTGGTCATGAGACGGAGTCTACAACCCACACAAGTGGCTCAGGTAGTGCAGCTCATCCAGGATGGCACATCAATGCGAGCTGTGGCAAGAAGGTTTGCTGTGTCTGTCAGCGTAGTGTCCAGAGCATGGAGGCGCTACCAGGAGACAGGCCAGTACATCAGGAGACGTGGAGGAGGCCGTAGGAGGGCAACAACAGCAGCAGGGACCGCTACCTCCGCCTTTGTGCAATGAGGAGCAGGTGGAGCACTGCAGAGCCCTGCAAAATGACCTCCAGCAGGCCACAAATGTGCATGTGTCTGCTCAAACGGTCAGAAAACAGACTCCATGAGGGTGGTATGAGGGCCCGGCATCCACAGGTGGGGGTTGTGCTTACGCCCAACACCCGTGCAGGACGTTTGGCATTTGCCAGGAACACCAAGATTGGCAAATTCGCCACTGGCGCCTGTGCTCTTCACAGATGAAAGCAGGTTCACACTGAGCACATGTGACAGACGTGACAGTCTGGAGACGCCGTGGAGAAGTTCTGCTGCTGCAACATCCTCCAGCATGACCGGTTTGGCGGTGGGTCGTCATGGTGTGGGTGGCATTTCTTTGGGGGGCCGCACAGCCTCCATGGGCTCGCCAGAGTAGCCTGACTGCCATTAGGTACCGAGATGAGATCCTCAGACCCTTTGTGAGACATATGCTGGTGCGGTTGGCCCTGGGGTTCCTCCAATGCAAGACAATGCTAGACCTCATGTGGCTGGAGTGTGTCAGAGTTCCTGCAAGAGGAAGGCATTGATGCTATGGACTGGCCCGCCCGTTCCAGACCTGAATCCAATTGAGCAAATCTGGGACAATCTGTCTTGCTCCATCCACCACGGCCACGTTGCACCAGACTGTCCAGGAGTTGGCGGATGCTTTAGTCCAGGTCTGGGAGGAGATCCTCAGGCAGACCATCGCCACCCTCCATCAGGAGCATGCCCAGGCGTTGTAGGGAGGTCATACAGGCACGTGGAGGCCACCACACTACTGAGCCTCATGTTTTGACTTGTTTTAAGGACATTAAATCAAGTTGGAATCAGCCTGTAGTGTGGTTTTCCACTTTAATTTTGAGTGTGACTCCAAATCCAGACCATGGGTTGATAAATTTGATTTCCATTGATCATTTTTGTGTGATTTTGTTGTCAGCACATTCAACTATGTAAAGAAAAAAGTATTTATTAAGAATATTTCATTCATTCAGATCTAGGATGTGTTATTTTAGTGTTCCATTTATTTTTTTGAGCAGTGTATAAATCATGCCTTACCTTGACAAATTAATTTTGTTGGCACTCCAATATGTCCCATAAACATCACAAATGGTCCTTTTGTTCGATTAATTCTGTCCATATATGCCAAAATGTCTATTTATTTGGCGCGTTTGATCCAGAAAAAAACAGCTTCCAATTTGCGCAACGTCACTATAAAATATCTAAAAAATTACCTCTAAACTTTGCCAAAACATTTCAAACTACTTTTGTAATACAACTTAAGGTATTTGTAAACGTTAATAATCAATCAAATTTAAGACGGGTCTATCTGTTTTCAATACAGGAGGACAACAAACTAACGATACTTTTCTAGTCTTGCACAACTCTCAAACAGTACACATAACGTTACACTGATTCCAGATGGCCGTTCTTCTTCATTGCACAAAGGAATAACCTCGACCAATTTCCATAGACTGGTGACATCCAGTGGAAGCGGTAGGAACTAGAAATCTAGTATCCCAATGAAAACTCATTGAACAGACGGTGACCTCAAAAAAAATAAATCTGAATGGTTAGTCCTCGGGGTTTTGCCTGCTACATAAGTTCTGTGATACTCAGAGACACGATTCAAACAGTTTTAGAAACATTAGAGTGTTTTCTATCCAAATCTACTAATAATATGCATATCTTATATTCTGGGGATGAGTAGAAGGAAGTTGAAATTGGGCACACTATTTATCCAAAAGTGAAAATGCTGCCCCCTATCCTAGAGAAGTTAAGAAGCAGTGCGGCTTGGTTGGGTTGTGTTTCGGAGGACGCATGGCTCTCGACCTTCGCCTCTCCCGAGTCCGTACGGGAGTTGCAGCGATGAGACAAGACTGTAACTACTACCAATTGGGAAGAAAAAATGGGTAAACGTGTTTTTGTTGTTAATCATTGCTAGACAACCATTTTCAGGTCTTGCCATAGATTTTCAAGTAGATTTAAGTCAAAACTGTAAATCGGCAACTCAGGGACATCCCCTGTCTTCTTGGTAAGCAACTACTGTATTTTAGGCATTGTGTTTTAGGTTATTGTCTTGCTGAAGGTGAATTCATCTCCCAATGTCTGGTGGAAAGCAGACTGAACCAGGTTCTCCTCTAGGATTTTGCCTGTGCTTAGCTCCATACTCATAACATGATGCAGCCACCACTTTGCTGGAAAAAATAAAGAGTGGTACTCTAATGTGTTGTATTGGATTTGCCCCAAACATAACACTTGTATTCAGGACAATACGTTAATTGCTTTGCCATATTTTCTGTGGTGTTGCTTAAGTGCATGTTTTGGAATATTTTTTATTCTGTACTTGCTTGTTTTCACTCTGTCAATTAGGTTAGAATTGTGGAGTAACTACAATGTTTTTTATCCAACCAGTTTTTCCCAATCACAGCCTTGAAACTCTGTAACTGTTTTAAAGTCACCGACCTCATTGTGAAATTTCTGAGCGGTTTCCTTCCACTCCGGCAACTGAGTTAGGAAGGATGCCTGTATCTTTGTAGTGACTGGGTATTTATACACCCATCTACCAATAAGTGCCCTTCTTTGCGAGGCATTGGAAAACCTCCATGCTCTTCATGGTTGAATCTGTGTTTGAAATTCACTGCTCGACTGAGGGACCTTACAGATAACTGTATGTGTGTAGTAAAGAGATGAAGCACTATTATTATACACAGAGTGAGTCCATACAATTTATTATGTGACTTATAATTACATTTTTACTCCGGAACCTATTTAGGCTTGCCATAACAAAGGGTTGAATACTTATTAAAATCCACTTAGAAATTCTGTGGTATTGTGTGTACACAAGTGACCAAAATTGTCACTAAATTCAGGCTGTAATACAACAAAATTTGGAAAAAGTCAAGGGGTGTATAAACTTTCTGAAGGCACTGTATGTTGTGGTGTTCTTGAGGAGGCTGTTTCAAATGAGCCACTTTCCAGTTATACCGCTGTGTGGGAGAAGAGGTTAATTGCTTTGTCTCATGTCCACAGTGAGCTGTTTTTTATTCTATTACAGAACGAGTTATTGATTGGGTCTCCAAATGGCAGCCTCTCTTATTCAGTCAACATTAAAAAAGCCCAAACCAACTAAAAAGTGTATTTTTACACGGCTAAATAAGTTACTAGTACTGACAACACAATTAAAGTGACGCTATAAATGTTTTGTATAATTTCAGCCAGTAGTTTGGAAAGTAGCACTCACGAGACAAAACGGGTCACCGGAAGTTGTACCAAAAGGGTACAAAGTCTTCCATTTCATATGACAAAGCATTTTCCTGAAATTTGTATGACATGTTGCAAATTCTAATTTGTACAAAATATTACAAATTTGTAAGCTCTTAAGATCATGTTTATGATTTTACTGCTCCCGATGTAATATCAAATCAAATGAAATTGTATTTGTCACATGCGCCGAATACAACACCTTACCGTGATATGCTTACTTACAAGCCCTTAACCAACAATGCAGTTCAAGAAATAGGGAGGTCAATGTAAATTGTCCAGGAGGCCATTTGATTAATAGTTCAGCAGTCTTATGGCTTGGGGCTAGAAGCTGTTAAGGAGCCTTTCGGACCTAGACTTGGCGCACCAGTACCGCTTACCGTGCGGTAGCATTAAGAAAAAGTCTATGACTTGGGTGACTGGAGTCTTTGACAATGTTTTGGGCCTTCCACTGACACCGCCTAGTATATAGGTCCTGGATGGCAGGAAGCTTGGCCCCAGTGATGTCGTGCCTTACGGTTGGATGACCAGCAGTTACCATACCAGGCAGTGATGCAACCGTTCAGGATGATCTCGATGGTGCAGCTGTAAAAAAAAATTAGGATCTAGGGACCCATGCCAAAACTTTCAGTCTCCTGAGGGGGAAAAGGTGTTTTCGTTCCCTCTTCTTGACTGTCTTGGTGTGTTTGGACCATGATAGTTTGTTGGTGATGTGGACACCAAGGACCTTGAAACTCTCGACCCGCTCCACTACAGCCCCGTCGATGTGAATGGGGGCGTGTTTGGCCCTCCTTTTCCTGTAGTAAATGATCAGCTCCTTTGTCTTGCTCAGGTTGAGGGAGAGGTTGTTGTCCTGGGACCACACTGCCAGGTCTCTAACCTCCTTCCTATTTGCTGTCTCATCGTTGTCGGTGATCAGGCCTACCCCTGTTGTGTCATCAGCAAACTTAATGATGGTGTTGGAGTCATGCTTGGCCATGCAGTCGTGGTTGAACAGGGAGTACAGGAGTGGACTAGGCATGCACCCCTGAGCCCCTGTGTTGAGGATCAGCGTGGCAGATGTGTTGTTGCCTACACTGAGCTGTAGTCAGTGAACAGCATTCTCACATACAGTAGGTGTTCCTTTTGTCCAGGTGGGAAAGGGCAGTGTGCAGTGCGATTGAGATTGCGTCATCTGTGGATCTGTTGGGGCGCTATGCGAATATACTAACTATTGTATGTGTGTATTTGCAGTATGTACTGCATGTATTGAATTTAATGGTGAGCCTTTTCTTAGTGAAGCTTGCATAACCACTGAGCACTGTTTTAAGAGCATACTTGACAGCATTGAGGGTAAAACACTATGCAGGCTGGGGCTACAACAAAAGATCCAAGAGACTTTGAACCTACAAAGCTGAGGTTTTCTAGACAAAAATAACACTATACTCTTTTCCCTAAATCCTTCCTTCTGCCTTCCACACATACACAAGCCTAGAAAACGTTACCTCCATTGTTATGAGTTGAGTCATTGCTCATTTGTATTCTACCCAAGCCACATTGAACTTGTATTACCAGTTTAATTGCGGTGAAAGAAGACATAATTATACACATGCTATAATGGATTGCATCCAGTATGTACTATTTAAATGAGTGATGGTGACCACAGAACACCTAAACCTTACCGTATGCTTCACTGTTGAATATATATAATGATAACATTTTGTGACGTTTTTGTTTGTTTTGGTGTTCGGCAGCGTTCAGCAGGTTTTTTTTCGGCTGTTCGAGCCAAAGTTTGGTAGCCGAAGTCACCGTCCCTTCGTCGGTGATTGGTCAACAGTAGGGATTCTTCAATGAAGTGTTTCTTTGTCATTCAACGAAAGACGACTACATTTTTTCACTTGAGAAATACTGCACCAAACGTCTTAAAGTTGCGCGACTAAAGACCTTGGCAAAAACATCAAAATGTATTACAGATTTATCAAGGAAGTGTTACTGTATGTTGTTGCTACGGCGTCTCAAGAGGGACAAACAGTAATATTGCTTCGCCTAGCCGAGTTTGCTAAAAACAAAGTGAACTAAGTATGCGGACGCCTTTACAGTGGTGCTTTATGTTGACCTGATTACAACTACAGTACATGGTACTATTCTGTACAACCTTGCTGCCATTGTGAATGCTCAGGAAATCACAGGAAACCCAGTGCAGCAGGTGTTCACAGTTTCATTACATCAGGCTTGGGTCAGCCTCTACGTGTTACCCAAATGTGCACCAAGGGCAGGAGTGGAGAGTGGTGTGTAATGATGGGGAAATAATGAGGCCTCGCTCTGCTCTGTAACTGGAGGCTCATGGTGCTTAGCTCCTCGTTATCTCTCTCTCTCTCTCTGAGCTACCAGGCCAATCCTCTCCTCACCAGGCCACTGTGTCAGGGCTCAGCCATGAGACAATCCAACACACACACAACCGATTCACACACACACACACACACACACATCTGTATGCACCGCATGGAACCTATACACACACACCACACACACACAACACACACACACACACACACACCACACACACACACACACACACACACACCACACACACACACACCACACACCCACACACACACACACACACACACAACAACACACACACACCACACACATACACACATTCACAAATATACGCAAGCGCACACACTAACACACACACGCACACAGATACACAGTAGTGAGTGATATACTCAGGCCCTCCTCATGCATCCCAGCACTGTTATTCTATTAAAGTCCCTTTTTCTACAACGAGCGAGCAGTTACCTCTTCAGGTCAAATCAATGATGATCAGAGACAAATGCTCATAACTGCATGGCAAAGTATACAAAAGCCATGGCTTATGCATCGCTAAGGCAAAAGCCAAGCCATACAACATTTTTACACATGATCCCAATCACACCAAGAGCCATACTTTCAGTTAGTGGACCATTTTTTTGTGACAAAGTTCACTCTGGGTAAATACACATCACATAACACACTGGCACAGAGAGATGCAGCAGGGGGAGCAAGAGGCTCTGAGCAACATGGCACAGTGGGGGCTCCCTCTGCATGGCTCCTCACGCCACTGTTGTCCACCTGTTGTAGTATTCCTCTCTTTCACTCTATTCTCAAAATCCCTCACTCTCTTTCCTTCTCCGATTTAATTTGAGTTGGGAAACATAATATTCTGCCATCACAGAACAACAACTAAAAAAGAACCTTGGGCTTGTTCAATTTTAATAAGGTTCTCCCGGCAACTCCACCCTCCCGTAATTGCTTTGTGTATTTCCCCTATGGGGACGAGCGCTCTTGTTTGTTATCGGCGTAGAGCCGCTGAATTCACAGATGAACTGTGCTGGCTCCCTCCCCATATACCCCGGCAGCCTCTCTCCTCCCGCTACCAGTAAAAAAAAAAAAATCACAGAATCACAAAGGAATATTCCAGTGCATGGCCTAATTATTATAGATTTCTTCCATTTTCCTTCAGTATTTTGACAAAATGCATGTAGCGTCTGGAAACTGCACTTAATTTGACTTGTGTTACAGGAAATGAGAGTCTGTCAGCCTGAATTGATTCATTTATTGTGTTATTAGGAATATTTTATTTACATTGATTCAGTTGGTTAACATGTTTAATTTCATGTGCATAGAGTAGTATATCAAATGTAATATGAACAGTATAAACTGTCATGTTGGTTGAGAATTTTTTTTATCCCTATCAACATTATGAGGGGTGGAGTAGCCAAGGTCCAGGCTGAGGTAGTGTATTCAGTCAAGACAGAAGCAGCCAATCAGCTGTCTTGACAGAGGCACAAAAGCCATTCCAGGGCAGAAAAAGATGTGACCATTATAACACCCACTACCTGTTTAGGAACCAACTAAATAAATAATACAATCTGTTAAATCATACTAATTTGTGTATTTGCCAGGATGTGGAGAGTTAGTTATCAAGAAAATTGCAATGGAGGTCCCTAAAGCCTTGTTAACATGAACCATTCTCTCTTAACACCTCCCTTCGCATGCATTGGTAGTGTTGCTAGAGACACCTTCCAGAAGAAGACCTCAGACTTGAGAAACCCAGGTGAGTTTAATCTGTGGTGATAAGGATTTCCATCCCCATGGTTGTGTTTAACAGGAACCACATAAGCGCAACTGAGGTGCCTAATGAATAATAATGATGAATTTGTGCCTAACGAATGCTGTCAATGTAAACACTTGAAAACAAACCCACAGACAATGTCCTCAAACTTGGAGGTACAGCCAAACTGAATTTGAAGATGTTTTTTTCACTCTTGCCATTTTCTTCTCCATGAGAAATGACACGGCCCTTTCTAACAGTGGAGGAAATTGGTTGTATCTATGACACAGAAAGAGACAGTCTTTTTACATGGCGTGGGCTGCATGGCTGACGGGAACAGCGTCGTAATAGGAGGTGATCGTGATGGATCTGCTCACAAGGTACTGTCTCTGTTGTAGAAAATCATCACCCACCGCAAGGGCCAGGCTAACAGATGAGCTCCCACTCTGGCTGAAAGGAGTCATCCCTCTCCTACACCATTACCACCTCTCTCCCCTCTCTTCGCCAGGAGGCAAGCTCTGACCCCCCAAGACTGTGGAGCTCTGGACAGCTGTTGACAATGCCAGGACAAACTGCACCATGTCATTGTCTAATGAAGAAACACTGAGAAAGAGGAGTAGACCTACAGATAACAATGCCACAGGAAAGACAGCAACAGGCAATTTAAAGACACGCAGACACTGAAAAAGGACTCAGAGACTCTGAAACAATCCTCTGTGTCTCAGGAGAGGGATTTTGCCATTTTTTCTCTTCACCTCTATTTTCAAATTAATTCAGTGAGAGCTGAATTAGTTATGCTGCGTGCACAGTGAGGGACGATATGCATATATGCACCCGAGCGCTTATAAAAGCTATTCAGAAATAGATTAAATGTATGTCTAAATTCTTTCATATTTTGACAGAGAGCCAGCATCTATAAGACAAAACCACACACTGTGCAGCTGCCTGAGAAAGAATCCAACACCATCTCCTGCTTTACCTCTCCACAGGAATTAACTACTCACTAAGACAAACTAAACTCAACAAAAATAGAAACGTCCTCTCACTGTGAACTGCGTTTATTTTCAGCAAACTTAACATGTGCAAATATTTATATGAACATAACAAGATTCAACAACTGAGACATAAACTGAACAAGTTCCACAGACATGTGACTAACAGAAATGGAATAATGTGTCCCTGAACAAAGGGGGGGTCAAACTCAAAAGTAACAGTCAGTATCTGGTGTGGCCACCAGCTGCATTAAGTACTGCAGTGCATCTCCTCCTCATGGACTGCACCAGATTTGCCCGTTCTTGCTGTGAGATGTTACCCCACTCTTCCACCAAGGCACCTGCAAGTTCCCGGACATTTCTGGGCAGAATGGCCCTAGCCCTCCCCCTCTGATCCGACAGGTCCCAGACGTGCTCAATGGGATTGAGATCCGGGCTCTTCGCTGGCCACGGCAGAACATTGACATTCCTGTCTTGCAGGAAATCACACACAGAACGAGCAGCATGGCTGGTGGCATTGTCATGCTGGAGGGTCATGTCAGGATGAGCCTGCAGGAAGGGTACCACATGAGGAGGATGTCTTCCCTGTAACGCATAGCGTTGAGATTGCCTGCAATGACAACAAGCTCAGTCGGATGATGCTGTGACACACGGCCCCAGACCATGACGGACACTCCACCTCCAAATCGATCCCGCTCCAGAGTACAGGCCTCGGTGCAACGCTCATTCCTTCGGCGATAAACGCAAATCCGACCATCACCCCTGGTGAGACAAAACCACGACTCGTTGGTGAAGAGCACTTTTTGCCAGTCCTGTCTGGTCCAGCGATGGTGTTGCCGGTGATGTCTGGTGAGGACCTGCCTTACAAGCCCTCAGTGCGGCCTCTCTCAACCTATTGCGGACAGTCTGAGCACTGATGGAGGGATTCTGCGTTCCTGGTGTAACTCGGGCAGTTGTTGTTGCCATCCTGTACCTGTCCCGCAGGTGTGATGTTCGGATGTATCGATCCTGTGCAGGCGTTGCTACACGTGGTCTGTCACTGTGAAGATGATCAGCTGTCTGTCCTGTCTCCCTGTAGCGCTGTCTTAAGCACCTCACAGTATGGACATTGCAATTCATTGCCCTGGCCACATCTGCAGTCCTCATGCATCCTTGCAGCATGCCTAAGGCACGTTCACGCAGATGAGCAGGGACCCTGGGCATCTTTCTTTTGGTGTTTTTCAGAGTCAGTAGAAAGGCCTCTTTCATGTCCTAAGTTTTCATAACTGTCACCTTAATTGTCTACCGTCTGTAAGCTGTTAGTGTCTTAACGACCGTTCCACAGGTGCATGTTAATTAATTGTTTATGGTTCATTGAACAAGCATGGGAAACAGTGTTTAAACCCTTTACAATGAATATCTGTGAAGTTATTTGGATTTTTACGAACTATCTTTGAAAGACAGGGTCCTGAAAAAGGGACGTTTCTTTTTTTGCTGAGTTTATATACTATATTCCATACATATCGCTCAAACAGGACTTGAGAAGTAGAATCAGTAAATACTATAGTTCCCCCTTCTTTTGCAGCAGTTGGAGTTGTTTAAGCTCAAAGCCTTGCTTTTCAAAGTTTCAGGGTTGACTTTTTTTGTGACAGTCATTGCATTTTATATATATATATTTGGACAGGGATGTTCTTCTGATAAAGTGTTCAATTCCATCCATGTGCTCCTCTGTAGGAGAAGGAGCTGGCCTATAGAAGTGTTTTATAGATCACGGCTATTCAACTATATTCTTACAGGGGCCATATGTTAAAAAATATATATAACTGCATTTTCTACATGCAATTATTCTTCAGAAGAACTGTATAAAAAAGCACACACCAATAAAGCACTTTTCTTAAAATGAAATGTTGCTAAAAGTAATTTGGAAAGAAGTGGAGGACGCTCAACCAACGTAAGAAATGGAGGGCGCTCAACCAACGTAATAAATGGAGGGCGCTCAACCAACGAAAAATGGAGGGCGCTCAACCAACGTAATAAATGGAGACGCTCAACCAACGTAAGAAATGGAGGGCGCTCAACCAACGTAATAATGGAGGGCGCTCAACCAACTTAATAAATAGGGCGCTCAACCAACGTAAGAAATGGAGGGCGCTCAAACCAACATAATAAATGGAGGGCGGCTCAACCAACATAATAAATGGAGGCGCTCACCAACATAAGAAATGGAGGCGCTCAACCAACATAATAAATGGAGCGCTCAACCAACATAAAAATGGAGGGCGCTCAACCAACGTAATAAATGGAGGACGCTCAACCAACGTAATAAATGGAGGGCGCTCAACAACATAAGAAATGAGGGCGCTCAACCAACGTAATAAATGGAGGGCGCTCAAACCAACGGAAGAAATGGAGGGCGCTCAACCAACATAAGAAATGGAGGCGCTCAACCAACGTAATAAAGGAGGGCGCCAACCAACGTAATAAATGGAGGGCTCAACCACATAAAATGGAGAGACACTATAGGACCCAACATAAGAAATGGAGGGCGCTCAACCAACTAATAAAATGGAGGCGCTCAACCAACATAAAAATGGAGGACGCTCAACCAACATAAGAAATGGAGGGCGCTCAACCAACGAATAAAGAAAGGACGCTCAACCAACATAAGAAATGGAGGGCGCTCACCAACCTAATAATGAGGCCTACAACGTAATAAGGGCCGCTCAACCAACGTAATAAATGGAGGGCGCTCAACCCAACATAAAAATGAGCGCTCAACAACATAAAGAAATGGAGACGCTCAACCAACGAATAAATGGAGGCGCTCAACCAACGTTAATAAATGGAGGGCGCTTCAACCAACGTAATAAATGGAGGCGCTCAAACAACATAAGAAATGGAGGACGCTCAACCAACGTAATAAAGGAGCGCTCAACCAACATAAGAAATGGAGGCGCTCAACCAACATAAAAAATGGAGAACGCTCAACCAACTAAAAATGGAGGGCGCTCAACCAACGTAATAAATGGAGGCGCTCAACCAACATAAGAAATGGAGGGCGCCAACCAACATAAGAAATGGAGACGCTAAACCAACGTAATAAATGGAGGCGCTCAACCAACTAATAAAGGAGGCGCTCAACCAGTTAATAAATGGAGGACCCTCAACCAACGTAAGAAAATGGGAGGACGCTCAACCAACGTAAGAAATGGAGGACGCTCAACCAACGTAATAAATGAGGAGCGCTCAACCAACATAAGAAAATGAGAGACGCTCAACCAACTTAATAAATGGAGGACGCTCAACCAACTAAGAAATGGAGGGCGCTCAACCAACGTAAAAATGGAGGACGCTCAACCAACATAAGAAATGGAGGACGCTCAACCAACTAATAAATGAGGCGCTCAACCAACGTAAGAAATGGAGGGCGCTCAACCAACATAAGAAATGGAGGCGCTCAACCAACCTAATAAATGGAGGACGCTCAAACCAACGTAATAAATGGAGACGCTCAACCAACGTAAGAAATGGAGGCGCTCAACCAACGAAATAAATGGAGGCGCTCAACCAACCTAATAAATGGAGGACGCTAACCAACATAATAAATGGAGGACGCTCAACCAACGTAAAAAGGGAGGGCGCTCAACCAAACGTAAAAATGGAGGCGCTCAACCAACATAAGAAAATGGAGGACGACTCAAACCAACGTAATAAATGGAGGCGCTCAACCAACGTAAGAAATGGAGGCGCTCAACCAACATAAAGAATGAGGCGCTCCAACCAACTAAAAATGGAGGCGCTCAACCAACATAAGAAATGGAGGGCGCTCAAACCAACGTAAGAAATGCGAGGGCGCTCAACCAACGTAATAAATGGAGGGCGCTCAACCAACGTAATAAATGGAGGACGCTCAACCAACATAAGAAATGGAGGACGCTCAACCAACGTAAGAAATGGAGGGCGCTCAACCAACGTAAGAAATGGAGGGCGCTCAACCAACATAAGTTGAGGTGCAACCAAAAAATTTGATAATCATTCAAAAGGAAATGGAACAACGCTCACTCACCATTTTTTGTATTTTATTGATACAACAATTAAAAGCTTATTATAAGTAATTAGGTCATTTTAAAATCATCTGAAAACTAAGCAGCTCAATAAATAATACAAAGATATGTCAAATCAGGTAGTGCCCAATTCCAGTCTAAAAGAAGTATGCTTTGAATGCATTTCCCTTGTGAGCATCCGAGAGGAAAACAGAAGTCGTAGCTTTCAGGAGTGGGGTCAAACTATTTTGTAGCTTAAACCTTACAAACACTAGAGCCAAATTCATATAAAGGAAAAAGTATCAACATGCCACATAGGCGCTAGAAACTGCGAAAAACCGCTAGAAACAACACTATAGAAAACCGCAATAGTGCTTGTTATTTTGGCACTGAATGTCAGATTTTGGCGGGGATATTTTTCCAGATCTTTAATTAATGTTCAGAATTGACCAAAGGGTCTAAATGTATAAACAGATCTGGCCAACAGGCCACCAACTGAATAGCCCTGATATAGAGGGACCCAGCAGATTTCCCTGGTGAAACTAAAACCTTAGTTCTCCACCTAATCATTCAGTATGGCAGCAGTACTGCAGTAGGCACTCCTTTTCACAAATTTGTTTTGAGCAATCTTAACATGTTGACATATTGATTGTCATTTACATTGAGTGTACAAAACGTTGCTCTTTCCATGACAGATTGACCAGGTGAATCCAGGTGAAAGCTATGATCCCTTAATGCCACTTGTTAAATCCACTTCAATCAGTGTAGATGAAGGGGAGGTGACAGGTTAAAGAAGGATTTTTAAGTCTTGAGACAATTGAGACATGGATTGTGTGTTTGCAATTCAGAGGTCGAATAGGCAAGAGCAAAGATTTAAGTGCCTTTGAGTAGGGTATGGTAGTAGCTGCCAGGCGCATACTGGACACAGAGACATAATTTTATCCACAAGTTCATCTATCTCTGTGGAAGTAGATTAAGGGCCTCATTGCCAAAATCCTGAAGTATCCCTTTAACAGCCAAGTGGAAAAACTTCCTGCCTGCAGCAGTAACACCCTGATCTGTCACTTATATGGTCAGGCCGCTCCAGCTCTCTGCTGAATGCCAGGCTCAGGGCCCACAGCACACACAGGCAGATGGATAGCCTTTCAGGAAGTCAGCTACACGCAGGTTCAGCCCAGCTGACTCCTCTGGCCAAGTTACTCAGCACTTTCGGTGTCCACTCAGGAGAGACGGACCTGGGAGCACATCCAACTGCTCTGACTGCCATCAGGTGGGAAAACACAGGCAAGGCAGATCTGTTAACAAAAGGTTATTCTAACAACTCTCCGATCACATCCATCCTTATCCAAGGCGTTTGATGTGTACATTCTGTTACATTCATTGTCTTACGAACCTTCCCTTCATTTTTTCAACTCTAGAAAAAGTAAAAGACTTCTGAAGCAGAGGTTTCCATATCTCCACAGACAATTATTATTATTATTTGTTTTAAATGTTTCACCTTTATTTAACCAGGTAGGCTAGTTGAGAACAAGTTCTCATGTACAACTGCGACCTGGCCAAGATAAAGCATAGCAGTGTGAACAGACAACAACACAGAGTTACACATGGAGTAAACAATAAACAAGTCAATAACACAGTAGGGGGAAAAAATGAGTCTATATACATTGTGTGCAAAAGGCATGAGGAGGTAGGCAATAAATAGGCCATAGGAGCGAATAATTACAATTTAGCAGATTAACACTGGAGTGATAAATCATCAGATGATCATGTGCAAGTAGAGATACTGGTGTGCAAAAGAGCAGAAAAGTAAATAAATAAAAACAGTAAGGGGATGAGGTAGGTAAATTGGGTGGGCTGTTTACAGATGGACTATGTACAACTGCAGCGATCGGTTAGCTGCTCAGATAGCAGATGTTTAAAGTTGGTGAGGGAAATAAAAGTCTCCAACTTCAGCGAGTTTTGCAATTCGTTCCAGTCACAGGCAGCAGAGAACTGGAAGGAAAGGCGGCCAAATGAGGTGTTGGCTTTTGGGATGATCAGTGAGATATACCTGCTGGAGCGCTACGTGTGGGTGTTGTTATGGTGACCAGTGAACTGAGATAAGGCGGAGCTTTACCTAGCATGGACTTATAGATGACCTGGAGCCAGTGGGTCTGGCGACGAATATGTAGCGAGGGCCAGCCGACTAGAGCATACAGGTCGCAGTGGTGGGTGGTATAAGGTGTTTTAGTAACAAAACGGATGGCACTATGATAAACTGCATCTAGTTTGCTGAGTAGAGTATTGGAAGCTATTTTGTAGATGACATCGCCGAAGTCGAGGATCGGTAGGATAGTCAGTTTTACTAGGGTAAGTTTGGCGGTGTGAGTGAAGGAGGCTTTGTTGCGAAATAGAAAGGATTGGAGATGTTTAATATGAGTCTGGAAGCAGAGTTTACAGTCTAGCCAGACACCTAGGTATTTATAGATGTCCACATATTCTAGGTCGGAACCGTCCAGGGTGGTGATGCTAGTCGGGCGGGCGGGTGCAGGCAGCGAACGGTTGAAAAGCATGCATTTGGTTTTACTAGCGTTTAAGAGCAGTTGGAGGCCACGGAAGGAGTGTTGTATGGCATTGAAGCTCGTTTGGAGGTTAGATAGCACAGTGTCCAAGGAAGGGCCAGAAGTATACAGAATGGTGTCGTCTGTGTAGAGGTGGATCAGGGAATCGCCCGCAGCAAGAGCAACATCATTGATATATACAGAGAAAAGAGTCGGCCGAGAATTGAACCCTGTGGTACCCACACAGGGGAGAGTAGCCAGCGGACCGGAACAACATGCCCTCCGATTTGACACACTGACCTCTGTCTGCAAAGTAGGTTGGTGAACCAGGCAAGGCAGTCATCAGAAAAACCGAGGCTACTGAGTCTGCCGATAAGAATATGGTATTGACAGAGTCGAAAGCCTTGGCCAGGTTGATGAAGACGGCTGCACAGTACTGTCTTTTTACCGATGGCGGTTATGATATCATTTAGTACCTTGAGCGTGGCTGAGGTGCACCCTGACCGGCTCGGAAACCGGATTGCACAGCGGAGAAGGTACGGTGGATTCGAGATGGTCAGTGATCTGTTTATTAACTTGGCTTTCGAAGACCTTAGATAGGCAGGGCAGGATGCATATAGTCTGTAACAGTTTGGGTCCAGGGTCCTCCCCTTTTGAAGAGGGGGATGACCGCGGCAGCTTTCCAATACTTGGGGATCTCAGCACGTATATGAAAGAGAGTTGAGACAGGAATTCATGTGGTTATATGAAAGGGGTTAGCGTACCAATGGCGGCGGATAGTTTCAGAAATAGAGGGTCTAGATTGTCAAGCCCAGCTGATTTATATGGGTCCAGGTTTTGCAGCTCTTTCAGAACATCTGCTATCTGGATTTGGGTAAAGGAGAAGCTGGGGACGCTTGGCTTGGACCCCTAAGACCCTCAGAAGCTTTTACAGATGCACAATTGAGAGCATCCTGTCAGGCTGTATCACCGTCTGGTACAACAACTGCACCGCTTGCAACCGCAGGGCTCTCTAGAGGGTGGTGTGGTCTGCCCAACGCATCACTGGGGGCACACTGCCTGCCCTCCAGGACATCTACAGCACCCGATGTCACAGGAAGGCCAAAAAGATCATCAAGGATATCAACCTCCTGAGCCAAGGCCTGTTCACCCCGCTATCATCCAGAAGGTGAGGTCAGTACAGGTGCATCAAAGCTGGGACAGAGAGACTGAAAAACTGCTTCTATCTCAAGGCCATCAGACTGTTAAATAGCCATCACTAGCTGGCTACCACCTGGTTACTCAACCCTGCACCTTAGAGGCTGCTGCCCTATATACATAGACATGGAATCACTGGACACTTTAATAATGGGACACTAGGCACTTTAATAATGTTTACATACTGCTTTACTCATCTGATATGTATATACTGTATTCTATTCTACTGTATTTTAGTCAATGCCACTCCAACATTGCTCGTCCTAATAACTCCGACATTGCTCATCCTAATATTTATATATTTCTTAATTCCATTCTTTATCTTTTAGATGTATGTGTATTGTGAATTGTTAGATACTACTGCACTGTTGGAGCTAGGAACACAAGCATTTCGCTACATCCGCAATAACATCTGCTAAATATGTGTATGTGACCAATACAATTTGATTTGGAATGTTTGATACCGGACCATTCATTCCATCAAATCAAATTTTATTGGTCACATACACATGTTTAGCAGATGTTATTGCGGGTGTAGCGAAATGCTTGTAAATTCCAGGCATTACAATGAGCGTGTCCTCCTATAGCTCCCACCAGCCTCCTCTGTTCTGAAGTGAACTTAGAACACAATCTCCTTTCAGTTAGCTCAGGTCATACTGTGTAATTAATTAGGGAAAGAGTGTTCTGTATTGACACTACCAGCCACTGCCACATCACTCATGTTTGAATATGTAAAAACTATGGAGACCATTTCATGGAATGTGGTTGTCTCTTATTAAGAGGATATCAGAAATAATGAGTAAGGTATTTGTGATGGGTAGAACACAGTATTGTGCATGATTTAGTTTGAGGATAAAACAGAAACATCTAGCTTTTGTGGCAGTTTTGTTGCATGCCCCCTACTGTTTGACGGAATATGACCTCACTACTGCAACACACACAGAGATCAAATGCAATATATTTTCCTATAAGCCCATCAGCCCAAACAAACGGGACCTTTAACTGCTGCTGAAACAACAGGGGAGACTGAAGTACTATAACTAATTGCCTAGCAGAGGTGAAAGACACCTGCAGGACTGATTGCTGATTGCCTGGCAGAGGTGAAGAAAACACACCCCTATAATACAAAAACGCCCACATATTAGCAAGACTGTCACACAAAGGTTACGTTTACACAAGCAGCACAATTCTGATATATATTTTTTTCACTAACTGGTCTTTTGACCAATCAGATCTATTCACATCAGATATTTTTCAGAGCTGATCTGATTAGACCAGTTAGTTAAAAACATATCAGAATAGGCCGGCCTGTGTAAATGCAGCCATATACTGTAGGCCTGAAATTAATTCAAGTCCACAACGACAGTCACAAGTACTGAGCACAGGCAATTCAAACAGCAATGATTAAGTAGGCTATTAGGTAAAAGACAGCACTACTCTTGCATGTACGCATCCTCACAAGCAAACACACGCATTCACACTCTTGATGAACCCATGGAACCACATAGTGAGCGTTTGTTAACTGATTCAGAGAGGGGAATGGGGACTGGAACTGTTATCCTGTGCTTAGTTCCATTCCGTTCCTTTTTTTATCCTGAATAACTCCCCAGTCCTTAACGATTACAAGCATACCCATAACATGATGCAGCTACAACTATGCATGAAAATATGTTGTATTGGATTTGCCTGAAACACTTTGTATTCAGGAAGAAAATTTAAAGCTGCAATATGAAACTTTTTGGCCAACAAAATTCACATAGAAATGTGAATTACAGATCTGTAATTCTCATTGAAAGCAAGTCTAAGCGGTAGATCTCTTCTATGTGCTCTATTTATATGCTTCCTGTTACGTTTTTGTGTATTTTACTTTTGGTTTTGTTCACCAGCTTCAAACAGCTGAAAATACAATATTTTTTTGTTATTTCACAGCGGTTTAGATGGTATAATGATTCTCTACACTATACTTGATTGTTTTGTCACATAAACGGAAATTAGGCAAACCTATAATTCTAGCAACCAGGAAAATGGCAGAGCGATTTCTGCATCTTTTCTTGCAGTATTACTTTAGTGCCTTGTTGAAAACAGAATGCATGAATATTGTTATTCTGTACAGGACTCATTCTTTCACTCTGTCAGGTTAGTATTGTGGAGTAACTACAATGTTGATCCATCCTTAGTTTTCTCCTGTTACAGCTATTAAATTCTGTAACTGTTTTAAATAAATATTGGCTTCATGGTGAAATCCCTGAGCGGTTTCCTTCCTCTCCAGCAACTGAGTTACGATGGACACCTGTATCTTAGTGACTGAGTGTATTGATACACCATCCAAAGTGTAATAACTTCACCATGCTCAAAGGGATGAATGTCTGCTTTTTTTTACCCATCTACCAATAGGTTGCCTTTGCGAGGCATTGGAAAACATCCCTGGGGAAGGGAATTAAATAGACCCGTTAGCAAAAAGAGCTTTGAAACAAGATATGATTGATATTAATGTTCCACTGGTTAGAGGTGAGGCCAAATGTAAGACCAGAGCCATTTTGATAGATATGTGGCAGAAGAGATGTGACTCTGAGCACAAGCGCCGGCATTTATATGTCCTCCAAAGAAAGGTCGGTGGACCAAGATTCAAAGGTCAGATTAGGAAGGAAGAGGTGGTGTTTGCTCGATTGTGCTTAGGACATTGTACATTGAAATCGCCATTACATCTGGTTGGCAAGCATGTGAGTGGTTTGTGTCTGGAGGGTATGGTCGATGAAACGGTGGAGCATGTGTTGTTATATTGTTGTAAGTATGTTAAAGAGAGGGAAAGACTGAAGTGTAGAGTCATTGGACGGGGTTGGGGGTTTTGGAAGGGATTTGGGGGGTGGGGGAGGGTCTATTAGAAGTTAGTAGAAGTACTGAGTTAGGTAGGAGGATTTAGAAATGTTGTAATCTGTGATTGACCACACACTCCAGCACAGTAGGTGGCGGCATGCACCTTTAACAATGGTTTTTGCAAACCGCCATTATATCATAGAAGAAAACCTCCTTGGTCTTGAATCTGTGTTTGAAATAGACTGGGGGACCTTACAGATAATTGTATATGTGGGTTACAGAGATGAGGTAGTCATTCAAAAATCATGTTAAACACTCTTGCAAACAGAGTGAGTCCATGCAACCTATTATGTGACTTGTTCTGGAATTCTTACTTATTTAGGCTTGCCATAACCAAGGGGTTAAATACTTATTGACTCAAGACATTTCAGCTTTTCATTTTTTATGAATTTTTTAAAATGTCATAAAATATTATGGGGTTTTGTGTGTAGGCCAGTGACAAAAACTCTCAATTTAATCCATTTTAAATTCAGTCTAACACAAATGGAAAAAGTCAAAGGGTGTGAATACTTTCTGAAGGCTCTCTAACTGGTTTGTATGTGTGGGGCTTTAGCTGAGATTGTTCCACATAATTCATAAAGATTGCTCATGAAGGAAGTTGGGTTGCACGCTTCCACACCAGTTTCAAGTCCTGTGATCCACACACTGAATTTACAGGAATGATTTTCAAGTTATTCTGTTTCCTTTTTTTAGGAAATTGATTTCCCTTTCTAGGTTAGTTTGTGCTGTTTCGAGTTCATGGAGTTGCCCCCGTTCCACTTTATTTGAGTAGGTATTCACTTTTGAAGTGAGCCGGGCAAGAGATTCATTTATCGGTTTAAATTGCAAGTCGAGGGCAGAGGTAATTTCCTCACAAACAATCTCTCAGATAGTAGTGGCCAACTCTTTCTGTTGTCGGGTGTTGAGAGCCACCATGTTCCCACAGGTGTATTGTGAATGGAAAGATGCCAGGTACTGGAGTGAAATAAACCTGCTATTGTACCATGTAATACAGTAAATGTCCCACACCATAATGTGATGGAATACAGTATGTTAATTTTTTTTTGAAAATAACTCAGTTCATAGTTATTTTGCTAAAGAAAAGCCATGAGATAGTCACTCGTTTCAATGCATGCCACCGGAACCGGAATACCGGAACCGGAATCCCTTTTGCAGTCTTTGACTCTCACTGTCCCCTTTCCTCCCACCCGGCTCAACCTTCCCCTCCCAAACTTCCGGAGGACCAATCATCGTTCTACTCCCTCCTCTCTTCCTTCTCGTCTTCTGTATCCGCTGCGAAAGACATTTACTATCACTCTAAATGTCAAGCTTTTGCCTCAAACCCTGGGAAACGTTTCTCCGCTTTCTCCTCCGTCTTTAATCCTCTTTAAAAAAAGGTTGACGACATCCGATCCTCATTCACTGAGCCCACTGATCCCTCTCACACAGAACTACCCTACGCTTTGACCTCTTTCTCCTGTCTCTTTCCAGATCAAATCCTGTGACTAGTGATCTTTGGCCGCCCAACAACCTGCCCAATTGACCCCATCCCCTCCTCCGTTCTCATTCCTGATCACTGGCTGCGTCCCCTCTGACTTCAAGATGGCCAAAGTCGCTCCCCTCAACCTCAACAACTCCACGGTGTCCCCCTCACCGTAGAGAAAATATTTTTGGCATGCCCCAGGACAACGCCCTGTCATTCTCTGCAGTGACTCGCTCCTGCAGGTTCATGCTCTACAACATCCATAGTGTATGACCTTTCATCCCACAGGAAGTGGTGCAGGTCCTAATCTAGGCACTTATCATCTGCCTTCTAGACTACTGCGACTCTCTGTTGCCTGGGCTCCCTCCTTGTGCCATCAAACCCCTGCAACTTATCCAGTATGTCGCAGCCCTCCTTGTGTTCAACTTTCCTAAGTTCTCCCATGTCACTCCGCTCCTCCGCACACTCCACTGGCTTCCAGTCAAAGATATGTCATCTTCAAGACCCTGGTACTTGCATATGGACCAACAGGGGGAAGTGCCCCTCCTTACCTTCAGGCTATGCTCAAACCCTACATCCCAACCCGAGCACTCCATTCCGCCACCTCTGGTCTCTTGGCCAGGAGAGTAGCTCCGCTCAGCCCAGTCAAACCTCTTCTCTGTCCTGGCACCCCAATGGTGAAACAAGCTTGCCCCTAAAGTCAGGACAGCGGAGTCCCTGCCCAGCTTCCGAAAACGTCTGAGTATCTTAAATAACTCTCACGGCCCTCCCAACGCCCCCCTTCCGCTGCCTCCAAAAAAGGCACTTGTCTTTTCCTACTAGCACTGACTTTGCTGATAAATACTTTATTGAGGGAAAATATACATGATATGATTGTGATGTGTTGTTGTCTCACTCCTTAATCTTAAGATGAATGCACTAATTGTAAGTCGCTCTGGAGAAGAGTGTCTGCTAAATGACTAAAATGTAAAATGTATCACGAGCACAGCATGGATTTAATCCTTGCTTTTACATGGTGGTGAAGCTACGTACAAAGATGACAGCTACTTTAATCCAAACCAAATGCATCAGGAATACATAACGAGTATCATGTTTTTACTATAGTAAAATATTTGGGTAGAGAACACTCTGTAGCACCAGCTGACTTCTGAATGTGAATTCATTTCAGAAGCAGAACAGAGGCAGAACCCTGGACACAGGAGGTTAGTAATCGTGACAGTTTGTATATGCACAGAAATTGCAAGACTTTAAATACTTATTCAAAGCTGCAATTAAAAAGCTCATGTTACTAATTGGTGAACATCCTCCTTGAATGAAACATGTTTGGTTATTGTTCCCCAGAGTGTTGATGTGGATGTTGTTTGTTCGTCCTAGCAGATGTACGACGATTTGCATCAGAAATGTAAATTTGTCTGGTAAGTAGGTTAGTGAGCAGAGAAGAGAAAGGCGATCACTGCAGATTCTTCTAAAGAAAGCAGATCAGAGCAGATCAAATGGTAGCCAACTGTGTGGTGATTGCAGATGGGATCCTGGCATGGTTGGCCCTATGCTCCGGATGCTTCTGTGGACAGGCACTCCAGGCTTTGTCTCTCACCAGCCAATGGTGCCAGCTCTCAGCTAGCTGCAGGTGTGGCAGCCTGGCAGGAAGGTGGAACAATACTTCCCTGCTTCCTCTCCACCATAGTATAGTATACATTGTACATCTCTTCCTGCTTCCTCTCTCCTCTCTCCCTCCCAAACTTCCATCAGCAGAGTCCGTCGCATGGTGCCCCACATAGCAGTACTGCTCCGGGTCAGTGTGCCTCAGTAGGTCAGTGTGCCTCAGTAGGGAGAGGGACAGGCCTGGTTGTACCCCTCAAACACAACAGGATCATTCCCCACCGGACCCTCTTTTTTTCTGAGGGAAACACTCCCTCACACCATAATGGCCTCCCCTGTAATTACCGTCATTTGTCAAAAGCACACCTGATTTATAGTCAATTAAAAATACACCGGAAAAGAGGCTGTGGGTCCTGCTGAAACAGAGGGATGTGATTAATGTAGCACAATTACTACAACCATGAGAGTGGAATGATCTGGATTTGAATTCTGCCATGCAGAAAACACTGGGAACCCCAGTCCCCGAGTCAACCATGTCCTACAGAAAGCACCCAGAGTTAGAAAGTAGAGCGACAGTATGAAAGTTCAGCTATTCAGGTTACACTAACAGTTAAAAAACGAGTGGAACATATGATCCATGTTAAAACTTCTTGTCAATAGGGGGGCGCTATTTCCACTTTGGGAAAAATCGTGCCCAAATATAACGGCCTCGTACTCTATTCTAGATCGTACAATATGCATTATTACTATTGGATAGAAAACACTCTCAAGTTTCTAAAACTGTTTGAATTATATCTGTGAGTAAAACAGAACTCATTTTGCAGCAAACTTCCTGACAGGAAGTGAAAAATCTGAAATCGAGGCTCTGTTCCAGGGCCTTCCTATTCAATTGCCTGAAATCTATGGATATACATGCACTTCATACGCCTTCCACTAGATGTCAACAGGCAGTGGGAGGTGGAATGGGGTGTCTAGCTTGATCTGAGGTCGAACAAGAGCTCTTGGAATGACGTGACCACAATTTCCTTTCTCTACCTAGGCGCGGGAAGGACATCAGCATTGGCTTKTGAAAAGCGTTCGGTATAGACSGTGGATGTCTCCGGCTCTGATTTTATTTGATAGATGTGATAAAAACATCATAAAGTAGTTTTTTTTCAACCGAGTTGTATCAGTTTATTCAACGTTTATTGCGAGTTTTGGAATTTTCCTTTCTTTGCGTCAGGAGAATTTGGGCATGTTCGCGCCACARGGCTAGCTAATGTTGCTAATTCGACAGGAGAAGAGGACATTKTAAAACCAAAKAACGATTTATTCTGGACKWAGGACTCCTTGTACAAGATTCTGATGGAAGCTCAGCAAAAGTAAGAACCATTTATGATGTTATTTCGTATTTCTGTGGAAAATGTTTAGTCCTATTTTCCTTCCTTTTTGCGGGCGCTGTCTCGCTATAACGTAAGCTGTTTGTTATGGTAAAGTTATTTTAAAAAATCTAACACGGCGATTGCATTAAGAACTAGTGTATCTTTCATTTGCTGTCCAACATGTATTTTTTTGTAAAGTTTATGATGAGTTCTTTGATTAGTTATTGAACTTGTCCTCGAAAATATCTTCCGGAATGAATTTTGTGGCATTTTTGGCTACGTATTCACAATGTAAATCCAAGATTTGTACCTCTAAATATGCAACATTTTCGAAAAAACACATAATATGTATTGTGTAACATGATGTTATAAGACTGTCATCTGATGAAGTTGGTCAAGGTTAGTGATTAATTTTATATCTTTTGTCTGGTTTTTGCGAGAATGCTATCTTTTGCGCGTGAATAATGCGGTTGTGTTTTGGCTATTGTGGTAAGCTAAAATATAATGCTATAATGTTTTGCTGTAAAACACTTATAAAAATCAGAATATTGGCTAGATTTCACAGATTTTATCTTTCATTTGCTTGTACACCATGTATTTTCTATAATGTTTTATGAATGAGTATTTAGGTATTTCACGTTGCTACTCTGTAATTATTCGGCTGCTTTTGGTGATATATTTTAATGGTAGCTGCAATTGTAAAACTATGATATTATACCTCAAATATCACATTTTCGAACAAACATAGATTTATTGTATAACATGTTATAAAGCTGTCATCTGAATGAAGTTGTTTCTTGGTTATGCTAATTATATTCTCTATTTGTGTAGTTTGTGATGATAGCTACCTATGCGGTAGAAAAATTGTGAAAATATGCAGTTGAGTCTTTTGCTATTGTGGTTAGCTAATAGAAATACATATTGTGTTTTCGCTGTAAAACATTTTAAAAATCGGAAATGATGGCTGGATTCACAAGATGTTTATCTTTCATTTGCTGTATTGGACTTGTGATTTCATGAAAATTATGTTATATGATATCCCTGTGGCGTTAGGCTAGGCTATGCTAGTCAGCTTTTTTGATGGGGGGGATCCCGGATCCGGGTTTGTGACTCGTTAGAGGTTAAAGACTACTATGACAGTAGGTTTATCGAGTCTTGTAGACTATCTTCAAAGCAAACTTTTAAGCAACAGTTGGCTTTGTAGCAAACCACTCCTATGTTAAAGGTCCTTCAAGTCAAACTTCATGTTGACAAATGCAGCATGAGGCACTGCAAAGGTACTATTGAAAAACGACGACTTCCAGCAGCACCAGAAAAGCATACATGAACTGTATGGGAATGAGGTTGAAGTTCTGTGAAGAGAAAAAACAGACAGAATATAAAAAGCAAATCTCCTCTTTAATATTCAACACGATAGAGGATTTTGTTGGGGGTGAATAGGTCTCAAGATTGGCTGCGCTTATCAAATGAACACATATATCTTGAAAGCTTCAATTTGTGTGTGTGTCGTTCCATGAACATGCTACCAGGGCTGGCGTTATGGGCGGGCCCTATGGGGCCTGGGCTGCCCTACAGTACCTCCTTGCCTGTCCAAATAAAATCTTTTAAATATCGATCATTTATTTGACTGAGACGCGCGCTGACAGAAAGACACATCAATCTCAGATAAAGCATCCGAGCGAGCAAAACAGCTCCCCTCTGTCTCCGTAAATGTAGACCATGTATCTGATTCAAAAGGACAAAAGGAGTATGACATGTCATACTTTTAATGGCCAGACAGTATCAGATACATGGGTTACATATAGCAAAACAGAGTGGCGCTGTTTCGCTCGCTAGTTTCAGCAGAGAGGAAGAGGCGAAGCAAGATGGCTCACTCTCGCCAAAATCTGTCCTGAATAAGCCCAATGCGTTTCTATGGGCATAATATGCAGATCTAAGCTTATTGTCTGCATTCCCACCTTTGGGACAACAACTCTCATTGAGAGGGCGGATACATGAGCATCTCATCTCATATACAGATCTCTGGTTTCAGGAAGTTTACAGTGCACTGTTCGGATGGATGCTGGCTTCCCCTAAAGTAAATTGATGTTTTGTCAAAACTATATAATTACTTCTGTCTAAATAAAACCACTCAAAATACTTTACCAGAGGGCTTGACTTAGCCACAGAACATCATTAGCTTCTTAAATTGTTTTTGCTTTGGATTGTTTCAAATCACAAGTGAGTGCAAAGGCTTATGCCTATTTGGGAAGTCAGCAATTTGTGCAGCGCGAGTGGCAATATGCCTAGCTGCTTATTCAGTTTATAAAACAATATATATATATTTATTTAACTAGGTAGGTCAGTTAAGAATTTATTTAAATTTTACATTAACGGCCTACACGACACTGGGACAATTGTGTGCCGCCCTATGGGACTTCCGATCACAGCCAGTTGTGATACAGCCTGGGATCGAACCAGGGTCTGTAGTGACACCTCTAGCACTGAGCTGCAGTGCCTTAGACCGCTGCGCCACTCGGGAGCCCAAAAAGCTGCTGCTGTCAGTGAACAACTGACAGGTAATGTGTGAAGATAATGTGTCTTGAGTGTAATTTAAAATGTTGAGACAGGAAGAGGAGGGGTATGTGGCGAAGATATGGGCGTCTCTCTCCAGAATGCATTCACTCAGCTCTCCCGAATGCACTCAGCTGTCTCCCACCTATTCTTGCACATTCTTTGTTTCATTGTGTGAATTGTTTGCCCTTTGATTGTTTATTTTGATCAATTCCAGATTACATATGTAACCAGTAGGCCTAGTCAATTTCTGTAATTTCTTTAGCTGCCAATGGATCACGGTATAGGCTAACAATGTGTCGATATGGCAAAGTCTGGTGCTCTTAAATTAGTTGAATTTTAACTTTTTGATTTTTATCATTTTAATTCAGATTATTATGATTAACCATGTGACAATTTTGAGAAACTAAAACATTATTATTGAAATGGAACTGTTCCACAAAAATGCACATAACTGGCATGCAGATAGGTAGAAATTATAGGATAAATTGTAAGCTTCCCCAAACTTGAAACTCACAAGCTGCCCTTTGGTCTCACAGGAGATCCCATGAGAAAAAGCAGGCCCTATAGAAATCAAATGCCTGTCCAACTGATTAGGTCTGGCGCAGGCCCTGCATGCTACTGAGACTGTGTGTACGTGAGTGTGTGCCTGGAGCACAAGGACAGAGCACTTTATCATGTAAACTGAAAAATCTTGTAGTGGGGTCTCCAGAAGTAAAAATAAAACTGATGAGAGCATGTTCCATTCATCCAATTGATCAAAAACCAGCAGTGTATTCATGGATGCCAAGGGAAGCAAGGCTTCCCCAAAAAATGTATTCATGGATGCCAAGGGAAGCAAGGCTTCCCCCAAAAATGTATTAATGGATGCCAAGGGAAGCAAGGCTTCCCCAAATTTTTTACCAAGAAATCAAATAAAAAAACATACCTTTCATCTCTCCGTGTTTCATAATTTTCCTTCAATTCGCAAGAGGCTGAATGTATCTCACCGGAGAAACTATCCGAGTGAGCGAAACAGCGCCCCTCTATCTCGCTATGTGTAGGCCATCATTCTGACGCTGTCTGGTCCAAATGAGTATAACACTGTTGCCGCCCGTAGCGTTGAAGCCAAGGGAACCCAAACTGTTATAGACCTATATCCATCCTGCCCTGCCTTTCCAAAATCTTCGAATGCCAAGTTAACAAACAGATCATCAACCATTTCGAATCCCACCGTACCTTCTCCGCTATGCAATCTGGTTTCCGAGCTGGTCATGGGTGCACCTCAGCCACGCTCAAGGTCCTAAACGATATCACAACCACCATCGATAAAAGACAGTACTGTGCAGCCGTCTTCATCAACCTGGCCAAGGCTTTCGACTCTGTCAATCATCGCATTCTTATCGGCAGACTCAACAGCCTTGGTTTCTCTAATGACTGCCTCGCCTAGTTCACCAACTACTTCTCTGATAGAGTTCATTGTGTCAAATGGGAGGGCCTGTTGTCCGGACCTCTGGCAGTCTCTATGGGGGTGCCACAGAGTTCAATTCTCGGGCTGACTCTTTTTCTCTGATCCACCTCTACACAGACGACACCATTCTGTATACTTCTGGCCCTTCTTTGCACACTGTGGTAACAAACCTCAAGACAAGCTTCAATGCCATACAACACTCCTTCCGTGGCCTCCAACTGCTCTTAAATGCTAGTAAAACTAAATGCATGCTCTTCAACCGATCGCTGCCCGCACCTGCCCGCCCGACTAGCATCACTACTCTGGAGGGTTCTGACTTGTGGACAACTACAAATACCTAGGTGCCTGGTTAGACTGTAAACTCTCCTTCCAGACTCACATTACGCATCTCCAATCCAAAATTAAATCTAGAATCGGCTTATTTCGCAACAAAGCATCCTTCACTCATGCTGCCAAACACATCCTCGTAAAACTGACTATCCTACCGATCCTTGACTTCGGCGATGTCATTTACAAAATAGCCTCCAACACTCTACTCAGCAAACTGGACGTAGTCTATCACAGTGCCATCCCTTTTGTCACCAAAGCCCCAAATACTACCCACCACTGCGACCTGTAAGCTCTCGTTGGCTGGCCTTCGCTTCATATTCGTTGCCAGACCCACTGGCTCCAGGTCATCTATAAGTATTTGCTAGGTAAAGCCTTGCCTTATCTCAGCTCACTGGTCACCATAGCAACACCCACCTGTAGCACATGCTCCAGCAGGTATATTTCACTGGTCATCCCCAAAGCCAACTCCTCCTTTGGCAGCCTTTCCTTCCAGTTCTCTGCTGCCAATGACTGGAACAAATTGCAAAAATCACTGAAGCTGGAGACTTATATCTCCCTCACTAATTTTAACCATCAGCTGTCAGAGCAGCTTACCAATCACTGCACCTGTACACAGCCCATCTGTAAATAGCCCACTCAACTACCTCATCCCCATATTGTTATTTATTTTTGCTCTTTTACACCCCAGTATCTCTACTTGCACATCATCATCTGCACAACTATCACTCCAGTGTTAATGCTAAATTGTAATTATTTCGCCACTATGGCCTATTTATTGCCTTACCTCCCTAATCTTACTACATTTGCACACACCGTGTATAGATTTTTCTATTGTGTTATTGACTGTATGTTTGTTTATCCCATGTTTAACTCTGTGTTGTTGTTTTTGTCGCACTGCTTTGTTTTATCTTGGCCAGGTTGCAGTTGTAAATGAGAACTTGTTCTCAACTGGCCTACCTGGTTAAATAAAGGTTAAATAAAAAAATATGCCATTGACAAAAACTTGAAATGTTGCGTCTTGTTGTGTCGTTGTCCTCCGGTAACTAGCTAGCCAGCTAGCTAAAATTGTCCCTTTCCTAAATTAGCCATGGATGTAGATATGGATTTGGACTTGTGGTTTTACTTAAATCTCCGTACTGGACAATGATTATAACAGCGATTCTGATACAAGCATTAATTCATACATTGTTGTGTCCCTGGCCTGAAAGAATGGAAGTGCCTTGGTGGAAGAGTGGGGTAATATCTCACAGCAAGATCTGGCAAATCTGGTGCAGTCCATGAGGAAGAGATGCACTGCAGTACTTAATGCAGCTGGTGGCCACACCATATACTGACTGTTACCTTTGATTTTGACCCCCCTTTTGTTCAGGGACACATTATTCCATTTATGTTAGTCACATGTCTGTGGAACTTGTTAAGTTAATGTCTCAGTTGTTGAATCTTGTTATGTTCATACAAATATTTACACATGTTAAGTTTTCTGAAAATAAACGCAGTTGACAATGAGAGGACGTATATTTTTTTGCTGAGTTTATATAGCCTTGAATTTAGTTATTTTATTGTAACTTTTTTTTAACTTTAGTTTAATTTGTAAATATTTTCTTAACTCTTATTTTTCTTAACTGCATTGCTGGTTAAGGGCTAATAAGTAAGCATTTCACGGTAAGGTCTGCACCTGTTGTATTCGGCACAAATAACATTTTATTTCATGTGGTTTCCCAACATTTCACATGTGATATTATAAGTTTCACACGTGTGGTTTTGTACCTGGCAGGATTAAAACCTGTGTCTACGACCATTCGTAAATGGACCATTCGACCATTCAACCAAGAGGGCCACCACTAATTTTGAAGTCTCAGGCGAGGCTACTTCATCACGTGACCATGAGCAACCATGACCGACTAATGTCCGCTACACTTTCACATGCGCATTTTCAAATTTTAATGTCAACTAGGGCTGTCTATCAATAAAAAAACTGCAAGGTCATTGCAGGATTGCTGTGATTAATCATGATTAATCGCAAATTCATAATTTGCTCAAATTGAGCTGTAATTTTAAGATTTTTTATACAAAAAGCGAAACAAGAATATTATAAATATTGCCCAAAATAACAGTTATCAAAATTAGGTAAATTACGGCGTTGGGTCAGTAACCAAAAGGTCGCTGGTTTGAATCCCCAAGCCGACTAGGTGCAAAATCAGTATTGAGCAAGGCACTTAACCTTAATTGCTCCTTTAAGTACCTCTAGATAAGAGTGTCTGCTAAATGACTAAAATGTAAATGTAAAAAGGATAAATAAGGTAATGGAGAGCTAACTTCTCTGTTCTGTTCACTGGGCTTCTTCCAATGATCACTGACCAACATACAGTATGAAGAAGAGAGGCGTGCGCATGCAGCAGTTACGCTCAGAAATGTGAAACTGCAAATGTGATTGTTTTTTACATGTGAAAATGCAATTCCATATGGGAACGTGAGTTTTTCACAAGAACATTTTTCACATGTGAAACTCTGTATTCGATTTAAAATGTATTTGTAATCATGACAATTACAACAATACTGAATGAACACTTTTCTTTTACCTTAATATAATACATCAATAAAATCAATTTAGCCTCAAATAAATAATGAAACATGTTCAATTTGGTTTAAATAATGCAAAAACAAAGTGTTCGAGAAGAAAGTAAAAGTGCAATATGTGCCATGTAAAAAAGCTAACGTTTAAGTTCCTTGCTCAGAACATGAGAACATATGAAAGCAGGTGGTTCCTTTTAACATGAGTCTTCAATATTCCCAGGTAAGAAGTTTTAGGTTGTAGTTATTATAGGAATTATAGGACTATTTCTCTCTATACCATTTGTATTTCATATACCTTTGACTATTGGATGTTCTTATAGGCACTTTAGTATTGCCAGTGTAACAGTATAGCTTCTGACCCGCTCCTCGCCCCTTCCTGGGCTCGAACCAGGAACACATCGACAACAGCCACCCTCGAAGCATCGTTACCCATTTCTCCACAAAAGCCGCGGCCCTTGCAGAGCAAGGGGAACAACTACTCCAAGTCTCAGAGCGAGTGACGTCACCGATTGAAACGCTATTAGCGCGCACCCCGCTAACTAGCTAGCCATTTCACATCGGTTACACCAGCCTAATCTCGGGAGTTGATAGGCTTGAAGTCATAAACAGCTCAATGCTTGAAGCATTGCGAAGAGCTGCTGGCAAACGCACTAAAGTGCTGTTTGAATGAATGCTTACGAGCCTGCTGCTGCCTACCATCGCTCAGTCAGACTGCTCTATCATATATCAAATCATAGACTTAATTATAACATAATAACACACAGAAATACGAGCCTTTGGTCATTGATATGGTCGAATCCGGAAACTATCATTTCGAAAACAAAACGTTTATTCTTTCAGTGAAATACGGTACCGTTCCGTATTTTATCTAACGGGTGGCATCCCTAAGTCTAAATATTGCTGTTACATTGTACAACCTTCAATGTTATCTCATAATTATGTACAATTCTGGCAAATTAATTACGGTCTTTGTTAGGAATAYATGGACTTCACACAGTTRGCAACGAGCCAGGTGGKCCAAACTGCTGCATATACCCTGACTGCTTGCACGGWARGCAAGAGAAGTGACACAATTTRCCTAATTATAAGAAATTCATGTTAGCAGGCAATATTAACTAAATATGCAGGTTTAAAAATATATACTTGTGTATTGATTTTAAAGAAAGGCATTGATGTTTATGGTTAGGTTTGGTGCAACGACAGTGCTAAATCATCACCCGTTTGGCGAAGTAGGCTGTGATTCGATGAGAAATTAACAGGCACCGCATCGATTATATGCAACGCAGGACACGCTAGATAAACTAGTAATATCATCAACCATGTGTAGTTAACTAGTGATTATGTTAAGATTGATTGTTTTTTATAAGATAAGTTTAATGCTAGCTAGCAACTTACAACTTACAGCTTCTTGCTGCCCTCGCGTAACAGGTAGTCAGCCTGCCATGCAGGCTCCTCGTGGAGTGCAATGTAAGGCAGGTGGTTAGAGTGTTGGACTAGTAACCGGAAGGTTGCAAAAACGAATCCCCGAGCTGACAAGGTAAAAATCTGTCGTTCTGCCCCTGAACAAGGCAGTTAACCCACCGTTCCTTGGCCGTCATTGAAAATAAGAATGTGATCTTAACTGGCTTGCCTAGTTAAATAAATCGGCCAAATCGGTGTCCAAAAATACCGATTTACGATTGTTATGAAAACTTGAAATCGGCCCTAATTAATCGGCCATTCCGATTAATCGGTCGACCTCTAGTACAGTGCATTTGGAAAGTATTCAGACCCCTTCCCTTTTTCGACATTTCCTTACTTTACAGCTTTATTCTAAAATTGATGATTTTTTTTTTATTCACCCTCTACACACAATACCCCATAATGGCAGAGCAAAAACATGTTTTTAGATTTTTTTGCAAATGTATTAAAAATGTAAAACAGGAATACCTTATTTACATAAGTATTCAGACTCGAAATTGAGCTCAGGTGCATCCTGTTTCCATTGGTCATTCTTGAAATGTTTCTATAACTTGATTGGAGTCCATCTGTGGTTAATCCAATTGATTGGACATGATTTGGAAAGGCATACACCTATCTATAGCCATGAGGTTGAAGGAATTGTCCGTAGAGCCCCGAGACAGTATTGTGTCAAGGCACAGATCTGGGGAAGGGTACCAAAAAATGTCTGCAGCATTGAAGGTCCCCAAGAAAACAGTGGCCTCCATCATTCTTAAATGGAAGACGTTTGGAACCACCAAGACTCTTCCTAGAGCTGGCCACCCGGACGAACTGAGCAATCGGGGGTGCAGGGCCTTCGTTAGGGAGGTGACCAAGAACCCGATGGTCACTCTGACAGAGCTCTAGAGTTCCACTATGGAGATGGGAGAACCTTCCAGAAGGACACCTATCTCTGCAGCACTCCACAAATCAGGGCTTTATGGTAGAGTGGCCAGACGGAAGCCACTCCTCAGTAAAAGGAACATGACAGCCCATTTGGAGTTTGCCAAAAGGCACCTAAATGACTATCAGACCATGAGAAACAAGATTCTCTGGTCTAATGAAACCAAGATTGAACTCTTTGGCTTGAATGCCAAGCGCCACGTCTGCAAGAAACCTGGCACCACCGTCTCTACGGTGAAGCATGCTGGTGGCAGCATAATGCTGTGGGAATGTTTTTCAGCGGCAGGGACTGGGAGAAACTTGTAAAGATTGAGGGAAAGATGAACAGAACCTGGTACAGAGAGATCCTAAGCACACTGCCTAGACAATGACCCTAAGCACACTGCCTAGACAACGCAGGAGTGGCTTCGGGGACAAGTCTCTGAATGTGCTTGAGTGGCCCAGCTAGAGCCTGGACTTGAACCTGATTGAAAAGGTCTGGAAAGACCTGAAAATAGCTGTGCAGCAATGCTCCCCATCCAACCTGACAGAGCTTGAGGATCTGCAGAGAAGAATGAGAGAAAATCCCCAATACAGTTGTGCCAACCTTGTAGCGTCATACCCAAGAAGACTTGAGGCTGTAATCACTGCCAAATGTGCTTCAACAAAGTACTGAGTAAAGGGTTTGAATGCTTATGTAAATGTGATATTTAAGTTGTTTTTTTTATATACATTTTGCAAAAATTGCTTCATTATAGGGTATTGTGTTTAGAGTGACGAGAGGAAAAAACGATGTATTACATTTTAGAATAAGGCTGTAACGTAACAAAATTAGGAAAAAGTCAAGGGTTCTGATTACTTTCTGAATGCACTGTACATCTGAAATCAATACACTCTTCCATTGTTTTTCTCTCTGAGACATAAACCGGTGAGCAGAAAATTACATTATCAAAGCAACTTTGGGCTCCAACTTTAGTTCTGGCTCAGTCAAAGTGATTTGTATTGCAGTGCTGCCTGGTGTGTTTCATTGCTGAGAAGTCGAAAATGTAAACTGACTTTCGTCTGTGATTTTCTAGTGATGTGCTTGAAAGTGACACTAATTCCCCCCTGGTAGTGGGGGTCTGTATCGGAATACAGTTTGGTTTTGTGCCGTCACATTTTATTTCAGCGAGGTATAATGACTTAGTGATACTGGAGGTCATGGTAAGTTAGTGTCAGTGTGCTCAAAGAGATTACAGGATCAATTTCATTGGGTTTTCATAAATTGAAGTCAATTTGTATTATATTCATTACCAAACAGACATACATTTCCAATCTGCCCAACTCTAAAACTCCAGCACAAAAACTAACATACCTGATTGAACTACTCTCCACATCGCTAATATGAAAGCACTCAAAGTCTATTCTATTAAATTAACTCTTACTTTTTCCATTTAAAAGCATTTTTTTTAATTTTGAGGTTTGCCTTTCATACCAAGCTGATGGTGAGGAAAGGTTAACTATGAGTAAAAAAAAAAAAAAAAAAACATTTCAGTCAGGTCATTTAGGTTCAAGCCACTGGACTTTTTTGTGTCCAACTAGTTTAGAGTCTGACAGAGCTTCCTACTATACCAGAAGCACAATGAGTCTGGAACAATGTTTTTTATAGTATCTTAGATTGAACTGTTCCGAGGACGTCTGCTCGTGTATGTATTGCTCATCATCACCTCATCAGTCACCTGGAGACAGGGGCAGGGCGGGACAGGGGCAGGGATATCTTCATCTTTATTCATGCCACTACTTTCTGCACATTTGCTTATGCATTTCTATTTGCATTTCTGCCATCAATTATTCATGTAATTAGGTCCTGTCCATTTGGAAGTAATGGTACTTGAGTGTGAGCATGAATGCGTGTCTGTTGGTCGCTGCCTGTTTTCTCCCAGCACCCATTAGAGAGATGGATGTCCTTGACCTAGGCCTCACCAAACAGGTACAGGCCCCCTCCAGACCGCCCCTATCCTGGTAATTACCGGACTACCCTGCCTGAATACGGGAAGGGCCAGGAGTGGTGCTGGGACAATTTACATAAATCTGCATGTGTCACCTGCAGAGCCAGCAACCTCTGACACCCAGGCTGAGTCACAGTGTCTCGCTAGCATCACTGCACAGCCTACCTGCACAGCTCTCTCTGCACAGCTCTATGCAGCTCACAGGAGCTCTGTCTGCTCTGCAGAATGTCTACTATAGCCCATCTGACTACATCCCTCTCTCCTTGCTGTATGCAGGCTTATGGCCCAGCATACGTTCCGTATCTCTTAATCTTCTTATTAACACTAGTTCAGTAATATTTCATCTCATCCAACAGGTCTAGAAGATCCTGTAGATGAGAGAAACCTGTGTCTCACAGCTTCTCTTCATCGGGCAGACACTTTTGAGTTTGTGGGTGTGTGTCTCAGGGGAAGGTGCGTGGTTAAGTAGACTATCTACACGTGTTGAAGTGTGTGTGTGTGTGTGAGGGAATGTATGTGAATGAACCCCCCATGGTGTGTTGTGTTTCTGCTGACAGGAGCATTTTCAAGGTAATGGAAGTGCACTGTTATCCCAGAGCAGTGCACTAAAGCAGAACTGAGCTCTGTCTCACCATGCCCGGATTGCTGGGCCTCAAGATGACAAAATGCTTCTCCGAAACAAACACAATGAAATAAAAAGATTGAAAGAGAACTTGGGCGAAGAGTTGTCATTTTACGGTAGAGGATATAAAATATGTTATTTTCTACTTAAAAAGCAGCACTCCCTCAGCAGTGCCACTTCAGAAGTTGGTTCTATAGTCAAATGCCAATATAAACCATGGCCTTTCAGTCATGAGTGAAATGTCAAGCTGTGACTTCATGTAATGTACATACACAACACACTAAAGAGACTAATTCAACCTTAATGACTCATTCTCACTATTGTAGTCTTGTCTTGCTGCTGCGAAGAAACGCTTCACACGCCAGCTTCTGTGTAACCTGTTGACATCCCTGTCACTCTCCGAGGAGCTAGACGACAAGCCAGCAGCCATACCTCATCTCCCTGAGGAGCAGGAAGCTAGTCAGCAGATATTACTGGAAATCCCAGAGGAGCAGGAGACGAGTTGCAGACATTAATACAGATTCCAGAGGAGCGGCGGACCATTGAATTGTGGCAGTTACGAGACGGGGGGCTGTTGGAGTGAGGGATAGAGGGAGGGAACTGCTGTCTCCATGGCAATGACCTTGGTCATGAACTCACTGACTCTCCTCTCAAATCCATCTTTATGGGTTTGATTGTAAATCCACTGAGATTTTTATTTTACCAGTCTGTAAAATAACTCGAGGGGTACTGACTGGGGAGGATCACAATGCTAGTTCAACCTGAACACATTTCTAATGTTACTGCAACAGTTAACATATCAATCAGGTTGTGTCCCTGTGATGTGGTTTCTTCCCTCAAAAGCAGCGTGTTTCTCAGTTAAAGCCACCACAACCCACGGCAGCCTGCGGGTGAGGATCACTTAGCAAGCTTTTGTAAACATCACACAATCAAGAAGAATAATTCATAAGCCCAGCAACATTTTGTTGTTGTTGTGTTTGGAAGCCATTGCTTTTATTTCCTGTTTTTAATAAGAATTTGCATGAATTATACTGAATGTTAGGAACATAACAGCCAGCCCACACAGAATCACCTCTTCTACAACCCCAGGGGAAACTGCCTGACACTAGGAGTTAGACAATGAGCAACTGTTGAGCTACAGTCTGCATGAAAATCTGTGTGCACGTAAGTGTGAGTAATTGCGTGCGTGCGTGCATGTGTGTCCATGAGTGTGACAGAGAAGGAAAGATAGATCTCAATAATCACTTTGTCCAACTTATTTTTGTTACCCCTGCTTACATGTACAGTATATACAGTATCGACCTCCATACTCCAGTATACCTACACATTGAAATTATGGTACTGGTACTGACCCTGTATAGAGCTCCATTTAAATACTTTTAAAAACTTTACATTATTTCTTCTTACCTTGATAATGAATACAGCATTGTTGGGAGAGATCTTGCAAGTAAGCATTCCACTCTACTGTTTTACACTTGTTGTATCCTAAACACGTGACAAACAACCTTTTTTGTTTTTGTTTCTTTTATTTGATTGAAGACATTTGTATCTGAAGTGACGCGCGCCTGCATGACATCCCCTAATCTTCCCCTTGTCAGGAAGGTATCAGGTCTCTCACTCACCTTGTGTGAGAGGATGGTCCTTCTGGAAACCTCCGTTGTACTCCACCTGGTACTCCTTCACCTGGAAGCCAGGCACACATCCCTCCTCCCCCTCCTTCTGGGCTCCAATATGGACAACCTGAGAACAGAGAAGAAAAAAACAAGACTTAGTCAACAAGTTAAACTTCAGGAAAACAGCTGGGTCTTCTCTGATGCACTTCCTTAATGACAATTAGAATATCATAAGCCGACTGCTTCATCCTATTCATCCTCATAAAAGCTCTTTCCCAGAAATGTTTTATTCATCATTTTTAAAGAACCGCCACACAAAGGTAGACTGGGTCAGAGCATGTTTTATGGTGTGGAAAAACATAATATTTTCGAATTTTGGGGAAATACACTAAAGCCCAATGCAGCCATTTATATACAGTTGAAGTCGGAATTTTACATACACTTAGGTTGGAATCATTCAAACTCGTTTATCAACCACTCCACAAATGTCTTGTTAACAAACTATAGTTTTGGCAAGTCGGTTAGGACATCTACTTTGTGCATGACACAAGTAATTTTCCCAACAATTGTTTACAGACAGATTATTTCACTTATCATTCACTGTATCACAATTCCAGCGGGTCAGAAGTTTACATACACTAAGGTCACTGTGCCTTAAACAGCTTGGAAAATTCCATAAAATTATGTCATGGCTTTAGAAGGTTCTGATAGGCTTATTGGCATCATTTGAGTCAATTGGAGGTGTACCTGTGTATGTATTTCAAGGTCTAACTTCAAACTCAGTGCCTCTTTGCTTGACATCATGGGAAAATCAAAATAAATCAATAAAGACCTCAGAAAAAAGTCTGGTTCATCCTTGGGTGCAATTTCCAAACGCTTGAAGGTACCACGTTCATCTGTACAAACAATAGTATGCAAGTATAAACACCATGGGACCACGCAGCCGTCATACCGCTCAGGAAGGAGACGCGTTCTGTCTCCTAGAAATGAACGTACTTTGGTGCGAAAAGTGCAAATCAATCCCAGAACTACAGCAAAGGACCTTGTGAAGATGCTGGAGTAAACAGGTACAAAAGTATCTATATCCACAGTAAAACAAGTCCTATATCGACATAACTTGAAAGGCCGCTCAGCAAGGAAGAAGCCACTGCTCCAAAACCGCCATAAAAAAAGCCAGACTACGGCTTGCAACTGCACATGGGGACAAAGATCGTACTTTTTGGAGAAATGTCCTCTGGGCTGATGAAACAAAAATATAACTTTTTGGCCATAATGACCGTCGTTATGTTTGGAGGAAAAATGGGGAGGCTTGCAAGCCAAAGAACACCATCCCAACCATGAAGCACGGGGGTGGCAGCATCATGTTGTGGGGGTGCTTTGCTGCAGGAGGGACTGGTGCACTTCACAAAATAGATGGCATCATGAGGGAGGAAAATTATGTGGATATATTGAAGAAACATCTCAAGACATCAGTCAGGAAGTTAAAGCTTGGTCGCAAATGGGTCTTCCAAATGGACAATGACACCAAGCATACTTCCAAAGTTGTGGGAAAATGGCTTAAGGACAACAAAGTCAAGGTATTGGAGTGGCCATCACAAAGCCCTGACCTCAATCCTATAGAACATTTGTGGGCAGAAGTGAAAAAGCGTGTGCGAGCAAGGAGGCCTACAAACCTGACRCAGTTACACCAGCTCTGTCAGGAGGAATGGGCCAAAATTCACCCAACTTATTGTGGGAAGCTTGTGGAAGGCTACCCGAGATGTTTGACCCAAGTTAAACAATTTAACGTCAATGCTACCAAATACTAATTGAGTGTATGTAAACTGCTGACCCACTGGGAATGTGATGAAAGAAATAAAAGCTGAAATAAATAATTCTCTACTATTATTCTGACATTTCACATTCTTAAAATAAAGTGGTGATCCTAACTGACCTAAGACAGGGATTTTTTAATAGGATTAAATGTCAGGAATTGTGAAAACTGAGTTTAAATGTATTTGGCTAAGGTGTATGTAAACTTCCGACTTCAACTGTATGAATATAAAAAAAATTCTGGGTAACAATTAAGTACCTTACTGAAACAGTTTTCCATTAAAATTGCCGAATTGCTTTTTAGCAAAAATGATTTCTCAAGGAATCATTTTGCTAGGACTGTTCGGGAGTGGTCTGTGGGAACAGGAAAACGTAAAACTGGCTGTTATTGCAGAGGTTTGGAACTCTCATTGTTATTGGTCTATTAACTAATTTACTGCCTGCTGATGTCACCAGGGAAGCCAAAACTCCTACCCATACAAAAAGTGTAATTAGAAGGTCCTGTGTAGATTGTATTTTCAACCAGCAACATTCAGGAAATAACACTTTTTTCACACTTTCACAGTGTTTTATCAGCTGTTGTGCAGTATGATACAAAACACAGGACAAACCAAAATACATTTACTTTCTGCAGACAGCTGTTCAGATCAGTTTTTGTCCTCACAGAACATAGCCTCACTCTTAAGGTAATTACAGACCATCAGCATGGTTTTATGTGCTTAGGCAGAGAGCAGAGCGGGAACTGCTAAGAGGGAGCACAGACAGGACAGTGGTGTATTAGTATACAGTATATGTCTGAGAGAGGCCACAACAGGGACAGACAGCCAGACAGGATTGGTGGTAGTGGAAAGCAGTGGAAGGAGGCTCTAGGGGGCGTCAGAAGGCTTGGCAGTAGCCTGCCAGTCCTCGCCCACCTACAAGTCCATCCACCTGTCACTCCCAGTCCCCTCGCCTGCCATTATCACTCTTTCACCCCACGTTCTCTCATCCATCCATCAATCACCTGCTCAAAGGAGAGAGGGAGCAAGCATTCTCACCTTCTGTGATTTATCTAAGACATATGCATCACTTAAAAGGTGTCACTGTATCTCATCACTGTTCAGATGGGAGGTCATACAGGGGTCATGTAATATTATCACTGCACACACCCATGCAGTGACATGGTGTCATTCAAATTATTCTATTCACATTTTTTCGTGCGGCAGACATGACAACCGTCCCAGTGCAAAATGATTGGTAGTTTCTGATGGTAGCTCCTAAACAAAACTGTACAATAATACTCACATTGGACAGTCTGAAAACTATTACAGTTTATTTAAATCACAAATATGTGGTACATTTTCACAACTCTTAGTACAAACTTCAAAACAGTTCATCAAAAAGGCAGTTGTTTCAAAACTGTAAGCATACTTTCAATTGACTAAGTACAATACACAAAATCCTACAGTCACTTTATCACCAGCTACAATATGTAACTTTTTGGGCTACCTGACTAAATTCACATAGAAATGTGAGTTATACAGTAGATCGTTCATTCTCATTGAAAGCAAGTCTATGAAGCGGTAGATCTGTTCTACAGTATGTGCGCTATTTCTGTGCTTCCCGTTCTTAAGTTTCATTTTTTGATTTTGAGTTTTTACTTTTGATTTTGTACACCAGCTTCAAAACAGCTAAAAATACAATATTTTTGGTTATGGAAAACATATTTCACAGCGGTTTAGATGGTACAATGACTCTCTACACAATGACTGCTTGTTTTGTCACAAACTAAAATTAGGCAAACTATTAGAATTTAAACAACCAGGAATTGTGGGAGTGATTTCTGCGTAGTGTATCTTTTATTAGTGTTTCATCGAGAAATAAAAGTCCTTCACAATGCAATGCTCATATTACTTACTCACATTACTTTTACCCACATTACTTTTTTTATATCATGAAACTGCTTTACTAAAATTGCATTGGCCAGTTCAGTACTCTAATACCTTAATGTATAGTTATGGGGGCAAAAATCGATACAGTTACATATCGGGATATTACCTTTGACGGTATATCGTATCGTTTTGACAATATCGCAATATTATTTTTCTATTAGTTACCTGTACCTGCACCTAACTCCAGTATTTTTCCTTCGTACAATTGCTTGTTCTCCATCTTCTTTTTAACTAGATAGGGAGCCAGTTTTTAGCACTCTTATTTCCATGACTGATCAAAACTAATTTTCTCATGGTTCTCTCTTGTCCCACTGCAGCAGACATGCAGTGCATTTGGAAATTATTCAGACCACTTGACTTTTTCCACATTGTGTTACGTTATAGCATTATTCTAAAATGTATTAAAAAAAAATGAAATCCTCATCAATCTACACCAATTCCCCGTAATGACAAAGTGAAAATCGTTTTTTTTTTGTGTGTAAAAATGTATACAAAATAATAAACTGAAATACCTTACTTACATAAGTATTCAGATCCTTTGCTATGAGCGTCAAAATTGAGCTCAGGTTCATCCTGTTTCCATTGACCATCCTTGAGATGTTTCTACAACTTGATTGGAGTCCACCTGTGGTAAATTCAATTGATTGGATATGATTTGGAAAAGCACACACCTGTCTATATAAGGTCCCACTGTCACGTTTCTGACCTGTTTTCTGTTAGTTTTTGTATGTGTTAGTTGGTCAGGACGTGAGTTTGGGTGGGCAGTCTATGTTTTCTGTTTCTATGTTGGTTAATGGGTACCTAATATGGTTCTCAATTAGAGGCAGGTGGTTTTCATCTCCTCTGATTGAGAATCATATTAAGGTAGGTGTTGTCACATTGTTTGTCGTGGGTGGTTTCTCCTGTGTCAGTGTTTGGGCCACACAGGACTGTTTCAGGTTAGTCACGTTTGTTGGTTGTTGTATTTTGTAGTGTTGTTTTGTTTTTTCGCCATTAAAATATGAATATTACCAATCCGCATCTTGCCGTCATGCTCCTCCTCGTCTGAGGAGGAGAGACACGACCGGTTACAGAACCACCCACCAATCCAGAACCAAGCAGCGTGAGTTCGAGCAGTGGACAGGGGGAGGACGTGTTAAATGGAAAAGTTGCTACACATGGGAGGAGATCCGAGCGGAAGAGATCGCCTCCATGGGAACAGCTGGAGGCGATTAGGAGAGCGGAGGCAAGGGAGAGAGAGACCGGATTTATGAAGGTACGCGGCTAGCACGGAAGCCCGTGAAAGACCCCAAAAATTTTTGGGGGGGCTAAGAGGTAGTGGGCCAAGGGCAGGTAGGAGACCTGCGCCCACTTCCCAGGCTAACCGTGGAGAGCGGAGTACGGGCAGACCCGTGTTACGCAGTAGAGCGCACGGTGTCTCCTGTACGTGTGCATAGCCCGGTGCGGGTTATTCCACCTCCCGCACTGGTAGGGCTAGATTGAGCATTGAGCCAAGTGCCATGAAGCCGGCTCTACATATCTGGCCACCAGTGCGTTCCTTGGGCCGGCTTATATGGCACCAGCCTTACGCATGGTGTCCCCGGTTCGCCTACATAGCCCGGTGCGGGTTATTCCACCTCCCCGCACTGGTGGGCGACGGGAGCATTCAACCAGGTAAGGTTGGGCAGGTTCAATGCTCAAGGGAGCCAGTACGCCTGCACGGTCCGGTATTTCCGGGCTACCTCCCCGCCCCAGCCCAGTACCACCAGTGCCTACACCACGCACCAGGCTTCCAGTGCGTTTTCAGAGCCCTGTTCCTCCTCCACGCACTCTTCCTATGGTGCGTGTCTCCAGCCCAGTGCTCCAGTTCCGGCACCACGCACTAAGCCACCTGTGCGTCTCCAGAGCCCTGTACACACTGTTCCTTCCCCGTACTCGTCCTGATGTGCGTGCCCTCAGCCCGGTGCCACCAGTGCCGGTACCACGCACCAGGCAATAGTACGCTTTGAGAGTCCAGTGTGCCCTGTCCCTGCTCCCCGCACTAGCATGAAGGTGCGTGTCCTTAGCCCGGTGCCTCCAGTTCCGGCACCACGCACAGGTCTACAGTGCGCCTTATCCGGCCAGAGCCATAGCGTCCAGAGCCGTCAGCTCAGCCATCGAGCGTCCAGAGCCGTCACCAGCCATGAGCGTCCAGAGCCGTCAGCCAGCCATGAGCGTCCAGAGCCGTCAGCCAGCCATGAGCGTCCAGAGCCGTCAGCTAGTCATGAGCATCCAGAGCTGCCATGTATCCAGAACTGCCCCTCAGTCCAGAGCTGTCTCTCTGTCCGGAGCTGCCCTTCAGTCCGGAGTTGCCCCTCTATCCTGAGCTACCTCTCTATCCTGAGCTACCTCTCTATCTTGAGCTACCTCTCTATCCTGACCTACCTCTCTGTCCTGAGCTATCTTGTCCCGGAGCTGTCCCTTATTTTTGTGTTGCCTCTTATATTAGGTGGGTGGAATAAGAGGGTGGTCATTCTGAGGGGGAGAAGTAAGCTGGGATTGACTATGGTGGGCTGGGGACCTCGCCCAGAGCCTGAGCCACCACCGTGGTCAGATGCCCACCCTGACCCTCCCCTAGACTTTGTGCTGGTGCGCCCGGAGTTCGCACCTTAAGGGGGGGGTTATGTCACGTTCCTGACCTGTTTTCTGTTCGTTTTTGTATGTGTTAGTTTGTCAGGACGTGAGTTTGGGTGGGCAGTCTATGTTTTCTGTTTCTATGTTGGTTAATGGGTACCTAATATGGTTCTCAATTAGAGGCAGGTGGTTTTCATCTCCTCTGATTGAGAATCATATTAAGGTAGGCGTTGTCACATTGTTTGTCGTGGGTGGTTGTCTCCTGTGTCTGTGTTTGTTTGCACCATACGGGACTGTTTCGTTCGTTCGTCGTTTTGTGTAGTCATTTTCCTGTTCGTGAGTTCTTCGTTGTATGTAAGTTCGCATGTCCAGGTCTGTCTACTCCGTTTTGTTATTTTGTTAGTTATCAAGTGTTCTTCGTGTTTTCGTTCCTTGTTTAAATAAATCATGTATTATCACAACGCTGCGCCTTGGTTAAATCCCTGCTCTTCCTCTTCGGATGAAGAGGAGGAGGAACGCCGTTACACCCACAGTTGACAGTGCATGTCAGAGCAAAAAGAGAAGGCCAAACTGAGCAATCGGGGGAGAAGGGCTTTCATCAGGGAGGTGACCAAGAACCCAATGGTCACTCTGAAAGAGTTCCAGAGTTCCTCTGTGGAGATGGGAGAACCAACTGGAAGGACAACCAGCTCTGCAGCACTCCACCAATCAGGCCTTTATGGTAGAGTGGCCAGACAGAAGCCACTCCTCAGTAAAAGGCACGACAGCCCACTTGGAGTGCCAAAGGGCACCTAAAGGACTCAAGATTCTCTGGTCTGATGAAACCAAGATTGAACTCTTTGGCCTGAATGCCAAGCATCACCTCTGGTGGAAACCTGGCATCATCCCTACGGTGAATCACGCTGCAGGGATGTTTTTCAGCGGCAGAGACTGGGAGACTAGTCAGGATCGAGGTAAAGATGAACTGAGCAAACAGAGAGATCCTTGATGAAAGCCTACTCCAGAGCGCTCAGGACCTCAGACTAGGGCGAAGGTTTACCTTCCAAGCCTCTGAATGTACTTGAGTGGCCCAGCCAGAGCCCGGACTCGAACACAATCGAACATCTCTGTAGAGACCTGAAAATAGCTGTGCAGCAACGCTCCCCATCAAACCTGACAGCGCTTGAGAGGATCTGCAGAGAAGAATGGGAGAAACTCCCCAAATACAGGTGTGATAAGCTTGTAGCATCATACCCAAGAAGACTCGAGGCTTTAATCGCTGCCAAAGGTGCTTTAACTAAGTACTGAGTAAAGGGTCTGAATACTTATGTAAATGTATATTTTAATATTAATTGTTTTATAAATTTGAACAAAAATTTAAAAAAATAAACTGTTTTTGCTTTGTCATTATGGGGTATTGTGTGTAAATTGATGAGCAAAAAAACGATTTAATACATTTTAGAATAAGGCTGTAACGTAACTGTAACGACTTTCCTCTTCTTCTGACGAGGAATAAGAGATATCGGAKCAATGTGCAGCGTGGTAAGTGTCCATTTTAATATATAAAACTGAACACTACAAACATACAAAATAACAAAGTGAATGAACAAACGAAAATCGAAACAGTCCCGTATGGTGCAAACACAGACACAGGAAACAACCACCCACAAAACACAAAGGAAAACAGGCTACCTAAATATGGCTCCCAATCAGAGACAACGACTGACACCTGCCTCTGATGGAGAACCATACTAGGCCAAACACATAGAAATAGAACAACAGAACAAAACATAGAAAAACAACATAGAATGCCCACCCCAACTCACGCTCTGAACAAACTAAAATAAAGACATAAAAAAGGAACTAAGGTCAGAACGTGACAGTAACAAAATCTGGAAAAGGGGAAGGGGTCTGAATATTTTCCAAATGCACACTGTATTTGGCTGTTTTCGCTGCATAACATTTCAGGTTTAGAAGAAGTGACTGTTAAATGCTAACTCCCATTTGTATAAACTGGTTAACATAGCTAGAGTACAGAAATCGGTGGTTGTAGTCAAAGTCGATTTTTAACTGTAATGCAGTTTATTGGTAACAATGACAGAAACATGTGTTGGGGTTGACATCTATAAAAACATTATACTCTGATTTTCTACCTCAACATAGTGTGAAATAAACAATAGCCTAAATGTAGGCAAATTTTGCTGGGGTGCAATGAGGAGACTCAAGATCTTTCACCATCATGATTTGTTCCATCATGGTTCACAAGCATCCAGAAACATCTAAAGAATAAGCAACAGACCAGTCAAAACAAGCTGGTGAGAGTTCTACTTAAACTCCCCCCGTACTCATCTGGAGGTCAAGGATTTTAATCAGCTAGGCTGGCTATCTGTAGAAAAAAGGGTAATAATACTTCAACTCAGCCCCAAGGTACTGATCAAATTATTTTACTTGTATTAGAGATGTCCACCAACACAACACCAATGTCGTCCTGTCCTTTTGTGTGTCATATGTAATCAAAGTATGGCTAGTAGGCTAGGTCTAGTGTGTAGCCTAGGACTACTAGTATGTATGTTTGTTCATTTTCAAACCATTTATTTAAGAGGACCACAATAGAAATACTGTACATTTTCAATATTTTTGTGTCGTTGATGATTGTGAATGCATTATCCACGTGTGGTTGTATTGTGTTTTAAATTGTCAAATAAATCTATGTCTATCTATCTATCCGCCATTGGCCCTTTCCCCCACGCGTTTCCATGTCAATTCAATTGTTTTGGTCGAGTCCAATTTACCTCTTTCCCGCATCTATGGAAGTGATCGCATCTCAATACCAAGCAGCCATAGTCTGAGTCGATATTCATGTATAATAAGGAATTCCCTTTGAACAAGCCCACAAATTGTGGAAAACAAACATTCTTTCCCATTTAGCCTCAGTGTAAAATAACCAACTTCATTGTTGGTTTTTTGTTATACAGAAATAACAAAACATGCCAAAAAGCTGCTGTGTTGTTCAATGTACATGTAACCAGGTCAAGAATTCCAACCTACGGATTACAATGCTCCCACGCAGGATAATAGAGCCTGCGAGAAGAGCCCTGTGGCTTCAGGCTATTTGGCGTGGGAAATGTGGGGACCTGGTGTCCAAGTAGGCTACATGTACCTATGTGAGTGGAAAACATTTCCTCACAGGTAAGACATTAAACTTGTTTAGTATAGTCCGTTTGTAACACCACTCACTACTTGTAGCTGTATAGTCTGCTTATTTGTGTTGTTGTCACTCATGTGGCTGCTCGCACCGTCATGAAAATGGGCATGAGGGAAGCCTTACAATATTACGTCTTCTGGAAAATACCAACCTGGAGAGTGGAGGAGGGTTGTGTCAGGGGACAACAAAGAGCCAGGGAGACTCTCGTGCCAGAGCGACACAGCTTACAAGGGAAAACAGGAAACAAGCTCATGGACTTCTTCCTTTCCCCCTGGATGTGTGCCATGGCAGGAAGACATGGTTAGGAGTGGAAAACTCAACCCAAGGCCAGCAAATCATGCAGAATAGGACTTTGTTTGGACTGCTCACACACACACACCCCTTAATGGACGCACACAGACTCACAGTTATTTATGTGTCCACTGTGAACAAAGTACTTTGTACTAAATATTGTTAATAAAATGAAACCTGATTCTATGATGTCTACAGTAACATTAGATTAGATTGAACTACACCACACAAGGAGAAGAAAACCTGTAAAGTATGTGGCCACAGCTCTTTACATTGTCAGCACTTGATATTCAAATAGAATGCATTGAAACACCTTGTATTTAGATGAAGAAATTCCAGTTTTTGCAGCGTACAAAATATACCTTTATTTTTGCTTCTGGGCTCTGTAAGCAAACCACAATACAACAGTGTCTGCTAAGAACAGACATGTAAACAACAAAAGTGTCTATGGAATAAAATTAAAGTGTCAGAGTGTAGATACAAATATTTATGAACAATATAAATATTTATGAACCATAGTACAACAGTGTCTGCTAAGAACAGACATGTAAACAACAAAAATGTCTATGGAATAAAATGTAAGTGTCAGTGTAGATACACATATTTATGAACAATATTCATATTTTGGAACAAATCTTGAGATCGGTCTTCAATCATTTGCATTGCCTTTGTGATGCGATAAGGGCTGTCTACATCTCTTTTCTCCCTCCTCCTCACACCCCTGCTACTACTGCTGCTGCTCTGTGGCATTGGTGAAGAGCAAGCCAGTGTAGTAGGTCTTGGAGGTGAGCCCAGGATAGAGCTTCCCAGGTCCTGCATGGAGAACTGTTTCCAATTCTGCACTGCAGCTCAGTGTGGGAGATGGGCTCGAGGCCAATTACCAGTCAGTACTGGGGGCAGAGGCAGTGCTGGGGGCCGGTGTACAGGCAGTGCTGGGCCACAGGGAACAAAAACGGGTGCTGTTTCCATTCGCTGGTGTTTGTGCCTTGAAAAAGAAAAACGTAGAGGGCTGTATAGTACACATCCAAACCATCGCAAACTATCAATGAACATCTTATCAAACATCGTTAACCGAGACTACAATAGACTATAATGTAGCAAATGTTTGAGCAGAGTTCAGTAGGCTTGACCTACTGCAGCTACTCAACTCTGCTTAAACATTTGCAACTTTTTAGCTAGCTGGACCTTGCTACCAAACTTTGACTTCGGTGTTAACAATGTAGGAAGCTTATGAAATTGTTTCTTGAACAAAATGTTTGATTAAAAAGTTGCAACGCTCTCTAGTTTAATTTGCTGGCTTTCTTTCTATGCACAAGTATGCTTCTAGGTTAGCTAGCCACTAGCCAGCCAAGTAGATAGCGCTAGCTGGCTATCTATTGTTAGCAAACATGGCTACTCGGCTAATATACAACCAAATACCTAATCCTCTGGTGAATACGGTAAATTACTTTCAGACATCCCATGCTTCACGTGCCGAACAAGCTAGGGAAGCCGGCATCTCCACTGTGGCCCTGGGTTCCTTTATTTGCCTTGAGAAATTTGTCTCAAACCCTACCCCACTTTTTCAAACAAGTGGTTGGGTCCGACCCCAGCGTCTCCACAACGTCCCTCCAAGAATTGGTCTTTACATGCTGGTCTTTATATAATGCATGGCTAGAATTGTAGTGGTGAAGGTAATTTTGTACCTCCTCGGTCAAGAGATGCTCGAAGTTATCAGTCGCCATGTTGAATGAACACTGAGTTTTGGGCTGAATCGAGTAGAAGAATAAACTCGCGTCACCCCTACAGTTGACCAATCACCGACAAAGGGCCGTAGACTTCGGCTACCGAAATTCGCCTTGCCTCCCCCCCAAAAATGTGTTTCACGAACAGCCGAAGAAACCCTTGTCGAACACCAAAACAAACACAAAATGTAGTCAGAATATCTGCACAAACTGTTCTGAACTGTTTCAGATGGGAAGCATGTGGCCGCCTTTACAATAAATCAATCATGAGGGATTTGACAAATATCCACTTTGTTAGATCAGATTTGCTGTATGTGCACCAATCCGGCGTCCTTCTTCTATCCCCCATGATCTGCGTTCCAATGACCTCTTTACCACATCTATGAGTTTACCAGTCAAATTGCCAGGGTTAGAGCTTCCAAGCCCTTTCTATTGATTCTATTTCTATAACGTTTGGTACGATTCCATTTATGCCATTCCAGTCGTTACAGTCCTCCTATAGCTCCTCCCACCAGCTTCTGCTGACCCAGAGGTTTTTCCCCAGGTGCATGAACAATGAAGACATTTAGACCGATGTCGATGAGAACCTATGGCCAAATGCTCAAGACTCCCTGCTAAACATGATGTTTCTTTCATTTTTTTCATTTGATTACAGTACACCTATGTTGTAATTATATCTGAACAATACATTTATTTTTTGCATCAATGATTGTAAAAGATGTCTTCAATTATCACACTTTTGATCACAAATTATAGAAATTAGGAAATTGTGATGTTCAGTCAATTTTAATGGGTAGTGCAAGTGTATTATCTAATGTGAAAACAGTGTAATGTACTGTAATTTACAGTACTATAGCATATTACATTCAAAGGGCAGTTTTTAAACATTTATCTTGCATTTTTTGCTATTGGATTAACTGGTTGTTAAATTGGTAAATTGAGAAGATACTGTGTTGTGTTTTGGTGATTCAACCAATGTTCTTATGGTATTTCACAATAACCTTATATTTTTGATCAATGGTTGTGTAGTGAAAGATGTCTTCAAAGAAAATGAATGCACAATAAAAGGTTTTGAATATGAGTGTTACCAGTTTGGAGTTGTGTACTAAGAGTTTAGAAAATTCACTACATACTTCTACTCATAAAACAACATATTGTGATTCACATGGGCATTTTATTGGTATTGATTATTTATTTGTATTGTCACATACACCAGATAGGTGCAACGAAATATATTGTTTTACAAGGTCAGCCATAGTAGTACGACACCCCCGGAGCAAAGTAGGGTTAAGTACCTTGCTCAAGGGCACATCGACAGATTTTTCACCTTGTCAGCTCGGGTATTCAAACCACCTACCTTTCAGTTACTGGCCCAACGCTCTAATCACTAGGATACCTGTCGCAGTAGCCTACATAACCTATTGTGCAACAGAAAAGAAATCATCCCATTTTAAATGTCATTTATAACAAGAGAGGAAAATGTCTTTTAGAATCAATACAGCCTCTTCAGAGACATCTTTATCCACTACTCCAGTCACTGGGTCCTCTCTGTTGTTATTGAACCAAAAGTTCAATGCAATTAAGACATTTCTCAAAACTGTAATGGCCGGCTGACTGGGGGGGGGGGAGAAGAGAGAGAGGCAAGTGCTCAGGTAGCCAGCCAGGTGGAGAAACAGATAGATGCTTTGTCTCACTCATCATCAGGTCAGGGATATGGATGGGATAGGATGCCGTTTGTTGATGACATAAAGGAGATTCATGTAAATATATTAGCCTGATTATCATGTAAGAGGGAGGAGATATGCTAATCCAGGAGCTGAGGATCCCAGAGGTCATCATTATGCTGTCTTTTGATACCACAGGGTGGCTAGGAGAATGTGCATTAATGGCACAGCAATAGGGATGTAACGATACCAATATTCTTTCTATGGAAAAAAAGAAAACACGAAGCAGACCAAACCCTTTGGTCCTTTAAAAACCTGTTGTATGTAAAATATTGTGCGATATAGCTTGGAAAATAAACAAATGTGACTGGATGACAACGTAACGCAATGTTTGTTCTCAACATTAGGGAGATTTTCCTAAAGAAGTTAAATCCGCTTTGTGTTTTGTTTCCTTGCCACGATACTAATGAGCATCGCAATACTGGTATCGTCCCGGCCTTACACAGCTGGGGAATATGCACAGGACTTCCTGCAGAACGCTTAGGCTGATGTCTGATTGTACTCTATGTCTGGTATTGATGGTTGGTAACACATCTTTATTAGAGGTGGGGGTCAATCATAAACACTTATAGTAGTTTTGCTCTGGTTGTCAACCATTAGCTAACCATTTAGCAGGACAGTAATATGGAGATGAGGTGTACAGTACAGTATGTTGGGGATGATATGGGTTTGGCAGGGCCTCCGGTACAGAGCCCATTAGATGTAATGTCTCTGCTAAGTATTCACTATACCCCAGGGACAAGTGCTTTCCTCCTGGTGTCAAACTGTTAATTCAATTCTATCTGGGGGCCACTGTCAGAATAGATACAATCTTTGTTAGTCATGAACTCAATCACATTTATGGGACAGCCGAGCCTGACGAGGGCCTGGCGACATGCAGAACCTATACTGTCACTTTAGAATGTCACTGCCGCTCCACCTCGGCAGGGGATAGATAAACAATATCAAAGCAATTTAAAGGGAAATAAGACAGCATTCAGTAAGAACATCTCGAACAGCAGGAGGGCAACAACATTAGGGGGCTAGAAGACAGTCAGTGGCCATATTGTCTCGTCTGAGCATAACGACGGCGCCATTTTAAAGGACGTTCCAGTGAAAGACAGGAAGAATGGTCATATCGTCACTACACATCTGCCTGCTGCAGTAGAGAACTACCTGCCCCCCTGCTCTCTCCGTGTTCAATTAGTATTAAAATCTGAAAGCTAAAGAAAAACTGTAGAGTATTTTATGACAGGGTGACCATGCTGAGAGGAATGTATTGGAACGTGTGTGCGTGTTTGAATGCACTATTTGTGCATCCTAGAGTGTCTGGGCAAGTGGGAGTGGGTGGATTTGGAAGTACTGTGGGCTTAGGGAATGGGATAAAAGAGTAATACATGTAAAATATGCATGAACATAAGAGTGGGCAGGCAGATGTGAAATAGGAGTTTGACAGATCTTGAGAGTGTATGTGCAGCCATATGTGTGTAAATCTGTGTGTCTGTGTGTGTTTGAAGTGAGATGGAAGAAAGCGGGACACATCGTTATTTTGCAGGCCTTCCTTCATCTGGAGGTGTCATGCTGCAAGTGTGGAGCTCACATTCTGTCTGTGGAAACCACCTGCTGTCAGCCTTAGCCTAGCGGATAATCACTAGCCTTGTGCGGTATACCGTATATAACGTTACCGTATACAGGGGGATTTCTAAATAGCCACGGCATGTTTTTGCAATACCATCAATACAGTTGAAACTATTTCTTAATTCTTATTCATAAATTTGAATATTTGTAGCTACTTTAAAAAAAAAATGTTTTAACCTGCAGTCAACTTGTGCAATACATTAGGAGATAAAGCAGATTGCATTCTTCATTTCACCTGTCACATGATTTTTTATCATAAAGCTTACCGGTAGTCCCCAGTTACATGGTGTTTGTTTACAAGCACACAACGACGAGAGACCGCCTTGTGAGTCACTCACTGTAGAGCAGCACGCACCAGGTGATCTAGTTACAGTATGGAATTCACAACTATATGTTTGCCAGCTAGACATCTTATAACTATTAAGTTTACTGTCTAAAGTGTTCTAAATGCTCTGTATTTGGATTGCTAATTTAGTAGCTAGTTATCCAAGTGGTTATCTTCCTGCAAAATCAAGCTTCTCGTGATAACAGCAGAAAATCCTCTCCTGGATCAAGACCCTTGCTGTCTAATATTTGTTTTGTGTGTGCAGCAAACAGTGAGTAGCATTTTTTTGTTTAGAAATAGCATCCCTTGTGTACAGTGCCGGTATTACCGAATATCCTGGAACAGCACAAGGTCAGTATGAAGGTATGCAGGATTCGCACAGACAGTGGCAAGTCAAATTCATGGACTTTCAAGTACTTTTTCAAGCACTAATATTTATTAAAACCTTTCCATTTGCATTAGTTCCTATTATGCAATTGTTTCTAGGTGCCAACACATGGCAGTATATTGCCACAACCTCATGAAAAAAAGTGTTTCACTACGTATTTGCTACATACATGAGTGGTAAGTCAGGACTGATGATGTTGACAGATTTTCTTATTTGAATTGTAACTCAGTAAAATCTTTGAAATTGTTTCATGTTGCGTATATATTTTTGTTCAGTGTACCTAATAGTCTTCATATTTAAATTGTCTTTATATTTCACAACATTTTAGGTCCCACAGGCTGTCCCAAAACATAATGACATGAAAGTGAATTCTGACAGTGTAAAAGGCCCTTAATTGACTCTAAAATGTTGTATTCTATACCCATTTATTTTTTATTTTTTATTTAAACAATAGTTAACGAGGCAAGTCAGTTAAGAACAAATTCTTATTTATAATGACGGCCTACCAAAAGGCAAAAGGCCTCCGGCAGGGACGGGGGCTGAGATTTAAAAATACAAATAAATTAAATAGAAATATAGGACAAAACACACATCACAACAAGAGAGACACCACAACACTACATAAAGAGAGACCTAAGACAACAACATAGCAACACAACATGACAACAACATGGTAGCAACACAACATGGCAGCAGCCCAACATGGTAGGAGCACAAAACAGGGTACAAACATTATTGGGCACAGACAACAGCACAAAGGGCAAGAATTGTTTATTTATTTTATTTTATTTAACCTTTATTTAACTAGGCAAGTCAGTTAAGAACAAATTCTTATTTACCATAACGGCCTACCAAAAGGAAAAAGGCCTCCTGCGGGGACGGGGGCTGGGATTTAAAAAAAAAATATATATATATAGGACAAAACACACATCACGACAAGAGAGACAACACAACACTACATAAAGAGAGACCTAAGACAACAACATAGCAAGGCAGCTATGGGCTACGTTAAACATTAGCTTCTAACTTCATCCTTGTAGCCAGCTAGTTATAGCTAGCTACCTGGCTAATAGCCAGAGCCCTTGAGCTACCTAGCTAGCTAGACATCTGACTGAAATATCAGCGACTATTTACAAGTTGTACGCTCATCCTCCGAGAGTCGGGGGGGTTAGTTTGGGGATGTCTGTTGACACGGCAGGAATCAAGGGTTTTTAAAATAATTCCCACTGTCAGCGGTGTCTCTCTGCTACTTGCCACTGTAGGTCTGGGCTGAGGTAGTTTGTTTCACCTCTCTGCCTATGTCGTAAACAGAGTTTCCCGTTGGACAGAGTGGTGAATGAATGTGCTGCCATAGATTTTTATAATTACCCCAAGATAGACCACAGCCTGTCATTTCCAATGGGAGCAAATTAATCCTAGAGAGCAGAACAAGCAAGGAGGAGGGCAGAGCCAAGCACGAGCTAGCGAGAGCCTATCGACACATTCTAGCATGTATTTGCATATGAAGTCCACATGTGCAATAAGTTAATTCGCACTCTTTCTAAACAATGCTATTTTTTTCAACTTTGGAAAAGAGTCAAGTCTACAAAACATAGTCCACTCTGATTGTAGCAGATTTTAGTTTTGGAAACAGAAAACTTTATTGAGATCAAATGTTTCATCAATGAAAAAATTTGTAGAATGTCGGCCAAAATCTATCTCGCTCCTGTAACGGCAGCCTTCCTCCTCTTCGTCTGAAGAGGAGGTGTAGCAGGGATCGGACCAAGACGCAGCGTAGTTCGTGTTCAACATGTTTAATAAAAGACGAATAAACGTGAACACTATACAAATACAAAATAACAAACGTGGCAAAACCGAAACAGTCCTATCTGGTGCAGAGAACACAAAGACAGAAGACAACCACCCACAAACCCCAACACAAAACAAGCTACCTAAATATGGTTCCCAATCAGAGACAATGACTAACACCTGCCTCTGATTGAGAACCATATCAGGRCATACATAGAAARGGACAAACTAGACACACAACATAGAATGCCCACCCAGCTCACGTCCTGACCAACACTAAAACAAAGAAAACACAAAAGAACTATGGTCAGAACGTGACAGCTCCATCTTCTCCCACTGCCAGCCACTGGGCTTCCTTTCACCCACATGTTTGGTAGTGAGTGGAAATGGCAACCGGATGCTTCACATTTATACTTCCTGTGAAATATCTGCCTCATTGTTCTATCTGTGGTGCTGCTAACAAGGCCAGTCCGGGGGAGCAGGTGAACATAATGAGCATACATGAATCATGCATGATTTCACTTGTTCGCAGAGGTAGGTGCGATTAGAACTCAGATCAAGAAGCCTTCTGAGCGTTGATCGATACTGGGAACGTAATAAAAAGTGGGTAAACGATCATTTAAAAAATAAAAAGGTGATTAAACGCAATTTCACAAATAAAAATGTTCATAAATGGCGTTCCCGTGCATTTACCCTCCATTACATCCCTGGTTGGGACTGGCAAAACCCGTTCAAAACATCAATATCCTGTCAAGCAAGTTTGAATCTACATTTGCCTGGCCTTTTAGCTATCGATGTGACGTTTTGCGGCGCCTAATCAGACAGTTCTGTACCTGCCTGGCTGAGTGGCAGTGTTGGTGGAATTGGTGAGCTCGCCTAGCAACCAGAGAAGTTAATTCGTAAGACCAAACAATTTTTCTAATATTTTTCAAATTAACATATTTGATAATTTTCTGATCTCCTCTCATTTTATTTCAAGTACCAACTTGAGAAAATGTCTGGTTTTGAAGGTATTCCAGTACTTGAATTTCAGAGTGCCAAATTCAAGTACTTTAAGCACCTCAAGCACCTTGTGCGAACCCTGGGTATGACAATCTGGATACCACCCAAGCCTAATAATCACACACTGAATCTGTCACCACATACACATCCCATGGACCTACAGTTGTCTCCTGGCACGGGCAGTGGAGAAAATAATTGATTTGTTCGCATTTCATCTTCCGTATCATGCTTTTTATGTCTGTGTGAAGGCAGCATTGTTTTGCTGTGATTGGGTCAGCAGGACTTCTACACAGCAGAACACAACATGGGAGGATTACTGGACACTCAACAAAGGATCTCTGGTGAACAAACACAACATGATGTCCACATACAAAATATTATTTCCAAGCTACATCACTGAAAGGGTCTTTCTTTTACATGCGACTAACAGAGTGAGAGAAGCAAGGTGAAAGAAAGGCGGTACTGTCTGGTACGGTGTGGCGGCAAAATAAATAGTGGGGGTACACCGTACCGGTAAAACATGAGCCAATTACAATAATTAAAACAAAATGTCAAGAAAACTGTAGGCTATTATTAATTGGACATGAAAACGGGTGGTATAGTCTACGCTCCAAAATGCGATGTGGTTTGATGGTCCAAACTGAGACGCGTGAGGACAGCAGTGGAGCCATTCCTTCTGGCCTACTGACAATCACCAATTGTCATTACCAATTGTCATTACGCTTGTTGGTGTTTTGTGTAACAGATGTCTCTTCCATTCACCCCTGTTTGGAGGAAGGAGATATGTTGTGAGAGGATGAACATACAGGTAGTCTAGTAAAGGAGCCCTTTGAAGTGACTGTTAGACAATCAGATGTAAACATCATGACTGGTTGTGTTTATGCCACAATTAAAGGGTAATTCATTTTAAGATAAATGACACATTTAAATAAACTAAAGTAAAAAAAAATATATACAAAAAAGTTACACAATAGAATAACAATATTTTTATTTAACTAGGCAAGTCAGTTAAGAACAAATTATTATTTATAATGACGGCCTTCCCCGGCCAAACCCTAACCAGGACGACACTGGGCCAATTGTGTGCCGCCCTATGGGACTCCCAATCACGGCCGGTTGTGATACAGCCTGGAATCTAACCAGTGACGCCTCTAGCACTGAGAAGCAGTGCCTTAGACTGATGTGCCACTCGGGAGCCCGAGTGAGGCTATAATAATGAGGCTATGTACAGGGGTTACCGGTACCAAGTCAATGTGCGGGGTACAGGTTAGTCGAGGTAATTTGTACATGTAGGTAGGGGTAAAGCGACTATGCATAGATAATAAACAGTGAGTAGCAGCAGTGTAGAAACAATGGGGAAGGGTGTCAATGCAAATAGTCCAGGTGGCCATTTGATTAATTGTTCAGCAGTCTTATGGCTTGGGGGTAGAAGCTGTTAAGGAGCCTTTTGGACCTAGACTTGGAACTCCGGTACCGCTTGCCGTGCGGTAGCAGAGAAAAAGTCTATGACTTGGGTGACTGGAGTCTTTGACAATTTTTGGGGCAGTTTGACGAGGGCGGCATTTTCCGAGCTAAACTGCCCAAGACACACCAACAACAAAACATACCTCACATTATTCTGCCACAAAACAATGATAACTTCTCTCACTCAGTGGCATTAGGGATATATAGGTGAGCGCTGGTGCCGCCCTATGATAAGCTGTGCCCACTTTGCCAAAGGCAGGGGTGCAAAATATTTAGCTTGTCCAGGCCCAGCGCGCCTCTCCAGGGCCCCATCAAATTAATTTACCATAAATTATGTACAGTAGCCTACAGTAGAAAGAGTAGTAGCCCATATATATACAGTGATCCCTCGCCACTTCGCGGTTCACTTATCGCGGATTCGCTATTTCGCGGATTTTCATAATGCATTTTTTTTTTTTTTTTGGTGCATTGTGCTCTGCATTCTGATTCGCTAAAAACTCACTCCCGCTTCTTGTATCAAAACATGCTACGAATTGTGCTATCATTTTGTCGTCTCGTGCAGTTATGTGTACGTACATAAAACAGCTTGGCAAATTTACATTAAGTTGGCCAAATTATCTTGTAATTTCGAACATCTCCTAAACCCATAATGTCGACGAAACGGCCTACACGTGAGTCACTGTATTTGTATACATGTAATAGTTGCTAATTGTAAAAAAAAAAAAAAGTTTTCTATTTCGCGGATTTCACTTATCGCGGGTCATTTTCGGAACGTAACCCCCGCGATAAACGAGGGATTACTGTATATATATATATATATATATATATATATATATATATATATATATATATATATATATATATATTTACAAAATAATTATATTTGAGGGCTTGGAAATTATGCAGACAATTACATTGATTGAAGCCACAATATACTGATCTTCAATATTAAAGAAAAAAGAAAAAATGAGGAGAGAGAAGCAGGAGAAAGTGACATCAGCTTTGGAGCAGCTGCTGCATAATCAAACAGAGGTGGACAGCAAATGGTGCTGAAAGAAATTAATTTAAACAATTTATTTTAATTCGACTTCACTAACAACAAAAAGGCTTTGTTGGAGCCTATTTCTTCCTATTCAAATAAATAAGAGGTAGGCCTTCCTGTATGACAGACACAATTATGCTATCCATAGATTTGTCACCATGCACTCCGTATAGTCTGAGGGGCTTGGTGTGTTTGGTTAAAACCGGGGCTCCAATTGAATGAATGTATGTCATAACCTTTTTTAAAGAAAAGGAGAAAATGATACCTATTGTTAGCTTCATATTTTGAAATAAATACAAGTATCCAGATAACATAAAGCGTTTTATAACAACTCTTTGATGCCTTATGCTAGAAACAAGCTTTAAAATGCCAACAAAAGACGTGACTGATGCATATGGGGATATATTGATTCATCTCTATGACCGTCTGAAGCTGAGCTGCGACCTTCAATATTCGAGGAGATGAAGAATGGACTCTGCTATCCCTTTTAATTGAGCTTTTCCTTTTCTGCTCCGCCTTATCTCAGCTCACTGGTCACGATAACAACACCCACCCGTAGCACGCGCTCCAGCAGGTATATCTCACTGGTCATCTCCAAAGCCAAAACCTCCTTTGGCCGCCTGTCCTTCCAGTTCTCTGCTGCTAATGACTGGAACGAATTGCAAAAATCGCTGAAGTTGGAGACTTATATCTCCCTCACTAACTTTAAACATCAGCTATCTGAGCAGCTTACCGATCGCTGCAGCTGTACACAGCCCGTCTGTAAATAGCCCATCCAATCTACCTACCTCGACCCATATTGTTTTTATTTACCTTTTTGCTCTTTTGCACACCAGTATTTCTACTTGCACATCATCATCTATCACTCCAGTGTTAATTTGCTAAATTGTAATTACTTCGCTACTATTGCCTATTTATTGCCTTACCTCCTCACGCCATTTGCACACTGTAAATACTTTTTCTATTGTGTTATTGACCTTACGTTTGTTTATTCCATGTGTAACTATGTGTTGTTGTACTGTGTCGCACTGCTTTGCTTTATCTTGGCAAGGTCGCAGTTGTAAATTAGAACTTGTTCTCAACTGGCCTACCTGGTTAAATAAAGGTGATATAAAGAAGGTGTTTAAACCCATCCAACTTTAGGGAAATACTTCTGTTGTTGGGTTAAGCAACGGACGAGTAGCCAGCAGTTGAAGCTTAAGTTTGTCTGCATTGTTCAGCCTCTGTCTAAACTGAAAGGTAACTTTTGAAAGTGTCATGCTTAGGTTCATAAGGAGGACTAATATTTAATTATTCGCGAACAGCAACCGTTTCATTGCAAACAAGACACTCTGGTTTGGCATTGGACAAATATGGTTTCTCTGTCCATTCTTCCCTGAAATTTCTATTTTCATTATTCACCTTTCTTTTGATACTTTATCAGAACGACATGTTCTCTTTATTGCAAGCTAAAAAAAAATATGAATTTAATAGAGGCATAGTCAATTTTATATGTGTAATCAGATTGAAAATATTAGGATATGTTATTGATATGAACTGATTATATAGCCTACTAACCAGATGTGTAAAAACTGTGTTTAATTTGTAGCATAGGCATATGAATTGGGCTGCTATTATGTTCTGTTCTGCCGACTACCTGCTGGACACTAGGGCTGGGCGTTATGGCAAAAATATTTTATCACGGTATTTAAAAATAAATAGATGTTTGACGGTATTTTATGGGTTTTTTAAATAATAAAAGTTCTACATTTGCTTTATGAATAGTGGGCGACCTTAGGGTGGTAACACATCCATTCTAAGTGATTTCAATGGGTCTTTCTCCATTCTGATTGTTTTATACTGTTCAATTCAACTTCAACCCCCAAAAAGTCATAATTTTCATCAATTTCTGCATTTGAGATCATTTCCAAACTGCCACGTAGGGTTGCACGATATGGGCAAGCAATCTGGGCCTTATTTTTAACCAAATGTTGCAATTTGACTTGCGATTTATAGCAAAACACTTGGGTTAACCGTTGGAATCATGGAAATAGAATGTCTATTCTTATTATATTGTTAGAATATAATAGTGGGCACTTTCAATACAGTGTTGTTTGACATGACAACTAATGAAAATGAGTTATTGTGACAGGGTAGGAACTAAAGTGTTGATAGGTGTTTCCTTGGGGACCCTATAATCTTTGGCTTCATTGATTGTTTTCTCTTAGCTACTTCATGTAGCTAACATATTCTTGCTTTACGTATCCCTCTTTAATTTAGAAGATACTGTTGCACAAACAACATGCTGATTCAGGTCTATACCATCACTGGTATTATCAGGCTGTATAGCTAATTTCGCTTGCTCTTACTCAGTACATTTATTAGCTAGCTAGCGATTAACTTTAGCGGCTAACAAGATATAGGAACAACTTGCTAAGGAAAGACAAACTAGCTGTTTGCTGATGTAAGAAACACAAGCTAATAGTGTCATTATAGAATGCTAGTAGATTTATATTAAGATCAATGCAGCAAAGTGACAACTGCATCATTGTCATCAACATTCTTGCATGTGCTGCATTGACCATGCAGACTGACCGCAAGTGTCTCGTGGTCGAGGAACAACAAATGCGCTCCTTGAGTGACAGGAGCCGGGGCTAGGTCTGTGTGGAAAGCAGCGTGGAGAGAGTGGAGAGAGATGACTCAAGTAGCGAAGTAAACTATAAAAATGGACGTTACACACTGCGTATCACATTTAAGAAACCAAAAATTCAAATACCGTTATAGAAGGTAAAGTAAAAACCCAAACCGGTCCGTGTATCAATACCAGTATATCGCAAAACACGATATACCGCCCAGCCCTAGTGTACACTATTCTAGTTTACTGGGGATAGGAGGGGGGGGTGGCAATTTTTTGGTTTGCCTAGGGTGGCAGAATGTACAGGGCCACTGCTGCTAAATGTTTGGGGTGCATGCACACACAGGAGGTCCCATACCGGGAAGAAATTCAATCTATTTTTACCCCTGGAGAGGAGGAGAGTGATAGGACAGAAGGGGGTAGAACAGTAGAGAGAAAACAGAAGTGGAGAGAGCATACAAATATGTTTTACATAATGTAATAATATCATATCCGTGCTTGTGTGCTTTTTGAGGCCTCAGTGGAAATAGTTATATAATGGGCTTAAACAACAAATCATTAGGGACGTGTTTTGTTAGTTTGTTATTTGTTAGAGGGGGAGCGGCGGGGTAAGTTGGAGAGCTTCAAGCCTCATCCATGTCTACCCTCAAAAACTCCTGCTGGTAATAAGCCTAATGTGACATGTGATGCTCTCTATCAATATGAGGCCCGCTCACACTGAGACAGGATTAGCAGAGCCACTGATGATGACACTAACAGCCACCATTCTCTGAGTTGACACTTTTATCAGGGCCAAGCACAGATTTCATGCATATTCACTCATCACTAATGCCACAAAATGAAAACGCAGCAATATTTCGAAATGGATGTACAGTACATGTAGAGAGAGAAACTCACTCACTCAAGGTAGTTTCCATGGTTCAGTCTGATCCGGGGATTACCCAGAACCCACAGATGCAAAAGGGTATTCAATTCATCTCCAGTACATCACAAAATACACTGTTACTGTGCAACATGAACTTACTGTAAGGTCTACAGTATATTACCAGTGTTCTACAACATCGTAAATGCCTGGGCATTGATGCAGCTAGGGCAGGGGTGTAAAATCTAAATGTTGGGGCAAGCCCATAAATCACATGTATACAAGGCCTTCATTGAATGCATTACATCGCCCTACTGTAAGGACGACTATCTGAGTGTACAGCTGGCACTGAAAGACAAGTAATACAGTAAATCTTTATGAGAGCGCACACTACACAGCATCCCTCCCTGGTCCCAGAGAACAGAGCTGTAGAATAGAGAAAGACTGCACTCTCTGTTAGCTTAGTACAGTGCCATATTCTATACAATCAATTACAGGGACCACACTCAGATGAGGAAGAGGTCCTTTGTGTCCTATGCATTTGTTTTGCAGCGAAAAAGTCAACACTGCAACCTATTGATAAACACTTATTTTGTGACTTGTATTTGTGCAGCAAGGAATGCTTTCCTGGAAATGAAATCTATGCATTCTGCTTTTACATTTACACATTTTATCCAGAGTGACTTACAGGAGCAATTAGGGTGCACTCTTTGAAAAAAAAGGTGCTATACCTGGAACCAAAAAGAGATCTCCTATGGGGACAGAACCCTTTTTTTATAAGAGTGTGCCTTGCTCAAGGGCACATCAATAGATTTTTGTCAACTCAGGGATTCAAACCAGCGACCTTTCGATTACTAGCCCAACGCCTTTTCCATTGATCACATGGAATGTTACATTGGGCGTGAAGGGAACGAGGATCATCACAACGGCAGAACAAATAGTTACAGTAGTATGTAGCTAGAGTGTGACCCCACTAATGACAGCTAGGATGGCTGGTCCCATTTTATGAGTGGTCAACAGAGTGACAGCCCCACTGCTGGTAATGATCAGGTAGGGTTGGCCTGTTCCATTCGGCTGAATGAGTGGCTGGGCTGCAGAGTGGCAGTCCCATTATTGTAGGTGTCCAGCAGGTGTGATAGGGCAGCAGTGTGATTAAAGGAGTGACTCCATTGATGAGGGCCGGAGGCGGTGAGCAGAGTAAAGCCACTTGGCAGAGCCAGCTGTAAATGTCACCTCTGGAAGAAATCAATACGGCAATATGAATTTTCAGGAAAGATGATATTAGACAGAGGAAGAAAGCACCTGGTCTCTTGCGTGACTTGTGACTAGGTATGTGGGTTTGTACCGTATGGTATGTGTAAGAGAGCATAGAGAGTGTACGTGCGGGCGTTCGGGCAGGGGGTCATGTGTGGGTGCCTGTGTGCATCTCTGTGAGTCCAAGGGATAAGTTATTTCTGTGTTCAGCATGTGTTTGCAATTCTTCCTCATGCATGTTGACATCTCTGTTTGATCTGTGGCCAGCTCTCTTCTCTTCTTTTTTCCCTGCCAGCAGTATGCTCCCTCCCTGCTGGACTGACCAGCCCAGATATCTCCCTCTGTGTTTGGCTGGCCAGCCAACCAGCCATCCAATCAGCTATCTAGCCAGCCAGCCAGCTATCCAGCAAGCCATCCAGCCAGCTATCCAGCCAGCGAGCCATCCAGCCAGCTATCCAGCTAGCCAGCTATCCAGCTAGCCAGCTGTCCAGCCAGCCAGCTATCCAGCCAGCCAGACACAGGCAAAGAAGATGAATAAGCCTCCTCCCTCTCCCTCAAGCCTGGTCCTCTCGACTGTGGTAAATGTCAGTGCACACCCCGGACTAGGCTCGGTCCTTCCCATGCCTGGCCTCTATACTACTGCCCAGACCGAAGAGAATCAATCTGGCTGGAGCTAAAACACCTGAAACTGGCCAGCCAGCTGGAGCACCTGTGTCTCTAAACCATCTGGAGCTTGGACGCAGCTCCACACCTGCTGGGCCTGTGAATTAGGACTCCACTGCAAGCAGTAAACACACACCCGGGCAATAGAGGAGGGCAATAGAGGAGGGCAATAGAGGAGGGCAATAGAGGAGGGCATGCGAAGGTGGAGAGAGCAACTCTCACAAGTAGCCCACAATTCACCAGCTCTAGCATTTATCGAAGGCACAATTCCATGTCCAGTGTATGAAACATTTAGAAGGCCTTGTAAAATGCTATCCAGAGAGGTTATTCTGTCATCTTTTGTGTACCACAGGGGTCCATGGCCTGTTGACTCCTCCATGAGAGGTAGGGAGGTTGGTTGCTCCTCATTCACAATATTCAGTGGAATTCGGTTGAATCATGAGGGGTGCCTCGTCTTTGCAGCCTTTCTGCACTGAGATGCTTGACTGTGAACTTAAAGGCAGAGAAGAGGTCTTTGTATGCCATGTACTGAACAATGCCAGTTCACTTCAACCTATGTAGAGGTTGTGGGATGGGTTTTGTTCTGACTGAAACTGAGGGTCATGAGTGATGATGAGACGAAACTATGTTAAACAAACCACACAACTCTATGCACAAGGAGTACTTTGAAGGCCCAGTGTGGTGAAAAATGAGATTTTCCAGTGTTTTATATATATTTCCACACTATGAGGTCGGAAAAAAGTTTGAAAAGACCGCCTGAAATCTCAGCCTATTTTGGTGGGATGGAGTTTTGCCCTGCCTGTTGACATCACCAGGCGGTAAATTCGTTAATAGACCAATAAGAAAGAGAGTTCCAAACCTCTCTGCCAATGCAGCTAGTTTTTAGTTTTCCCTTCCCCACTTAGACCACTAGACCACAGTCCTAGCTAAATTCTTGCTTGAGAAATTGCTCTTTGCTAAGAAGCTATTTTTGTTTATTTTTGACAATTTTAATTGAAAACAATCACAGTAAGGTACTTAATTGAACCTTTAACAACCCCCCCCAAAAAAATAAATTTACTTGAAGAGCAGTAACAGAATGACGGCACAAACCACCATTCTGTTACCAAACTTTGCATCTGCACTGTTCTTCAAGTATATGTGTTTTTGTCAAATGTTCTGTGGAAATTCTTAAAAGTAGTCCTTGTGCATATAGTTTTATGCAGTGCTTAATTTGAGCCCCCCCCCCCCCCCCCCCGGGCCTGATATTCTAAGAGTTTATTCGGGTTGGGCCGGCCAGGGCTTATGGTTTGCACAACATTGTAACCTATGTCTGAGACCATCAACCAACAGGCTGTGTGAGAAGCGCGCCTGTATCTCACAGAACTAGAATGAGATTCACTTTATATGATCTCTCTCCCTCTCTCTGCTCTGATTAACATGAGCCTGCAACACTCATCTCTACAGCACTGTACTTCATCATTTATTTCCTTATAGAATCATTGCCGCGCAAAGTATTCTGGAGGAGCTGCAGCACCCCTATAAATTGAAATACATTTGCCAAAGTTATAGAATTACTGCTGATTGTTCAGAAATAAATGAAATAATTCAGAATAGCCTATTACACCATGAGAAGGCCTATCAGTTAGTGACAGAGGATCAATAGCTTTTTTTTTTTTTAAGCCTAGATGTGGATTGTATGTAGCCCAATATCAAGGCATAGCCTACAGTGGGGATCGCACATCTGTCAGTGAACAACATGCAGACAATACAGGCCTTTCGCAGTATTTCAAATTGCGGGAAAACCCAGGTTGGAAAGCTCCTGCTGAAAAGAGAGGACTCTAATCCGCATGCTGAAAGCTACCAAAATATTTGATTAACTTCCAAATATAGTTTTACAAAGTAAAACAAGAGAGAGATAGGCTTTTGTCATGAACATATTCACCATCACCGGCGAGTGAGCTGCACATCATTGGGTGAATCAGTGAAACTGGAAAGCATTTTTAGGACTATAATTTCCTCCTCATATTGTACAATACGTATGTCTCCACACACCTAGGTCTAGGCTATTGATGGATTCAAGACGAGGTCGTTTTTATTGATCTAATTTTATTGATTGTCAGTGTCAAAGTAGCCTGTCATTTCGATCATTTGTGTGTTATTAAAAAAGATTGTCAGTCTCCAGTCATGTAACATGACAGAGAATTGCATGAAATGCGTTTATCAAAGGCCACAACATTCTTCTGGGATCCTAGGCTACTGAAGATGTTCCCCATGTCCTCAACTCTACTGCTCTCTGCCACTACGCAAATGCCATGATATGCATGTAATGCTCTATTATAAAGGTGATTTATTTTTCTTCTCATGCGCCCCGCTACCTCAGAACTCCCCAGATCACACCACTCTCATGCTCACTTCTTATTCCGCCACCTCCCGATATACAAATGAAGCACTATTTGTATGGTTTCTTTAACTTTGCAATCATTGATTTGTGATTGACATACATTTCAAAGAGAAAAATCTGAGTCTCAGCATCGCTCTGTTACCATGGAACTGTTACCATGGAATTGCCCTAGTGCCTAGCAGTTTTACCAGAGAATATACAGTAGTGTTGACATTGTCCTCTGCTGCCTAATGAGCAGAAGTGGGTGATTTGGCATTTGAGTCAGACTGAGGTTGTAAAAAGCACGATACTACCAGACGACTCTAACTCCACCTGTAACCTCAACAGAGCAGTATAGTCAAAAGACATGGCCATGTCAGTGCCACTTCTCCCTTGTAACAATCTCTCCCCAGGTGTCAGCCTGTCGATGCCGGCTCTCTAAGCACATTTCAGTTCTCCGAGCAGGAAAAATGTCATAAAAATTTTATCAACAGAATCTAGCCTTTACCTTACACTCATTTAACTCTTACTCTGAAGGTTGAGGAAGTAAATGTAAACAAACAAGGTCAATAAACAAACAAACAAAGTTTCGGTGATGGGACTGTCATTGTGACCATGATGAATGAAAATCCTGTGACCAAAAAGTTGATTTGTAAACCCAGCAAACAACAGAGCCTGTTTGTGGGAGTGTCCCTTTTCAATTACTGTCAATCCGATCACACTAGACTGGAGATGGTATCATGGTTCTGTCTCATTGGGCACAAATTGCTAAACAATCGAGGGTTGAATAGTTACAATGAGGAGGCTGTTTCCAGACACAAGCGTATCAGAGGCCATCAGGGGAGATGTGCTGAGGTGTTTGATAGGAGAGATAAGGTGGCCAGCCTCTATGGCCCCGGAGGCAAGAGGCCCTCCTATCGCTCACCCTACTGTCTGCTCCTATTGTGGTGCTGGAGGTGGTATTGGTTGGGGTGGTCACAGGGGCACTGTGATTAGGAATAAAGGATCAGTCTCTGTTTCTGTATTCTCCTTCCAGGTTTATCTGTTTGTCTCATCGTCTGATCTCACTTCTGGCTGACTCCCATTCATCAGTGGAAAGGGCAACGGTGCCAATAGCCTCTCTGGCTCTTTCCTCTATCCTATAAGCACTTCTCTCTGCCTGGATTGCTGGTGATACTGAGGATTATTCTGAAGGCGTTTTTGTCTTGGATGGTGCTAGACTTTGGTAGACTTTCTTTAAATACACTATTAGAAAAAAAGGTGCTATTTAGAACCTAAAAGGGTTCATCGCCTGTCCCCATAGAACCCTTTTGATTCCAGGTAGAACCCTTTTGGGTTCTATGTAAAACCCTTTCTACATAGGGATCCAAAAAGGGTTCTCCTATGGGACACACGAAGAACCCTTTTGGAACCCTTTTTTCTAAGAGTGTACCAAATTACCATTCCTTTCCTCCTAGTATATGTGAACTGTACTGTATTTCTCAGTCTTGAGTTCCACTCCTCCATCCAGTCCTGTAAGGCCAGTCCTGTGAATCCCTCTTCCTCTCTTCCTCTGTGTTCTAGGTGTTTGCTGTGTACCAGGGGACTATACTGAGGGTCAACAATGCCTATACTGTAGCATGATTAAGCCATCGGTACAGGAACCAAACGGACACTACAAAAGACCTTATGCAGTATGTAAATGAGTGTCTCTTTAGATGTTTTGATTGACCTTTGATCTCACTTTCTCTCGCTCTCTTTCTCTCCTACTGTGCAGCAGTAATTGTTCGAGCCACGTGGCTCATTATAATGGCTGGAGCAAATGGAATGCCATCAAACCATTTATTTTTTATTTAACCTTTATTTAACTAAGCAAGTCAGTTAAGAACAAATTCTTATTTACAATGATGGCCTACCCCGGCCAAACACTCCCCTAACCCGGACAACGCTGGTATCAATTGTGAGCCGCCCTATGGGACTCCTGATCACGACCGGTTGTGATACAGCCCGGGATCAAACCAGGGTCTGTAGTGACACCTCTAGCACTGCGATGCAGTGCCTTAGACGGCTGCGCCATTCGGTCACTCGCCACTCAAATCATGTGTTTGATGTACAATTGAAGTCGGAAGTTTACATACACTTAGGTTGGAGTCATTAAAACTCGTTTTTCAACCACTCCACAAAGTTCTTGTTAGCAAACTATAGTTTTGGCAAGTCGGTTAGGACATCTACTTTGTATATGACACAAGTCATTTTCCCAACAATTGTTTACAGACAGATTATTTCACTTATAATTCACTGCTTCACAATTCCAGTGGGTCAGAAGTTTACATACACTAAGTTGACTGTGCCTTTAAACAGCTTGGAAAATTGCAGAAAATGATGTCATGGCTTTAGAAGCTTCTGATAGGCGAATTGACATAATTTGAGTCAATTGGAGGTGTACCTGTGAATGTATTTCAAGGCCTACCTTCAAACTCAGTGCCTCTTTGCTTGACATCATGGGAAAATCAAAAGAAATCAGCCAAGACCTCAGAAAAAAATGTAGACCTCCACAAGTCTGGTTCATCCTTGGGAGCAATTTCAAATGCCTGAACGTACCACGTTCATCTGTACAAACAATAGTATGCAAGTATAAACACCATGGGGACCACGCAGCCGTCATACTGCTCAGGAAGGGGACGCGTTCTGTCTCCTAGAGATGAACGTACTTTGGTGCGAAAAGTGCAAATCAATCCCAGAACTACAGCAAAGGACCTTATGAAGATGCTGGAGGAAACAGGTACAAAAGTATCTATATCCACAGTAAAACGAGTCCTATCTCGACATAACTTGAAAGGCCACTCAGCAAGGAAGAAGCCACTGCTCCAAAACCGGCATAAAAAAGCCAGACTATGGTTTGCAACTGCACATGGGGTCAAAGATAGTACATTTTGGAGAAATGTCCTCTGGTCTGATGAAACAAAAATAGAACTGTTTGGCCATAATGACCATCGTTATGTTTGGAGGAAAAAGGGGGAGGCTTGCCAGCCGAAGAACACCATCCCAACCGTGAAGCACGGGGGTGGCAGCATCATGTTGTGTGGGTGCTTTGCTGCAGGAGGGACTGGTGCACTTCACAAAATAGATGGCATCATGAGGATGGCACATTATGTGGATATATTGAAGAAATATCTCAAGACATCAGTCAGGAAGTTAAAGCTTGGTCTCAAATGGTTCTTCCAAATGGACAATGACCCCAAGAATACTTCAAAAGTTGTGGGAAAATGGCTTAAGGACAACAAAGTCAAGGTATTGGAGTGGCCATCACAAAGCCCTGACCTCTATCTCATAGAACATTTGTGGGTAGAACTGAAAAAGCATGTGCGACCAAGGAGGCCTACAAACCTGACTCAGTTACACCAGTTCTGTCAGGAGGAATGGGCCAAAATTCACCCAACTTATTGTGGGAAGCTTGTGGAAGGCTACCCGAAAAGTTTGACCCAAGTTAAACAATTTAAAGGCAAATACTAATTGAGTGTATGTAACCTGGGAATGTGATGAAAGAAATAAAAGCTGAAATAAATCACTCTCTACTATTATTCTGACATTTCATATTCTTAAAATAAAGTGGTGATCCTAACTGACCTAAAACAGGGAATTCTTACTAGGATTAAATGTCAGGAATTGTGAAAAACTGAGTTTAAATGTTTTTGGCTAAGGTGTAGGTAAACTTCCGACTTCAACTGTATTTGATACAATTCCACTCATTCTGCTCCAGTCATTACCACATGCCCGTTCAATCAATCAATCAAATGTATTTATAAAGCCCTTTTTACATCAGCTGATGTCACAAAGTGCTGTACAGAAACCCAGCCTAAAACCCCAAACAGCAAGCAATGCAGATGTAGAAGCAATTAAGGTGCCACCAACCTCCTGTGTCTACCAGATTGTAACTGTTGATGATGCTATGTTTCCAAACCATGGAGGTAAGTGGCAGTGGGAACTGGGTGTAAGGCTCTTTGCGTTTGTCTTTTTTACAATCCACAAAGAAGAGAATCCATTTTGTCTGAGTCAATATTTACCCAAGATGCCTCTCTTTTCCCCACATATCGACAGCATGTCCTTTGTTCACACCCATAAACACACAGAGAGCAATTCAAAGGTTACCACAGAAAAGTTGGTTTGAAAACCCCCAGAGATCCTGAATATTACTCTACAAAACTGAACAAAACAGGACTCTACATTTCTGTACCCAAAGTAGAGAATTCCAACAAAACCTGGTAAACGTAATAAGCCTCTGTTGCATTACAGCTATGTTATATTAGAAGAGGTAAGCATTGTTTTGTTTTCAGTCATACCAACAGACTCACTATAACTTTCGAACACGGTATTTATCATCTGTAATCACAGACAGGAACATCCACACAAAATAGTCTTTGCTAACACATTTGATATGGGCAATCCAACCCAAATAAAACAAGCTTATAAATAGCCAAATGGGAACTAACCTACATGCTCAACATTTGTTATGGAAGATATCCGTATAAGTGGAAGAAGTTCAAAGGCATCAAGCCTTACAATTCCACCCGAACAGAAAAAACATGCATTTAGAAATTCAATATAAAATATCTAAGGTACGGTCCTGAAATTTGTTTCCTTGATGGAACTTCAGTGGAAGCCAGTAACCTGATTTCACGAGGTAGGAAGGTACATTTCCAAATGCTGCAATACATTCAATCCCATTTGGTAATGTCAAAAGTACATTGTAAAGTGGGAATCATGTTCCGTGCTGTGCTGCTGTGTGCACACAGCTACACTGCCAAATGGATAGGTTATTCTCTCGAAGAAACAGCCGTCTTGGTCTATCACCCTGTGAATGCATAATAGTGTACATATAAATATGCTGAGCAATATCTCCTGCTTTTTTATTCTTGTGCGATTGAGTGGCTCCAGTATCAATCAATAGAGAAAGTGCAGTGATTTCAGTGACTATTTCTCATAGAGCGATACAGGGAATTAAAGCAGCCATTTGTTAGATGCTAATGATGTCCCACTCATTACATTTCAGGGTGATTGTATGCCATCTTAATTAGATGATAATCTATTGCAAGAGATAAAAGTTGAGAACAAATCATTAACAATGGACAAATGTGGATGCTAAATACTTCTGAAAATATGAATGCTCAGTAGAGCATAACCTATGAGGTTGTGACTAGGGTTGCACAATTCTGGGAACTATCAATAAATTCCCTGATTTTCCAGAAATCCTAGTTGGAATTTTGCAATCCTAGTCCTGACTCCTGGGTTCTAATGACTCTAAACTAATGTGGAAGGTAAATATGTTACTCACTGGATGCTCTCCTGCAGATACTGTAGCAGTGGAGCTCTCAGTATTGGATCAAGAGGAGAGTTCTTTGTTCAAAAGCTTTTCTCTAATTGGCTAGCAACAATAGATCAACAGTACATAGTGCCTGGCCTGCCTGGGAGTGTGTGAATGTGTACTTCACATGGCTGCTGTATATTGTATGTCCCTGTGGTGAAGTTACTGTGGTCTGGAGGTCATCCACAGATGATGCAATCGTCTATTGCACTCAACACTAACCTTTCCCACCTGGACAAAAGGAACACCTATGTGAGAATGCTATTCATTGACTACAGGTCAGCGTTCAGGTGGTAAGGGTAGGGAACAACACATCCGCAAAGCTGACCCTTAACATGGGGGCCCCTCAGGGCCTCACAGTTTCCTCCTGTACTCCCTGTTCACTCATGATTGCATCGCCAGGCACAACTCCAATACTATCATCAAGTTTGCCGATGACACAACAGTGGTAAGCCTGATCACCAACAACGATGAGACAGCCTATAGGGAGGAGATCAGAGACCTGGCCGTGTGGTGCCAGGACAACAACGTCTCTCTCAACGTGATCAAGACAAAGGAGATGATTGTGGACTACAGGAAAAGGAGGACGCCCCCATTCTCATCGACGGCGCTGTAGTGGAACAGGTTTAGAGCTTCAAGTTCCTTGGTGTCCACATCACCAACAAACTGTCATGGTCCAAACACACTAAGAAAGTAGTGAAGAGGGCACGACAAAGCCTATTCCCCCTCAGGAGACTGAAAAGATATGGCATGGGTCCTCAGATCCTCAAAAGTTTCTACAGCTGCACCATCGAGAGCAATCTGACTGGTTGCGCTCGATCACTGCCTAGTATGGCAACTGCTCGGCCTCTGACCTCAAGGCACTACAGAGGGTAGTGCATACGGCCCAGTACATCACTGGGGCCAAGCTCCCTGCCATCCAGAACCTCTATATCAGGCGGTGTCAGAGGAAGGCCCTAAAAATTGTCAAAGATTCCAGCCACCCTAGTCATAGACTGTTCTCTCTGCTACCTCACGGCAAGCAGTACCGGAGCGCCGAAGTCGAGGTGCAAAAGGCTTCTTAACAGCTTCTACCCCCAAGACATAAGACTCCTGAACAGCAAAACAAAGGGCAACTCAGACCCCTCTTTTACGCTGCTGCTACTCTCTGTTTATTATCTATGCATAGTCACTTTAACTCTACCTACATGTACATATTACCTCAATGACCTCGACTAACCGGTGCCCCCGCACATTGACTCTGTACCGGTACCCCCTGTATATAGCCTCGCTTGTTATTTTACTGCTGCTGTTTAATTATTTGTTACTTTAATTTTCTATTTTCTACTTATCTATTTTTACTTAACACTTATTTTAAAGCATTATAGCTCAAATCATTGTTGGTTAAGGGCTTGTAAGTAAGCATTTCACTGTAAGGTCTACAGCTGCTGTATTCGGCAAATACAATTTGATTTGATTTGATCTATATCTGCCTGGGAGTGCAGTGCTACTGTACATCGTCATAGAATTAAAGCACGATGCTCCATTGCAGCCCTGTTGCATAATACTGCACTCTGCAACGACTAGAAGAGACACACACACACACACACTGAGGCTGCTCACAAAGCAGTGACAGGTAAAGTCGTGACCCTGGAACCATCGATTCTGTCCTAACTCACATCCAATGATGTTTACTCACTCCCTCACAAGCGCACTTTCTCTCTCTCTCACACACACACACAAACACACACACACACACACATAAACACACAGGCACTTACACACACAGAACTAATGGAGAGAAGAGGAGGTCAGTGTGTGTCCTCGGTTCCAAGCCACAGACGCTGTTTAATAGCACAGGACTGCCTCTCAGAGAGGATTTCAGGGGAAATGAAGACACGGGCAGCACAGTAAAGCTAGAGGATTGAGAAATTTGGTAGACAGATCATTGCTGCTAAATGACTTGTTCACTTCTCCCACTGTCTGAGGCATATTTAACATAAGACTCTCCCTCAACACGAACAGCTGTTGCTGCTCTGGATATAACCTTTAATCAAGACGCAAGCAGGAGAAGATTGCTGCTCCTCAGGAAAATGTATTTTCCTTTTCTTTTCTGTCTGCTTCCCAAATGGCCCCCTATTGCCTATTTAGAGCACTGCTTTTGACCAGGGCCAATGGGGCTCTGCTTAAAAGTAGTGCATTATTTGGGGAATAGGATGTCATTTGAGACACACTGTGAGACAATTATGGATAAGATTTAGACTGTTGAGCGATGTAATATTTAAGTGAGTCTGGGACATTGATAATAGTTGTTGACTCATTCTGTACAAAACCCAGGCTATAATATGTACTGTTGCTGTGTAGCTACAGAGTGATAACAGAGTTCTTTCGCTGTTCCACTGATAACATGACAAAACATTCACTTTCCAATAGAAAACCCTTTCAACTAGATATGTCCCCAACATGAATCACAGTCTTTCTGTCTGACTTGAGCATCTCAAATATTTCCAGAACAAATATATATATAATATATAGCCTAGTTTGTATTTACAGTAGTATACTATATTTACACCTTGGATCAAAAGCTATATATTTTTCTAAAGCCTTAGTGCGCACAGTTTTAATGATAATTATATAAATGTTTGCTTTAATGGTAACTTCTGAGTTTAAAAACATCTTTATCGACTTTGCAATGAAGTATCAATAAATCTGATTTGATGTGTTTACCTATACATCCTGTTGGTCGGTTCCAGATCTATAGTTGCAGGCCAGGCCAGTAGTCCTGGATTTTCCTAGCAACCCTCTCCCCCTTAGTGACCTTCCCCACGTCTCCAGCCCAGAGATGGGATGTTAATGTTGGTGTCTGGACCGCTGCCACACTGCAGGCTCCACTTTAATGGATTGATAAAAAAAGCTCAGAGCAGAAAATCAATCATGATATAAACCTGGCCTGAGCTTGTTAAACTCCCTGAAAGTTCCTTTCTGTAATACCTATAATGTTCTGCCGTTTGCTATCCACGGGGAAAATCACAGGGCTACTTTGCCATGCAATAACGGGCTGCTGAATATGGACCAGTAAAGTGCAACATTTGAAAAAAACAATATCTGCGAAGAATGTTATTTAATGTTATATATTTTCAGCACTCTGAGTCAATAAGAGGCCGATATGAATGTTCTCGCATATGTTGAATCTTGACAGTGCTTGCATTTCAAATCAAATGTTATTGGTCACATACACGTGTTTAGCAGATGTTATTGTGGGTGTAGTGAAATGCTTGTATTTCTATCTCTGACAGTGCAGTAATATCTAACAAGTAATATCTAACAATTTCACAACATATACCCAATACACACAGTCTAAGTAAAGGAATCGAATGAGGAATATATAAATATATGGATGAGCAATGTCAGAGCGGCATAGACTAAGATACAGTAGAATAGTATAGAATACAGTATATACATATGAGATGAGTAATACATAGACTAAGATACAGTAGAATAGTATAGAATACATTGTAGCATACATATGAGATGAGTAATACATAGACTAAGATACAGTAGAATAGTATAGAATACAGTATATACATATGAGATGAGTAATACATAGACTAAGATACAGTATAATAGTATAGAATACAGTACATACATATGCGATGAGTCATCATAGACTAAGATACAGTAGAATAGTATAGAATACAGTATATACATAAGAGATGAGTAATACAGACTAAGATACAGTAGAATAGTATAGAATACAGTATATACATAAGAGATGAGTAATGTAAGATATATAACAATTATTAAAGTGACTAGTGTTCCATTTATTGATTTCAAGTATGTCTATATAGGCAGCAGCCTCTCTGTGCTAGTGATGGCTGTTTAACAGTCTGATGGCCTTGCGATAGAAGCTGTTTTTTAGTCTCTCGGTCCCAGCTTTGATGCACCTGTACTGACCTCACCTTCTGGATGATCGCGGGGTGAACAGGCAGTGGCTCGGGTGGTTGTTGTCCTTGATGATCTTTTGGCCTTCCTGTGACATCGGGTGCTGTAGGTTTATGTGCCAGACCACACCCACGTGAATGTTTATTGGTCAATAGTGGCCATGTTGTTTTAGGTACTAGTATGGAATATATTGCATTGAGAGACCATTGTGCATAGATGCCACATATCAAGTTCCGTGCAAACGTGTTTTTCACAAAATTCAAAATGATGGAAAATCCATCATGAGACAAATTTGTTTCTTGTGAGGAGAGGGACCTATGTACCAAATGTCATAACTTTAGGTCAAACGGGGTGACTTTTCATAGTTTGCATTTTCAATCTCTGGTTATAGCGCCACCATCTGGCCAATCAGTGTCATTTTGTAAATGCTGGATCTCTATGACAAGACCATCATTCACCTAGAATCATCAAAATCAGGCCAGTGCTGTCTGAGAAATTGCGTTTGACTCACGTACAAACAAACAGACGGAGACAGATGCACAGTCCCCTCCCCGATATCATTGTGGGGGACAATTATATATGAAAAGTTTATTTCCAAAACGCTATATCCACCAATTTTTCATATTTGTGTTATTTCATCAGAACTGATAGTTTTTTTTTATTAATAGATTTTAGATGATTATTATTATTATTATTTTTTTGCATAACGCTATACATCCATTGCTCAGCTGGAATGCAATGTTGGAATCCTTTATAATTGACTGTGATATGTGGTTGTCTCACCTAGCTATCTTAAGATGAATGCACTCACTGTAAGTTGCCCTGGATACGACCATCTGCTAAATGACTAAAATGTCAAATGTAAACGTTTTACATACAGATCTCATACTATTGTATTGAATTATTATTAATTCATACTATTGTATTGAATTAATATTTGTCACACATGTATAATTTGTACAGTTCTTTATTAAAATGTAGTTATTTGTTATATTTCACGACGCCAGGTCAGCGGAGTCAATCACCACCTTCCGGAGACACCTGAAACCCCACCTCTTTAAGGAATACCTAGGATAGGATAAAGTAATCCTTCTAWKCCCCCCCCCCCCCTTAAAAGAGTTAGATGCACTATTGTAAAGTGGTTGTTCCACTGGATATCATAAGGTGAATGCACCAATTTGTAAGTCGCTCTGGATAAGAGCGTCTGCTAAATGACTTAAATGTAATGTAAATGTAATATTTGACTGTGTAAAATCTAGCAGTACTACTTATTTCTCTGAGAGGCGGATATATAGCATTTTGCTAAAAAACATAATTATTTGTCGCTCTGAAATGAAACCATTAAGTGACAGATTTTAAACAAATACATGTCTGCCATTGAACAACCATTGATTAGATCATGGAAAAACACACACATCTCTATAATCATTTCTTTAAATAATAAAATCTAATTCTGAAAATTGATATATAGCGTTTTGGAATTAAACTCTTCATATTGCACTTTTAAAAAGAGAGACTAGGTGTCCAATTCATGTACACTTATTGTTATCAAAACTCAATTTAAAATCTGATGAGTTTCAAGCCATTCAAATGCCTGTCTCTGTGAGGCAGAGAAAAGAAGAGCAGATATTGGAAGTGCCCATCTATGAGAGAAGAGGTATGGCTCCTCCTCAGATCAATACTAATCAGAGATACAATATCTCTATTAGATTGTCTATATTACACCTATCAACAGGCAGAGGTTAAAGATCAACTGAAGACCTGGAGATTACAAGGTTTCCATCATAGGGGTTGAATATAAATCAAGCACAGGTGGTTCAGACAGGAAACCAGAGTGTCACTTGAGCTGTGGATCAGCTGACTTTGCACCGATCAGATTCTACAAACAATTCCAACCTTAATATGGAGGTCTATTTTAGCTGATCAGTTTTACTCACACATTCTCTGCTACCACTGCTGCTGTTGGTTACACGAAGGTATGCGGTTGCATTTTCTTGTACTCACCACCACCCCAGTCTCCACCTGTTTGGTTCAGTGTTTCTTTCCTGCAGGGAGATTGGTACAGCTCGCTGCCTGTAATTATTACTATTATTATTATTATTATTATTATCATCATCAAACATGATGCATGCTCTGGCAGTAATCTACCCAGAAGGAGCAGAGCCTAAAGGCAAGACTAATTTATTGGATGTCTTGTCATCTTTTCTACTAAATTGTTAAAGGAATACGTGGCATTTCCTGTCTGTACTGGGAAATAAAGGCATTGAGTTGTACAACGGTAACAGATTAACAACGGCACAAGAAAACGGTACAAAGATCTACAAATCCACTCTTACACAACAGGAAATAGAACTGTGATATAGGTTACACCTCTGACTGAGATCGTTTATGGCAGAGGACAGAGGATGTCTCTGCGATGTGACAGTGAGGATGGGATTGGGAACCTTTTCTCTATATTTCACCCAGCCAGCCCTAGCCAGCCCTGGCCCTGGACAGCCCAGCAATGCAGAGCAGATGAAGCTCTGTGCTGGCTGTGGGAGCTGAATACTAACAAGGTGTGCCGCGCTGAGGCTGCAGGTTGAAGGATGATGACCCAGACAGGCAGACTGCAGGACAGTACAGGGATGCCTCTCCCCTCTCTGTGGACCCCCTCCAGAGATCTGACCATGACTGAGCTCCTGCAGGCTGCTAGCTACATCACAGCACACACATCCATAATCACCCGCTGAGCACTGCCTGCCATCCTGACAACACCAGCTACCATGAAAAAGAGAGAGAGACATTTTGAGAAAGAGACAGATAGAGGAAAAGGTGGTGTTGATGGGTGTTTGTGGGCAACCACAGTCTTGTTAGAGTAGCTGGAGATGTGTTTTCAGCAGGTCGTTCATTTATCTGCCACCAACAAACAAGCAGAAACAACAACACTTAAGAATGATCCAGGATAACAATGTTGGTGCCCATTTCAAGAAATAACTATGTAAATATGTATTGTCAATATTGGTGTGCAGTGTCTTGTCATTAAATGCCAAAGTAAAGATATCTCAATATTTCTAATTGATGAGGTGGTAAAATGAGATATGGTAAAAAAATGTTTCAAAAAGTAATGAACAAGAATCTAATCTTGAGCACTTATTTCATTAAAGTAATGTACCTGACTGTGCCTTTCCCTCAGAACTCCTGATTCACCCTAACACTCCTTAATTAGATAACACCCATACTTATAGGTACAATTTATCATTTTCCAGAAATGAATTGGCTCTAAATATAACATGAAGTTGATTTTAATTACTGATCATCTCTGGTTTTAAACAGCCTATGTGGCATCGATATGAGTCAGAAATATGAATTCTAGTGAAAGAATTGACTACTGAGAGTAAATAGGATCATTTTGGTCATAAAATCAGTCTGGTCTAAGACTGAATTTTGTAAGTGAGTTTGTCACTTACAGGGGGTTGGGTATGGATTACGATCATGCCCACTTGCCCAGTGCCCACTAACACAAGAGAAGCAGCTGTGCTGATTGCACTCTATCAGATGCACGATCTCTATGCAATCATAGACAGTGAGACCTGCCCATTACACAGCGCCTCAGACTTGTTAACATTACAGTAAGACAACATGTCGCCAATGTTATGTTCAAATAACCCTTGGCCACTTGCTGATGTGTTTGATAGTGTCAATCACTTGAGTCTGCACTTTTTGGGGCAAAATGAGAATTGAGACGATCAGAGCGCACTTGTATCCCAACTATCAAAACCCATTCCCTAGCATCTTGTGTCTGCCCGACCTATTTTGTAACATGATTCCCTATGAAACACTGCCAGACAGATGCACACTCTGGTAATAGACACTGAGAAAGTTGTGAAAAACTAAATGGCACCGAATCACAGGTTGTCACTCGCCAGTGACCTGATAAGCTGATTGTGGCCTGGCTGCTCAATGTGCCTGATAGCTACTAATTGCTAGCTTCATTGACAAAGAGAGTTGGAACTTAGCTAGCTACTGTATCAAGTGATTTTGGGCACTGATAAACAGCATGTAGCTGGGCTTTATTTACGATAGTTTGACAGCATGCAGATGATGAAGTTGTAGACATGATATTGTTCTCAGAAATCAGTCCTGAGTGAGCAGCCAGACTTTCCCAACTCGATAGACCGTGTGCAGTGCAATGATTCGTTTTTCATGCACATTTCTTTACTTGAGTAATAATGCACCAAACTCCTTAGCTAGATGTGAAATTGCACAACTAAGACCTAATCGGCAAAAACATCTAAAATAAATTACAGATTTCTTGATTTATCCTAGAGTAAATCTGGCTATTTTAAGGATTAGCCAATTTTGTAGAAGTGGCTATGTTATTGCTACGGTGACTCAGGAGGGAAAAACAACAGTACCTACCAGGGTATGACATGTGAACACACCCACATCAAACCACACCCCCAAGACAACTCTTGTTTGGCTTCAGTCATGGCCACTAGCATTTCTTAATGAGCAATCTTCAAAACGAGGCCAAATCAGGAAGTGCAGTCACCCTTTAATCACAGTGTCTGCTGAGACCATCCACATAGGCCTGTGTTGTATTGGTACTGGGTAATGCAGTGAGTAATAGCTCATCCAAAAGCTTCCCCCACCAGTCGTTTAATGATGTGGAGCACAGGGACAGAGGAGGTTCTGATGAAGCTCTGATGATCAACAATGCCAACATTGTTTGTTTGTGTTTCCCCTATATTCATTAAGCAGCCATGGCCAATGAACCCCCCTACCACCCACTACCCTGGCCACCACTGCTGAAAAGAATACTAGGGGAAACACTGATGACAATATGGTGATTATACTGTCATTAGACAACCCAAACAGGCAGCAGTACAGAACATACCACAACTTGAAGACCACTTTCATCCTGATCCATCTCTCCGTCTACCTCAGCATTTCTCACTCCCCCCTTTTCTGCCCTCTCTCTCAGCAACAGGAGATACTGTAGCCTACTGCTTTTGTACCCAGAGAATATTTATTGTTTTACTTAATTACAAAGTATAAAATTACCTGAATATATGACCTCAAGGTTGTCTTCTCAATGTAGATTATGAACCTAGACAGGCTGAATCAGATGTAAGCCCAACGCAATTCAATCTACCGTTCTCTCGCTCTCCATCTCTGTCCTCCCACCTCCCTCCACCCACATCATTCTCTTAAACACCCTTTCAAAATTCACATTAAACTGACAGTGTGACAAGTAGGAATGGTTGAGCTAAAGCGTTCATGTGCTCCTATAAGCATTCAGCCTCGCTCTCCACATTTATTCCACCGAAGCACATTTAGACCCGCTGTCCCTAATTCCATTTCGCCCCGGTGTCAATCCGAAAGGAATGTAACCAATTCCAGGGATCAAATTGAGGGGCCATCAATTGTGCAGGGGCTGTATTGTCACCTTGGGAGGGGAGCGGAGCGGGGTTCCCCCTTCCCCATTCCCCGGCAGACAGACAGAGCCGTGGGTCACCATTCTATAGCCTGACGATAAATCTGATTTAATATCCATTGTGCTGCCTTCCTTTCTGCCTGCCGGGCCATGCGTCGAGCCAGGCGGGGGGCGAGGGGGAGTAGACTGGCTGGCGAAGTGGCATAAATAAAAAGTGAAGGAAGCAGAATGGATATTCGAAGGCATTGTTGTATTAAATCAGAATAATAAAGCTGTGCATGCACAAATAGGATTTAATAGAGATGTCTCGGAGCAGCACAGTGGAGAGAAACAGAGAAGCAATGCCACAGATTGGCGAGGCGGCATGGCCATCAACAGCACAAGTACACAGCTGCAGCAGCCAGTCTTAATCAAGGCTAGCTATCAATGCACAAGGCGAGCCCCAGATGCAGACACAGGAGGCAGATGGTTGGAGTCTTACAATGTTTATTAATCCAAAGGGGTAGGCAAAAGAATGGTCGTGGACAGGCAAAAGGTCAAAACCAGATCAGAGTCCAGGAGGTACAAACTGGCAGACAGGCTCGTGGTCAAGGCGGGCAGAATGGTCAGGCAGGCAGGTACAAAGTCCAGAAACAGGCAAGGGTCAAAACCGGGAGGACTAGAAAAAGGTGAATGCAAAAAGCAAGAGAACAGGAAAAACGCTGGTTGACTTGGAAACATACAAGACGAACTGGCACAGAGAGACAGGAAACACAGAGATAAATACACTGGGGAAAACAAGCGACACCTGGAGGGGGTGAAGACAATAACAGGAACAGGTGAAACAGCTCAGGGCGTGACACTAGCAAATACCTTGGCTGGATTAAAGTGGGTTGTAACAACAGGCCCTGAGTCAGTCTAATGGCTAATGTCAGGAGCCCTGTGTGTATGACGTCAGGCTTTATACTCTCCTCGGAACTTCACAGCACGGGCTTACGACACTGATTTTACACTGAGTGTACAAAACATTAGGAACATCGTCTCTTTCCATGACATAGACTGACCAGGTGAAAGCTATGATCCCTTATTGATGCCACTTCTTAAATCCTCTTCAATCAGTGTAGTTAAAGGGGAGGAGACGGGTTAAAGAAGGATTTTTAAGCCTTGAGACAATTGTGACATGGATTGTGTGTGTGTGCCATTCAGAGGGTGAATGAGCAAGACAAAATATTTAAGTGCCTTCGAATGGGGTATGGTAGTAGGTGCCAGGCGCACCGGTTTGAGAATGTCAAGAACTGCAACGCTGCTGGGTTTTTCACACTCAACAGTCTCCCATGTATATCAAGAATGATCCCCCACCCATAGGACATCCAGCCAACTTGACACAACTGTGGGAAGCATTGGAGTTAACATGGGCCGGCATCGTTGTGGAAGGCTTTTCGACACCTTGTAGAGTCCATGCTCTGTTGAATTGAGACTGTTCTGAGTGCAAAATGGGGTGAAACTCACTATTAGGAAGGTGTTCCTAATGTTTTGTACACTCAGTGTATAGCCTACTATAATAGAGTCATAGCCCTGTGCACTGTAAGCATGGGAATCCCATCTCACGACAAGCACTATCCCTTCCCTTCCTCTAATGTGACTGTGACGTTACTAGGGGATCATTACAGCCACCATGTTTAGAACTATGAATAGTCTCCTGGGACACATAGTTGTGATGTACAGCAGGCTCATGTTTCAGACCCTGGATGAAATAAGACACTGCCCTCTGACTCAGTACACAGACAGAATGTCAGACGAACACACAGCCTCTAGCCCAGACAGAATGTCAGACGAACACACAGCCTCTAGCCCAGACAGAATGTCAGATGAACACACAGCCTCTAGCCCAGACAGAATGTCAGACGAACACACAGCCTCTAGCCCAGACAGAATGTCAGACGAACACACAGCCTCTAGCCCAGAACAGAATGTCAGACGAACACACAGCCTCTAGCCCAGACAGAATGTCATCAATAGCTTCAACAATTCTTCAAAATCCTGTTAGTGTCCTCTATCCTCTACACAGCTCTCCCCAAGAGAGAACAGAACAATCTTGGAATTGATCATCCCACAACGCGCTCAGTCCCTAATCGCTGCATGCATTGAAGCAACCGTATCCTAATGTGCTCCACTGTTTATTTTTGTGTTTGAATACCCTAGCAATGTGCACACATTGAAACTCCTCCCCCTTCATAGAAAAAAAGCTGAGCTTGTAGGTATTTCCGAAAAAAAGATGTTGGGTATGGTTGCTGTCCAACATTGTTGATTCCTCAGTGAGTCACAGGGAGGGTGACAGATTGTGCATAGGGCTGGGGGATATGTCATGTATTATGGTATACCAGTATGGATTTTTACAATACCGTCTACAACGATATGTTGATATAGTGCTAAATAAATGAAAGGTTCTACAAATTGGACTACTTCACTGTCAGTTTTGTCCTAGTTTGGTTGAGTATAAAATAATCCGAATGGAGTTAGCCAATTAAAACCACTCAGAATTCATTTGTTGCCATCTTACAGTCATGCACTACTCAAAAAACATATTTAGAACTTGTATTATTCAGAAGCATAAAATACCGTCAACATTTTTTTGCCATATCGTCAAGCCCTAATTGAGCACTGCTAAAAAAGGTCATAACAGGTTCTTTATACAAACTGAAAAAGAAAATGATATGTGGAAGGAATTGAGAGGGCTTTCTATGAACATAATATTTATCCAATTCCAACATTTTATTTTATTTTTTACTTTATTTAACTAGTCAAGTCAGTTAAGAACAAATTCTTATTTACAATGACAGCCTACCGGGGAACAGTGGGTTAACTGGCTTGTTCAGGAGCAGAACAACAGATTTTTACTTTGTCAGCTCGGAGATTCGATCCAGCAACCTTTTGGTTACTGGCCCAACGCTCTAACCACTAAGCTGCCTGCCGCCCCAAAGGCTGAAAACTAGCAAAAATAAACAAGCCAGCCATGATCTAGATCAGGGATGGGCAACTTAGATGGGGGTGGGGGCCACAAGAAAACGGAACTCATCTTCAGGGGCCCCAGTGGATCGTGGGTGTGCGTACCCACATCCATACCCATGGGTTAATTGAGTGACTGGTGATACAATTTTCAAAATTGCACCTTGTGTATTCTACTATTCTAACTCTCAACAGTAAGTTGAGACCCCGACTGAGTAGAAAAATAAATAAATATTTTTTAATGGTCCTTGGGCCTACAAAAGGGGACTACGGGTCGCCAGTTGCCCATCCATGATCTAGATGCTAGATACAGATGATCCATTAAAGTGTGTTTCAGAACCTAGCCTGTTTTTCACTTAAAGCAATGGCCAGGGCAGGGAGCAATAGTGTGGCAACTGTTATGAATGTTGAATAACATATGTTATTGCTATAGAAATCCCTATACATCTCCTGTTCACATAGAATTGTACAAGAGAGCCACATGAGCCTCTTGGAGAGACATGTGACTTGTCCCAGATGGCTGGGTGATTTACTGTTCACATTTAGAGAAGAGTACTGGTGTGGGAGTAGGAGTGGAGCTGGGAGAACCAACCATCATCACGCTTTATTTCTCTGAGAACCCCACTTCATCCGCTCTCAATAGAAACAACAACAAGCAGGGCCACTGATTCAGCCAGCTACATGCCAGACTTCATCAGTGTCAGCAGTGCTCCACTGTTACAGACGTCTAACACATGTAATCACATTGAACTCGCTTTCTTCATTCAGTTAGATTCAGTGTTGACCCCAGCATCTCTCTCTGCTCGCTACACCACCACTGTGAGAGACTCACTGTTTGAACATTATTCTCACTCAGACTATTACTGCGGCCAGTGACCCCAGTCCTGCCCAGGCAGTCAATCTACACTACAGTCAGTCTGATAACTAAGCTTACACAGTTAACACAGAGGGCTTGTGACGAGATATAAATAGAGTTGACACATAGTGATCTCGCCACAGGGTCCCCCTGGCTGGCTTCATGTACATCTCACATTACTATATAGTGGATCAGAACCTCTCTCCACTACTACTGACAGAGCCCACGGGGAGACAGACAGACAGACCCTGAGACGTGACTGAGAGAGTGTCTTTGCAGAGAGACTGAACTGCACTGACTTCCTCCCTCTTCTGAATCATTATCTTATGAGCTGATGTGTGTTTTGCTCAGCGGGGATCGGGTTAGCCGTGCCAGGTTAGCGGTTGCATGGAGTGCGGCGTGGCATGGCGTAGGGTGGCATGGGGCAGACAGTGTCTGCAGGGAGATTAATGAGAGGTGGTGAGGAGCGGCAAAGATCAGCCAGTCCTGCCAGGGAGCCAGGAAGGGCACAGCGCTGCCTGTCAGAGCCCACAGAGAAAGGCAGGCAGGCAGGCAGGCAGACAGGCAGGCAGGCAGGCAGACAGGCAGACAGGCAGACAGGCAGACAGACAGACAGACAGACAGACAGACAGACAGACAGACAGACAGACAGACAGACAGACAGACAGACAGACAGACAGACAGACAGACAGACAACAATCAAAGCCACTCTTGTTTATAGTCAGCAGTGTGTCAGTCTGAGGTCCTCACCCTCTTCAGCCATTGGGATTAGAGTCAGACCAGCCCCTCATCAGTCTGAGCTGAGTGTGACTCAGTGCCTGGTGTCTTAGTCAGGGTAACCTCTGGTGATTGTCCTTCCTTACGCCTCCACAAGGCCAGAATCAGGACGGGTGGTGGAGGGGCCAGATTACACACCCAACAGGGGACCGCTGGCACTCTCTCCTCTAACAAGCGTGTTATTGCGGGGTGGGGAAGTAATTAGAGGGTGCGCCAGTAACTACAACATGAGGAGCATCATTAACAAGCTCACATTGTTGAAGAAGGACAATAATTAAAGAGCTCCCACATCAATGAGAGTGGCTTGATTGGAGGAGCACACTGATTTTACCCCCATCATCACCACCGCTGGAATGACCTTCACTCCACCACTCCACTACCCTAAGCTGCTGCTCGCTCCACAGAACAGACAGGAAACACAGGGAGGGTCAATTAGAGGAAGACTAGACAATCTACAGTATATCTTTGTTCTTTATAAAGTGAATGAAGCCCCAGTGATCAGCAGCAGGGAGTCCAAGGTCAGACTAAAGAAAAAGGTCAATAAAAGAGCTGAGGAGAAAGTTGTCTTCCTGCCTTCCAGGAATTGAAACTAGAGCAGAAACACAATGTTCTGAGTCCCTCTGGGTTCAGAAAGGGCTCTGTGCGTACCATACAAATGTAGGATCTTCATTTGAGTCAGTTTGCTACAGCAGGAAAATAATCCTACAGCAACAGGAAATGTGAATTATTATTTTGGATTATATCATTTATGTAGGGGTTGATACATTTTCCTTAAGGGAAAATCAAGTCTGAAATTTCAAAGTGGAAATTACAAACTTCACAAGCCTTTTTAAACCTCAAAAACACTACAAGTTAAAAATATCCTGCATTGCAGGAAAGTTCTCCTGCTACAGGGTGATCAAATGAAGATCCTGTCTGTACTTGAGGTGTTGTGAGGGTCTTCTGAAACAAAGGGTGGGTAAGAAACAGAAAGGCCAGGTTCACAGCTCACAGCCTGGCTGTCTGACCCTGCTAGCTCCCCAAGAGGACTGGAGGTCAGGGGGTTAATATGCTGTTCCTCCGCTCGTGGGTGGACAACTACAGGATACAAAAACAACACAAAGCAAACTGCACATACACATCATAGAAGAGTGGGGCCCACACGTTTTAGAGTGTAATCCAATGCAGTACTAAGGCTTTCTACTCAGTATCCAGTAAGCTGAGGGACTCCGGCTAATGGTCAGTTGATAGCGTTTTGCACCACAACCATTACCTCCTCCTCCTCCACTACCGACCACTGGAATTCATTTCCTCCACTTTCCCTCCCCCTCCTCCCCATTCCAGATAATCCGTTGGGCCCCGCAGGGACGGTGGGGGATTGTGCTCCCGGGAAGTGGAGTCATGTGTAAACCTTATCGATCTGCCAGGCTGTGTAGATGGGCTTTCTTATTCTGTACAACCTTGAAAAACTCGTCACATGTCAGTGCAGAGGTGAGCGCTACAGTGAATGCCTCATCCTCTGGCTAAGGTGGTTAGAAAAACCATCACGCTTCTTTCCTGGAAAAGCTTTTTCTCTGACTGACTGAGGGGCCCATTTTCTACCCTGACAGACAGCCCAACGCTCGCTCTCTCTTTCTCCTTCTCTCCTCACATTACCACCGCCGCCGTCGCATCATCAATAAACAAATATTTCCCTTACCCTCACCCCCACCCCCATTTCACAATGTCAGATGATAATAACCAAACACCCGGAGACACACGATCCCTCGAATGAACCCCCGAGCCTATTACTGCTACAATTAAAGAGAAATCCTGACAAGTCATCAGTCAAAACCCTCCAAATACACCTTCCACCCCCCCACCCCTCTACCCCCCAGCAGCCAGCCACCAGCCACCCATCTGAGGGAGAGGAAGAGAGCCGAGGCAATAGCGTTAAAATAGTGTCTGTCTCAATGCTCCTTCACATTGTGTTACTTTATATGTTCTATTTCCTCCAACACGGTCTCTGACGCATTCAGAACCCTCAGTGATGCTGCTGCATGCTAAACTCAGAGCACTGTGAGAGAATTCATCACATCACTGCAATACCTCATCCACTTCAGGATGGAAGACCACTGAAACTGGGGTGGCAGTGAATCAACAGTGAACTCCTACTGTAGTCACCAAACGCTCAGACAAACTACGTAGGTCTTGTTTAAACATATGTTGATATCATTTTGTATGCCACGTACTGTGCATTCATTGAGATTTCAACCTTCATTGCTGATCCCTTGAAAAAGCTACAACTGTAAATCTTGTTGATATAATTACGCAGTATGTCCCCACTTGCACTCCTAGTGCAAGATCTTACACATGACGCACCTCAGGGGGACCTGATCTCAAGATCTTACACATGACGCACTACAGGGGGACCTGATCTCAAGATCTTACACATGACGCACTACAGGGGGACCTGATCTCAAGATCTTACACATGACGCACTACAGGGGGACCTGATCTCAAGATCTTACACATGACGCACTACAGGGGGACCTGATCTCAAGGTAACACAGCACAGATGGAGAGGAACAGTGAGAGTAAAACATGACACACTCTCTCTCTCTCTGTGAACAACTCTCTCTCCCTCTTTGAACAACTCTCTCTCTTTCTTGTTACAGTCCATACAACAACCCTGGCTCAGCATCCCCCATGAGTGAGCCTTGATGGAAGGCCTGGGGATGGGTAGAGCAGCAATTCTTTATTTACAAACAACAACAAGCACCCAAAGTCAACACTACATAGTACATGAACAGCACATGTACACTACAGATAGGCTGTATGTGCAGGCAATGATCTATGGTCTTGTAACCATTGTAATATAGTACATATACAATGGACAATGAGAGATTTATGTGATATACTCTAAGAAAAGGGTTCCAAAAGGGTTATTCGACTGTCCCCATAGGATAACCCTTTTTGGTTCCAGATATAACTCTTTTGGGTTCCATGTAGAACCAGAGTTCTACATGGAACCCAAACTAGTTCTACCTGGAACCAAAAAGGGTTCTAAACAGGGTTATCCTATGTGGACAGCCAAATAACCTTTTAGGTTCTAGATAGCACCTATGTTTGTACTTCACATAATGAGGCACACAGTACCATGTCTTTCCAAGGACAGCTACAGCATAGACACATTTGAGAAAAGGTGTCTTATAATAACAGGAAAAGAGAGGAGGCCAGAGCATACACAGCACACAGCCTCAGAGGCATTTCCGAGAGGCCAGGCCGTGCGTGTGAAACATGACTAAACAAAGACAGGTAGCTGACATGTTGCATTGTGTTAAACTCTCCTGCTCTGGGCTAGAAGCATAGAAAACACTCTACAGAACAACCCTAAAAAGCAGAGGAGACAGCATTTACACCCTATCATATCTAGACAGCTCCGGTTTGGTCTGGAGGCTATAGTCTCTCTCTCTCTTTCTCGCTCTCTCAGGACTCACACCTCTCTTTTCGTTTGATGGCTCAGGGGTCAGATGAGTCAATGTGTTCCGGCAGCGATGTGACGGCTACGTCTCATGATGTGTTTCTCATTTATTCTCTCTGCCATACCTCTTTTTCTTCTCTTCTCCTCCGTTTATTTTCTTTCAACTAATTAACCTCTCAGTAAAATGTCACCCATTCCTCAAGCTGTGTTTGCAGAGCTGACAATTAAATGGCATCATCAGGAATTGACTGCATACAGGTGTGTCATGGGCATACCTGTAACAATGTTATTTAGACATGAGGGTAATTATAAATCGCCGTGTGAAGGCTTGCAGGAGTGACTTGGACACATTTTCATGTTGTGTGTGTGTGTCTGCAGAAACATTTATTTTCCCATGAATGAGACCAGGAATATTATAAAAAGCATCTAAATTACCCAACCTGGATTTTATTCCACCTCCATGTTTAACACTTCTTTACCAGCTACAGATGCCATATCTTCATTTGATCATCCTGTTGTTGCAGGAAATGCAAACTTGTAGTGTATTCGAGATTTAAAAGGCTTCTAAAGTTTGTAATTTCCACTTAAATATTTCAGACTGGATTTGCCCTAACAAAAAATGCATCAACCCCTACAAAACATGTCCATTAATTATAATCCACATAATAATTTACATTTCCTGTTGCTGCAGGATTATTTTTCTGCTGTAGCAAACTGGCTCCACTTTAGAACAAAGTCCTACACTTTAATTAACCAATGTATTAAAAGTGTGTAAATCAGCACTGACACCATTACCGTGAACAGACACTCTCACTCTTGCACCAACCGATGGTGCCGGTGGTACCAGATCATACCTGACATGAGTCTGAGTCTGGTAGTAACTATGCATGAAACAATTAACATCCACCAAGACTGCCGGTCTCAACACTCAACAGAGTTACATGGATCAGTTTGAGACTGTATGTGGGCATTGTTGGTATGTGTGGGTGTGTATGCGGGTGCAGGCATGTGTGTGTGCGTTTGTGTGTTCACGCGCTTAAGCAGCTAGTTCTGTGTGTGATGGTACATTAGTGACAGCAGAGAGATGCAGTGTCCAGGCTCTCTTGGCTGGGCTTTTGTTTTTCAGTAGGCAGAGTTATGGTCCTTAAGGCAGCGTGTGAGAGCACTTAACCAGGTGATAAATACACCGTCCCACTAAAACAAGGCCAGTCTTGTCAGCTCAGGGACACCACACCACCATGCCTGGGCTAGGCCCGCTTTAATCACAGCTCTGGACATCAGCAACTGTACACTTTGAGAACAACAGACACAGAGTCAGACAATAGAATCTCGTCAGACAAGGCCTCTGTTTAATATTAGTAAGAGATTTAAGCCCCGAGAGACAGAGAGAGAGAGAGTGGGCCTCAAATGGCTTTCACACTGTCAGTAATCACAGTGGTACTGAGGCAGAGCTCAGCAAACCATCTAGGCTCTGGGATTGGCAGGCGGGCCCATCGAAATAGACTCTCTGGGTCTCTGTCACTTCACAACCAGCCTCAACAGGCGACTTTACTGGGCTCCAAATGTAAACCCACTTAGTCCTGAACTACTCAGCTGAAGCAACCAAGCCTAACAACCTAAGCATGGTGACATAATCCATACCCAAAAGCCCAATAAAATGTGACAGATTACTGTCTGGCCTGCAATGATACAGTACATGCCTAATACAGGCTTCTAAAAAGCACACAGCTGTTATTGGCAGAGAAGGTTGGAACTCTGTCTCAACTCATTTGTGCCTGGTGATGTCACCAGGCAGGCCAAAATGCCATCCCTCCAAAACAGGCTGAAATTTCCGGTGATCTTATCAAACAGCTCTTACACTAAAAGGGCATTATCATCATTTTCACAATTTCACAGTATTCCAACCTCCCAGTGTGGAAATCAAGTTTTTGACTGCACTGGGCCTTTAAACATGAGAGGCATTGATCCCGATAACCACGAAATAGTGTGTTTGACATTGCGATAAAGCTCTTGACTGATGCCCCCCGCTAGAGGAAGTCAAGGGGAAGGGGACACCAAACATGTGGTTTGATGTTGAAATATGTAACATAATATTGCTTTCCACTTGCGTCTGAAGTGGGACCTCTTCATGTACACTGCAATGGAGAGAGCAGTATTAGTAAAAATGGCATCGCTGATAATGCGGCCAATCATCTCTAAAATAATCTCTTTAAGGTGCTGGGTGTGATGTGATAGATCAAAAAAGGCGTGCAGTGTTTTGCATTCGCCGTCGCCACACAGGAAGTGGCTGCTGAGCTGGAGAGGGAGAGAGAGCACTCGAGAACGAACACTTCAAACCGTAATCAATCAAACAGCAAAACACAGCCCCACCGTTGACATGAATAATAATGATAATAATATAATACTGTATAGTGTGTATATGAAAGCTTTAACAGGAAGAGGGTTGTATGATAGGTAATTCAGATGGAGTGTAGGGCTTTGACAACAATAAGATTATTTCTGCTGTGCTCTTCTATAAAGGCTACCCACTGGCACAGATGTCAATTCAACGTCTATTCCATGTTGGCTCAACGTAATTGAAATGACGTGGAAATAACGTTCATTCAACCAGTGTGTGTGTGCCCAGTGGTTATGGAGAGGGAATAGAGCAGACTATGCATCTGAGTGGGAGTGTATGAGGATTATTCTATATGTATTCGTGTGTGTGCGTGCGTGTGCGTGCGTGTGTGTTCGTGTGTGTGTGTGTGTGTGTGGAGGATTTGTGTGTGTGTGTGTATTTTTGTGTGTCTGCATACTGTACGTGCCTGTGTAATGGAATTCAGGTAAGCTGTTGACAAGGAACCTCTGACTGCAATCCACATGACTCAGTGTACACAGATCAATCTACTGTATTGAATATAACTATACTGGTTTAATGAATTAATCACCTCATTGAGTCAATGATAAGTGAAGGGCAGAGATCATGAACCAATTCCCAACATCATATATAAGCATTACCTGCATCAACTGATGTGTGGGAGTAGCTAAATAAACACACAACACACTCACTAAATGGCTATCAAGTTATGATGTGCAGGACAGTATTTGACACAATAGTCCTTTCTCATTTTGAACAAGGCCACCACTCAGGGCTATAAGAAAGACTGCGACAGAGAAACAGCGTTTAGAGAGTTGAGTCTGAACAAAATAAAGTGCCCTTCACTTGCCCTATGAGAGAAAGAGAAAGTGAGCAGTTTAAAGTGCTGTCATCTTCTCACCTGAGGACCATTCATCAGCCAGCCGGTAGTGGAGCAGCAGGTTCAACAGTCCTGAATGAGAGCCACTGAACGCCACATACACACAGCTGCGGCCCAAAACACATACATAGTCATAGTCTGTTCATAGACATAACCCCATGGCCACAGCAACACAACCACGCACGCACACACACACCTCAGAAAATGTGGATTTTTTTATGTTTTTTTGGGGTAGAGCTGCATAGATCACTCTACATCAACAGCCCTCAGAAAGGAGAATGGGTGGCAGGGGAGAACAGGCAGCCAGCTTCTGAGCAAAGCAGCACGTACAACAGTTCTGAACGCCATTAAACACTACATACATACAGCTGCAGCTCAATACACAGCCACACAGCCAAACACCTAGACACAAAGAGCTCTGGAGTGGCTGGCCATTGAGTTTATCTAGATGAGCTGCATTGATCAATCTACATCAACAGCCCTCTGAATGAAAAGTTACTGTCTTTAAAGTATGTTCCCTGAGGATGGGGACAGTTTGTACCTCAGGCCTTAGCCAGAGCCCATTTAAACACACCATGCTGTCTGTCATGACATTGTTCACATAGGAGCCTGCTGTTTGTGCATAGACTAACTGAATGAGAACTTTTTCACATGGCTTTTGTTGCTTCGCTGGGAATTTGCAGGTATTTTTCTCGATCTCGTTAGATTTGAAATTGGGCCATTTATTGGAGAAGCAGTTACTTGGAGATCTTGTTCCCTGGTTCTTGCTGCTGCTTTTTGTCAAATGATAGCATTCCATTGTCAGCTTAGATACGCTGCCCTGCAATTCATTCCACACCTCGCAACAATTGGCCACTGAATTCTAAAGGCAACAATAGGCAACGTTTTCTTGGCTTATTTTTTCCTTTCAAAGCCATCTCTTTTGATCCCTCCTCAAGCCGACATTGTGTATGGGTTGATATCTGTCGTCTTTCTTCAGTCTGTCTGTCTCTGCCAGCCAATAGATACCATGGAGAGGTCACAAGATCACATGACAAAGAAGCAGCACATGCCTGTAAATACGTTTAATTGACAGGAAATCCAATATTCATGACAAGTATGAGGCAAACAATGAGGTATTTTGCAAAGAATATCCTGATATGCAAATGATCCAGAATAGAGAAACCATCATTGCTAGACGCTTCTAGGCATTATAGACTACATGATATACATACTGTAGGCATTAGGCACAAGCCCGGAATCTGTTTTCCGAGCCACTTCTATTATGATCTAATTTTCCCAATGAATTGAGCGCTTTTCAAAACTGTAAAAACATTTCACAAAGCATCCCAAATCCCTGCAATAACACGGAACAAACCCCTGCAGATAATATTCAGAAACTGGCAGCGCCACTCCAAACACAATCACATCTCCATGCCAGTGAGAGGACGGTATGCCAATTCTGTGTTTGTTTGATGGGGTCGAACATCATTCCATCTTGAATAAAACATGGATTCCCAGAGATGAGGAGAGTATTTATTCTGCTTGCTACAATCAGGGCCGGTTCTAGCATTTTGGGGGCCCTAAGCGAGATTTGTTTGAGTGGCTCACCAAGCTAGCAATTGTTTTTAGTGGCCACCCTCTTGACTGCGGAGAGAAAAATGTATGTTTGAAAGTACATTTCCTGCAATCCTACACATTTTGCCATTGGGCTTAGAGAAATTGTTGCAGATTTAAAGCAAGTTTTCTGCAGTTCTACACATTTCACCATGGGGCGTAGAGAAAAGGTGGTAATTTTTTTTTTTTATCATGCAATTCTAATTTCCTGCAAATTTTCATCAGACAGACCCACCTCTACAGAAACACATCTAGCCGACATACAGTACCAGTCAAAAGTTTGAACACACCTACTCATTCAAGGGTTTTTCTTTATTTTTACTATTTTCTACATTGAAGAATAATAATGAATACATCAAAACGATTAAATAAATCATATGGAATCATGTAATAACCAAAAAAGTGTTAAACGAATAAAAATATATTTTATATTTGGGATTCTTCAAAGTAGCCACCCATTGCCTTGATGACAGCTTTGCGCACTCTTGACATTCTCTCAACCAGTTTCATGAGGTAGTCACCTGGAATGCATTTCAATTAACAGGTGTGCCTTGTTAAAAGTTAATTTGTGTATTTCCTTATTAATGCGTTTGAGCCAATCAGTTGTGTTGTGACAAGGTAGGGGTGGTATCCAGAAGATAGCCTTATTTGGTAAAAGACCAAGTCCATATTATGGCAAGGACAGCAAAAAAAACAAAAAAAAGTGTTAAACAAATCAAAATATATTTTAGATTCTTTAAAGTAGCCACCGTTTGCCTTGATGACAGCTTTGGACACGCTTGGCATTCTCTCAACCAGCTTCACCTGGAATGCTTTTCCAACAGTGTTGAAGGAGTTCCCACATATGCTGAGCACTTGTTGGCTGCTTTTCCTTCACTCTGCGGTCCACCTCATCCCAAACCATCTCAATTGGGTTGAGGTTGGATGATTGTGGAGGCCAGGTCATCTGATGCAGCACTCCATCACTCTCCTTCTTGGTCAAATAGCCCTTACTCATGAGGGCCAGTTTTATCATAGCGCTCAATGGTTTTTGCGACTGCGACTGCGACAATGGTTTTTGCGACATTTTCCGGATTGACTGACCTTCATGTTTTAAAGTAATAATGGACTGTCATTTCGCTTTGCTTATTTGAGCTGTTCTTGCCATAATATGGACTTGGTATTTTACCAAATAGGGCTATATTCTGTATACCACTCCTACCTTGTCACATCACAACTGATTGGCTCAAACGCATTAAGAAGGAAATAGATTCCACAAATTAACTTTTAACAAGGCACACCTGTTATGGTATGGTATGTTTGCACACAATGTACTCATTAAATACAGTCTTTGAATGGGAAAAACAGTGCTTGAATGTTCACTATGCTATGACTGTGTGTATGCATGTGTGCGTGCGTGTGCGTGTGTGTCTGCGTGTGCATTGGAGGAAAAAATAGTGAGCGAGACAGACTCAGGGGGAAATAAATAAATAAAATCTACTTCCTATTCATCATCACCAGCACCACCCCAAAATCAAAAACATGTGAAAATGGTGTTTCTATGTTTTGTAGTAAAAACATTTTGAGGAAGTGTTTCCAATTACATCATTCATCAACCAGTTAGTAGACAAGCAGTAGGCAATTAGTAGGCAATGTTTATTCATAATTGGTTAAAACTCATAATTGGTTAAAATCACATGACGCACACCGATGATGTCATTGGAAACACTTATCTTCCTCTATCTTTTTTACTACAAACATAGAAATGCACCATTTTCACATATGATGTTGGGGTGGTGCTGGAGATGATGAACATGAAGTTGCATGTATTTCTTTTCTTTAACCCATGAGCTGCTTTCCCCCGTCTTGAAATTATGAAAACCATTGCAAATTACACGGCAGGATCCATTATATAATTCTGACTTTCAAATAAAGAGTTGAACGGGGAAGTGAAAGAGTGAAAAGTGCAGGGTGTAGTGGACACTCCCACAGCCCCAGCAAGGCGGTGGGGCCCACGAGCTCCAAAAAGTAATTCATAAACCCTTTTAATTTCCATATCTACCAGGAAGCTAAGTGTTTGCTTCTTGGGCTTCAGGAATGAGACTGAAAAAGTGCCTCAGGCCTTGAAAAATAAATAATTCAAATGGTTGAAAGGGGATATCGGTGAACAAATGTATTTATATATTTGAAATTTTGCAGGATGAAATCTCTTAAGATGCACAATCTCGTTTTCAAGTGTAAATGGTTTATTTTAATTTGAACTATACTTAGTAACAATAATAATATGGCAACTATTGTTTAATAATAATAACAATGAAATAATAATAATAATAATAATAATAATTTACATTAACAGCATAAAACGTTGTGTACAACTACTAATAGGCCTACAACTAATAAAAACTACTGCTGCAACTACTAAATTGACTAATAAAATGAAGTACCTATAATATATACATACAATATATACATATACATGCAGACAAAACCCGCTGAGTTCAACAAAAAATAGGGACTGAATATATCCTCAAGCCGACTCCTTTTTTCCTCATTGTTGGGCTATTTAATGTGTTATTGTTATAAATAGCAGCTACAGTAAATACAGTATCTCGATAGTACACTGCATCATGAAGCTATCCCTAGAAAGCTAGTGTTTTGAGGGTGGACTAACTGTATTATTTGGAATTAATAGACCCGGTTTTACGCACAACAACGTTATATTCAAGCTTGGAGAGAGCGCGAGGACAGCTCATGTCATGCAGGTTCAGGTAGCCTATACAGGACAGTTGTATGTATTCAAATCAATTGGTAGCTGATTACTCTCACTATGTGGCCTTACGCCAGGGAAGGTGCATTCTCAGCTTCACCCTCTCCTCGCTGACCAGCCAGGCAAAATGATGTTGACAAACATGCTGCATAATAATCCAAGAGGGACAGAGAGCGCAACAGTCAAGTCAACACAGGCTGTGTCCATCTTCTCTCCACTTTCTCCAACTGCATACTGTAGATCCCAAGATAGACGGAGAGTTTACAGATTGATTTTCACAGAGCTGGAGTTGGCGTAGCACTCGGTGCATTAAATAAAAACATCACACCTCCAGTATGGGGTTCTAACGTAGGTGTCCAGCCTAGATACTACTACATGATGATGTTCAACCTGCACATTTGTTAATTTTCTGATTATTTCTAAACGCTGTCTTGGGGGAAGTACTTTCATTTATTTTCTTCAAGTCCAAGGGAAAATCTCAGGGAGAATGTTTTATTTTACTATTTTTCCTGGCGAAGCGGTTAAACTGCTGAATGATCAGAGATCCTGTCTCTGTTATCTACTAAAGCACATCATATGACTACACAACCAAGCACTCAAGCCCTGTTTCGTCCAACTAAGAGCAAAATAGTCTTAGTTTACCACACCTCCTATCATGATTGTCAGTTAGGCTATGAGACCTGGAAAGAGAAGTAGTCTCAGAATATGAATTACAGCATGACATTAGTGGGGTCTCTGCATTTTCTTATGTTCTAGTAATAAAATATGTAATTTAAACAGTAAAAATGAATGACCCTTTAATGTGGCATGAACACAACCAGTCATGATATTTTCCTCTGACTGTCAAACAAATCACTTCAAAAAGTAGGCATGTTCGTAATAATTCCAACATCCAAACTGCATGTGTACTCGCGCTATTTGAATGGAAATAGACATCTGTTACAAAACACCCAAAATTTTCCTAATGACATTCAGCGATTGCCATTAGCTAGGCCTACATTAATTGCAGAGGAGAAGAGAAGAATGTGCCTATGTTTTCTGTTTATATACAGTGCCTTTGGAAAGTATTCTGACCCCTTCCCTTTTTCTACATTTTGTTACTTTACATTCTTATTCTAAAAATGATTAAATTGTTTTTTTCCCCTCATCAAATCTACACACAATACCCAATAATGACAAAGTAAAAACAGGTTTAGAAATGTTTGCACATTTATTACAATTATATACAAATATCAAACTTACAAAAGTATTCAGACCGTTTTATCAGTACTTTGTTGAAGCACCTTTGGCAGCGATTACAGCATCGAGTCTTCTTAGGTATGACACTACAAGCTTGGTACACTTGTATTTGGGGAGTTTTTCCCATTCTTCTCTGCAGATCCTCAAAAGCTCTATCTGGTTGGATGGAGAATGTTGCTGCACAGCCATTTTCAGGTCTCTCCAGAGATGTTCGATCGGGTTCAAGTCCGGGCTCTGGCTGGGCCACTCAAGGACATTCAGAGACTTGTCCCGAAGCCACTCCTGCCTTGTCTTGGCTGTGTGCTTAGGGTCGTTGTCCTGTTGGAGGGTGAACCTTCGCCCCAGTCTGAGGTCCTGAGCGCTCTGGAGCAGGTTTTCATCAAGGATCTCTCTGTAGTTTGTTCCATTCATCTTTGCCTCGATGCTGACTAGTCTCCCAGTCCCTGCCGCTGAAAAACATCCCCACAGCATGATGCTGCCACCAACATGCTTCACCGTAGGGATGGTGCCAGGTTTCTTCCAGACGTGACACTTGGCATTCAGGCCAAAGAGTTTCCTCTTGGTTTCATCAGACCAGAGAATCTTGTTTTTCATGGTCTGAGAGTCTTTAGGTGCCTATTGGCTAACTGCAAGCGGGCTGTCATGTGACTTTTACTGAGGAGTGGCTTCCGTCTGTCCACTCTACCATAAAGGCCTGATTGGTGGAGTGCTACAGAGATGGTTGTCCTTCTGGAAGTTTCTCCCATCTCCACAGAGGAAATCTAGAGCTCTGTCAGAGTGACCATCGGGTTCTTGGTCACCTCTCTGACCAAGGCCCTTCTTCCCCGATTGCTCAGTTTGGCCAGCTCTAGGAAGAGCCTTGGTGCTTCCAAACTTCTTCCATTAAAGAATGATGGAGGCCACTGTGTTCTTGGGGACCTTCAAATGCTGCAGAAATGTTTTGGTACCCATGCCCAGATCTGTGCCTTGACACAATCCTGTCTTGAAGCTCTACAGACAATTCCTTCGATCTCATGGCTTGGTTTTTGCTCTGACGTGCACTGTCAACTGTGGGACCTTATATAGACAGGTGTGCTTTTCCAAATTATGTCTAATCAATTGAATTTACCACAGGTGGACTCCAATCAAGTTGTAGAAACATCTCAATGATGATCAATGGAAACAGGATGCACCTGAGCTCAATTTTGAGTCTCATAGCAAAGGGTCTGAATACTCATGTAAATAAGGTATTTCTGTTTTAAATTTGTAATACTTTTGCTAAAATTTCAAAGAAACTGTTTTCATTTTGTCATTATGGCGTATTGTATGTAGATTGCTGAGGATTTTTTTATTTAATCCATTTTAGAATAAGGCTGTAACATAACAAAATGTGGAAAAAGTCAAGGGGTCTGAATACTTTCTGAAGGAACTGGAAATATGGTAAAATAATGGTTCATAAACTACTCTAAGGGCCCAACAAAATCTGTTATTTTTTTCCAAAATAATGTTCTCGGCTAAAAATGTTCCTGGTTTTAGATAATCTTAAAATAAAACTAAATCATAGAGAAACAACTAAATTGGATGTTCTGAGTTCATGTCAATGCTTAAATCACATCAGAAGACAACAAACACGCGCACCACACAAACAGACAGGGGCAATATTGCTGGGAATTAATTGACATGTGTTGTCTTAGGTTTGGCTTTTTAAGCATATAGTGGATAACCAGGAGGGAGATGACAATGTTGCGTTGATTAGATAGTAGCTGGGAGCTTGCGGTGTATGATAGTTATGAGATTTGTTCCTGAAAGTTTACGGTGGAAAGTGAAAATGTACTTTCAGAATTGTTTGGCGAGCTACTAATAGGTGGGCTGCTAGCTACTGGTAGCTTGTGATCGACCTGTCGGAGGCCCCTGGTTTAAACCATGACAGAGAGGTGGGGTTGTGTGTTTCATTGATAGATTGTATTTAAAAAAAAATAGGAGATTGGTTAAATTAGCATTATTTAGAGACCCCCCCGAAGTTTGACTTTTGTCTAATTCAGGGGAGCTGAGTGCCACCTGGCTCCCCCGTAATTCGCACCATGAGTAGTCTATGTACAACACCTTCTCAGAGCTAGCTGCGAATCTAATGTGTGTCGCGCTGTGTGCATTAGCTATGCATTAGCTATGCATTAGCTGTGCATTAGCTGTGCCAGCCAGGCATCAACAAGGTACGCTGCGTCCACAGCATAACGTTCTGGACCAAGCCCGGGCTCCAGCAGCACCATGAGACACAGAGCCAGAGCAGATGGGCCTCAACACCAAGCAGCCAAGGCCATAATGGAGTCACAGCTGTTGGAAGACAAAGTGAATCTTCCTCCATATGCACTGCTTTGGGCTCTTTGTTTGCTGCCTGTTTGATACAGTCTGCGGTTCTGACTCAATCCACTGATGCCTCGCCTGCCTGCCTGCCTGCCTGCCTGCCTGCCTGCCTGCCTGCCTATCCTCAGGTCCATACATCTGTTAGAGACACATGAAAGACCACAGGAATAAAGACCACAGCTATAGTCACAGCTAGCTACAGCTTCTGATGCCTCCCAAGGGAGAGGAGATCTGTTGTTTGTTAGAGTTAACCAGGTGGTAGTTACCATGCCAAACTCATAGTTTGCCCCCATTCCATTAAATTGCATTGGATTTGCCACAGTTATACAGTCCACAATTCTGACTGACAAAGTAGACCATACTGTATACCATACTGTTGCAATTCTGATTCAGCTATAGCCCTAGCTTATTCCAAACAAAACAACAAAAAGAGATCAATATGTTCCCAATAAGTGCTCATCTATGTTTGCGGTTAGACAGGCAACGCAATTCTGATCTTTCTTTCACTAATTGATATTTTGACCAAACAGATCTGAAAAACATAAATTGTGAAAAGATGTGATAGGTCAAAAGACCAATTAGTGGGTTAAAAAACGGAATTGGTCTGCCTGACTAAACGCAGGCCCCGAGTCACACTCTGTACCTTTAAAAAACGAATCTGGCTCTAACGTTAAATTTAAACTGTGGGGTTTGGTTTAATAGCTATTTGTTATGATGCTAAATTAGCTAAACCACATGCTCCAACATTCAATCCCAACCCAACACTTTTCCACTCCTGCTCTAATCAGGGTGCTATCATCTATTTTAACATTTTATTTAACTAGTCAAGTCAGTTAAGAACAAATTCTTATTTACAATGACAGCCTACCGGGGAACTGTGGGTTAACCGCCTTGTTCAGTGTCACGGCTGTTGAAAGGAGAGGACCAAGGTGCAGCGTGGTCAGCGTACATTTTCTCTTTATTTGGGAAAAAGACGCAGAACAAAACAACAAACACTACAAAAACAAACAGTGAAGCTAAAGACTATGTGCCCTACAAACAAATACAACTTCCCACAAACACCGGTGGGAAATAGGGCAGCCTAAGTATGGTTCTCAATCAGAGACAACGATAGACAGCTGTCCCTGATTGAGAACTCTACCCGGCCAAAACATAGAACTACAAAACATAGAACATAGAATACCCACCCCAACTCACGCCCTGACCAAACCAAAATAGAGACATAAAAAGGATCTCTAAGGTCAGTGCGTGACATTCAGGGTAAGAACAAAATATGTTTCGCTCGGGAATTCGATCCAGCAACCTTTTAAATACTGGCCCAACGCTCTAACCACTAGGCTACCTACCGCCCATTTAAGTCACATACTGACTCAGATCTTTTAGACTTGTTCAGTTAAAATAACAAATACCGGCGAATGATCAACTGAAAACTCGAAACACTCATGATTCTACCAGCCTCTCATTTAATAATGCCACTTTAATAATGTTTACATATCACGCATTACTCGTCTCATATGAATATAATGTATTCTATACTATCTATTGCAACAGCCTATTGCCGCTCTGACATTGCTCATCCATATTCTTATTCCATTCCTTACTTAGATTTGTGTGTTTTAGGAATTTGCTGCACCGTTGGAACTAGAACCACAAGCATTTCGCTACACACGCAATAGCATCTGCTAACCATGTGTCTGTGACCAATACAATTTGATTTGATATGTCGTTCACTATGAGGGGCTTATTGGAGCTATTGTGGCCACAGTCGTATTTCATTGTGAACAACTCTTGGTGGAATGCATAGATTGACTGCCGTGAGGGTGATAAGCACAATATTGTTCGCGAACTGCAGAACCCCAAAAGATTAGTTCTCAAGTTTGAGTTTGTTTAGCAGAGGCGGTGTATGTTTTGGTTCTACAAAGCTGTGTCCATCATAATGTTCAATAATCAACTAATTGAATTAATTATTGCACCAATCAATTATCAGCAACCAATGATCAGTTCTTTAACATGTCTTTTTCTTCTCTATGCTACCTGCAGCTTGATCTATTTTGCCTGCACGCATACAAATCAAATCAAATCAAATTTTATTAGTCACATACACATGGTTAGCAGATGTTAATGCGAGTGTAGCGAAATGCTTGTGCTTCTAGTTCCGACAATGCAGTAATAACCAACAAGTAATCTAACCTAACAATTCCACAACTACTACCTTATACACACACAAGTGTAAAGGGATAAAGAATATGTACATAAAGATATATGAATGAGTGGTGGTACAGAACGGCATAGGCAAGATGCAGTAGATGGTATGAGTACGGTATATACATATGAGATGAGTACTGTAGGGTATGTAAACATAAAGTGGCATAGTTTAAAGTGGCTAGTGGTACATGTATTACATAAAGATGGCAAGATGCAGTAGATGATATAGAGTACAGTATATACATATGAGATGGGTAATGTAGGGTATGTAAACATTATATTAAGTGGCATTGTTTTAAAGTGGCTAGTTAAATTTTTACATAATTCATCAATTCCCATTTTTAAAGTGGCTGGAGTTGAGTCAGTATGTTGGCAGCGGCCGCTAAATGTTAGTGGTGGCTGTTTAACAGTCTGATGGCCTTGAGATAGAAGCTGTTTTTCAGTCTCTCGGTCCCTGCTTTGTGCACCTGTACTGACCTCGCCTTCTGGATGATAGCGGGGTGAACAGGCAGTGGCTTGGGTGGTTGTTGTCCTTGATGATCTTTATGGCCTTCCTGTGCACATCGGGTGGTGTAGGTGTCCTGGAGGGCAGGTAGTTTGCCCCGGTGATGCGTTCTGCAGACCTCACTACCTCTGGAGAGCCTTACGGTTGTGGGCGGAGCAGTTGCCGTACCAGGCGGTGTACAGCCCGACAGGATGCTCTCGATTGTGCATCTGTAGAAGTTTGTGAGTGCTTTTGGTGACAAGCAAATTTCTTCAGCCTCCTGAGGTTGAAGAGCCGCTGCTGGCGCTTCTCTACGACGCTGTCTGTGTGGGTGGACCAATTCAGTTTGTCCGTGATGTGTACACCGAGGAACTTAAAACTTTCCACCTTCTCCACTACTGACCCGTCGATGTGGATAGGGGGGTGCTCCCTCTGCTGTTTCCTGAAGTCCACAATCATTCTTTGTTTTGTTGACGTTGAGTGTGAGGTTATTTTCCTGACACCACACTCCGAGGGCCTCACCTCCTCCCTGTAGGCCGTCTCGTCGTTGTTGGTAATCAAGCCTACCACTGTAGTGTCATCCGCAAACTTGATGATTGAGTTGGAGGCGTGCATGGCCACGCAGTCATGGGTGAACAGGGAGTACAGGAGAGGGCTCAGAACGCACCCTTGTGGGGCCCCAGTGTTGAGGATCAGCGGGGTGGAGATGTTGTTACTACCCTCCACCTGGGGGCGGCCCGTCAGGAAGTCCAGGACCCAGTGTCACAGGGCGGGTCGAGACCCAGGGTCTCGAGCTTGATGACGAGTTTGGAGGGTACTATGGTGTTAAATGCTGAGCTGTAACGTCGAGTATTCTCCTTGTCCAGATGGGTAGGGCAGTGTGCAGTGTGGTTGCGATTGCGTCGTCTGTGGACCTATTGGTGGTAAGCAAATTGGAGTGGGTCTAGGGTGTCCGGTAGGGTGGAGGTGATATGGTCCTTGACTAGTCTCTCAAAGCACTTCATGATGACGGAAGTGAGTGCTACGGGCGGTAGTCGTTTAGCTCAGTTACTTAGCTTTCTTGGGAACAGGAACAATGGTGGCTCTTGAAGCATGTGGAACAGCAGACTGGGATAAGGATTGATGTGAATATGTCCGTAACACACCAGCCACTGGTCTGCGCATGCTCTGAGGACGCGGCTGGGAATGCGTCTGGGCCTGCAGCCTTGCGAGGTTAACACGTTTAAATGTTTTACTCACCTCGGCTGCAGTGAAGGAGAGCCCGCAGGTTTATCGGGTCCCGCTCCCACCGCCCCTGTCCACGCTGATGGGTTAGTAAATTGTTGCCAAGCCTAGCATCACAAGCAGCTAGTTTCACCTTCTCATGCACAGAGGTGGAGGTTCCATTAGCCTGGTATGGAACTAGACGGGTTTATCAGTCGGAGAAGCCGTGCGTACCGTTGAACTAAGGGATGGGATGAGGCTCTGAAAGACTTGCAGCTGTCTAATTTTCTCTCAGTGAGTAGATGCGACAATCTTTGTTGAGAGTCGTCGGTGTTGATCATAAAGAGTCCCCAACCGTAGTAGCCTGAATGAGCTGCTTAAGGAATCGCATCATACAGCAGGCAAGATATAGACTTTCCAGTTAGATAGTCATTAAGGATGTTCCCTCTAACATTGCATTACTTGATCTGCCTTACTCGTGGCCTCGTATTTAACATTTAGGAGTGATACTAACGATATTCGGCATTTTGAGTCAGCCTGAGATCGTAAACAACTAAATTCATCGAGGCGAACTCGCTTCGGAGGCCTGACCTTGGCTAGACACAAAGATAAACTTCCAGTTCCGTTTTGATGCGTTTTGAAGAACAACTTGTGTGACAGCAAAATCATTCAAGGTCATGCTTCGCTGCTGCTGCTGGGCCTGTTGTTTGGGTTGGTGTCTGTTTGAACAGCCTGAAATAAGAAAACCCATAGCATGTGCACATGTTTCTTGCAACACTCTCAGTTTCTTTCTCTCCAGGACGGCATGGCCTTAGCAAGCTCACCGTGGATACGCATTGGTTGCGATGGGTGGCTAGGATGAGTGTGTGTGCGGGATGCTGGCACACGGCTGATGTACCTCCGAAAGGAGTGCTTGTGCGTGGCTGGGTATCCGCGCCGCGTCGCGCCCGCGTAACGACCATAGCCGTGCTTGTCTGGTTTAGCCGGTTAGTGGGCACTGGTATTCGTTTCCCAAAAAGGGGGGCCCAAAGAGTTTGTTTGACTGTCTGGGGAGCACAGACATTCCTGGTCCGCGACGGGGCTGGTTTTCCTTTTTGTCATCCCGTTTGACTGTAGACCCTGCACATACTTCCTTGTGTCTGAGCCTGTTGAAGCTTGCGACCGATTTTGTCTCTGTAACTGGGACTTACCTGTTTGATTGCACTTGCGGAGAGAATAGTACATCTGTTTGTTCGGCTTCATGCTGTCCGGTCACTTGCCTGGTGTAATAAGCAGTGGTTCGCGGCTTCATGTTTCACGCGAAATGCTTGCCAGTCAAATGTCCACGGTTTCTGGTTTGGGCATGTTTTTAAATCGTTGCATGTGGGTACGAACATGATCAATGGCCACTATCCTAATGAACTCGCCTTACCGAATCAGCCATATTTCGTCATTATTGTGTTGGAACGCAATCGGACATATTTCAATCCGCGTGCATCGAAGCCAGTCTTAGAGAGTGGAATCGAGATTGTCGGACCAACGAGTTGAAATCAGAACCTGAGCCGGGAGACTTGTATGTTTATAGGTTTCTGTTTGTACGCTGGAATCAACAAAAATGGAGTGTGGTCAGCTTTACCGACAAGGGGGCGGGGAGGGCCTTTATGCGTCGCGGAAATTAGTATAACAATGATCTAGGGTTTTCAGCACCTGGTAGCACAATACGATATGCTGATACGAATTTACCGAGGGAGGTTTGTTTTGTTAGATTTGAGCCTGGTCTAAAATCCCAGCTACCGATTGAATGCAGCCTCAGGGTGTGTGTTTCAGATGTTTACAAGAGCGTCAGATAAAGTTCGTTCAGGGCCATCGAATGTGGTCTGCTTGGGGGAATACTATAACGCGTCGGTGCTTATATGATCGAAGAGAATTCCCTTGGTAGATAATGCGGTCGACATTTGATTGTGAGGAGTTCTAGATCAGGTGAACAGAATGATTTGAGTTCCTGTGTGTTGTTATGATGATCACACCACGTCTCGTTAATCATAAGGCATACCCCCCCGCCCCTCTTCTTACCAGAAAGATGTTTGTTTCTGTCGGCGCGATGCATGAAGAAACCAGCTGGCTGCACCGACTCCGTTAGCGGAGTATATACAGTATATGACAGACAGTTCTCGGTAGGAGCACGTCTCCGGAGTCACCGGTGGAGCGCGTATGAATCCTGCTGTAGAAATTCATTGCTGCCAGCAGGTCAAACAAACGACTAAAATGAACGAGTCACTCAGAAAATCAAATTATGACTCTCGAGTCAGTAAAAAGAGTCGTTCAAAAATAACGAATCGTTCGCGAACTGCACATCACTACACTCTACTCTGCACTTCACTGTCAGCCGCAGCTGCTGTACAACATTGGCAACACACACTCTACATTTTCAACAACCAATCCAGGAATGGGACCTTCGCAATCACACGTACACTGTGGACGCATGAGCCCCATCCCATATCACTCTCGTCGCTATGTCAATTTTCCCCCACACATTTTACTTTCTCATGTCTTACAGCTAGCCAAAATCACTATATTATTCAAAAGTCTCTCAAAATATGACACTGTGTTATGATCACTATTTTCTGAAACCATGCATGCAAGAACACAGAGCTGTAGGAGACAAGTGCTGATTCATAGGGTGTAGAGAGCGTAACAGGAGAGGGGAATATGAAGGGAGGGAATAGAGAAGGAGTGTGCATGTTATCTATCTAATAAAGGGCAGTAATGCCTGGGCATCCCAGGAGACAGACAGGCATGGCTGCTGAGGCAAGATCCTGAGGACGGGATGTAAACAAAGATTGAAGGAGGGAGAGAAAGGGGGAGAGGAGAGAATGGAAGAATGACGACCTATGAGTTAAGCCCAGCCGTCCTTCAGAGAGAGAGAGGGAGGGAGGGAGGGAGTGAGGGAAGGAGGGAAGGAGGGAGAGTGAGAATAGACAGAGTGAGACAGAGAGAGGGTAAAATAGTGAGAAAGTGAGAGAGAGAAAGAAAAGGATAGAGAGAGAGAGAGCGATGACGGTTTGAGCTTTTCAATTCAGAGTAATGGCGAAGGTGCATCAAGATGGAGGAAGTCAGATATGACGTCAGCGTTTGAGAACTATCCACAGACTGTGAGAACTATCCACAGACTGTGAGATCTATCCACAGACTGTGAGAACTATCCACAGACTGTGAGAACTATCCACAGACTGGTGAAAGAACGATCCACAGACTGTAGAAACGATCCACAGACTGTGAGAACGATCCCTACAGACTTTGAGAACTATCCACACAGACTGTGGAGAACGATCCACAAGACTTTGAGAACTATCCCACAGACTTTGAAAACTATCCACAGACTGTGAGATCTATCCACAGACTGTGAGAACTATCCACAAGACTTTGGAGAACTATCCACAGACTGTGAAGATCCACAGACTTTGAGACTATCAAGACTGTGAGAACTATCCACAGACTGTGAGATCTATCCACAGACTGTGAGAACTATCCACAGACTGTGAGAACTATCCACAGACTGTGAGAACTATCCACAGACTGTGAGAACGATCCACAGACTGTGAGAACGATCCACAGACTGTGAGAACGATCCACAGACTTTGAGAACTATCCACAGACTGTGAGAACGATCCACAGACTTTGAGAACTACCACAGACTTTGAGAACTATCCACAGATTGTGAGAACGATCCAAAGACTTTGAAACTATCCACAGACTGTGACGGAACGATCCACAGACTTTGAGAAAGATCCACAGACTTTGAGAACGATCACACAGATTGTGAGAACTATCCACAGACTATTGAGAACTATACGCAGCAACTGGAAACTATCCAAGACTGTGAGAAGATCCACAGACTGCTGAGATAGATCCACAGACTGCGAGAACGATCCACAGACTGCGAGAACTATCCACAGACTGTGAGAACTATCCACAGACTGTGAGAACGATCCACAGACTTTGAGAACTATCCACAGACTGTGAGAACTATACACAGACTTTCTCAACTACGGCACGACATATAAATCAGCACAATCTACTTTTCAGTTTTTTCTAATCGCCGCCGTCTAAAATTGGGATCATGTATACTGTGCTAATGCCAATACAAACAAAAGAGTAACAGAGAGCAATGTACAATACTTAGTGAACTTAGCAAATGAGGCGTTTGTGGTAAGTAAATGGGGACCGCCATCTTTATGCACCTTCACCATTGAATCGCTCTCCACCGCTGAATCCTTTGTTTACCGAGCGGCAGCCACCACAGCACGCCTGCTGCATGGAGAGGCACTCTGGGAAATCGGGAAGGGAGAACTCATTAAAACTACCGTTGAGCATTTAGACAGGGAGGTGTGGAGGACTGAAGGAGACAGATATCACTCAACTTCAGTCTACTTCAAAATAGAAACAGACAGCAACCCAGCTACAGTGTGTTAATCTGCGTACACATACCCAAGGCCCAAGTGACTACTGCTTATACACAATTTGCACATCACATCCATTCCAAAGTTTGTCTTCCAGTGTTTTAAGTGTTATCTAACTCTCTGCAGCAGTCCAATCTCAGGTGTCTCTATGGGTTTTAAAGCTGATAATAGTGACGTTCATGTGTGGCTAAGCTGCTTTATTCTCATTGTTTGTTTGTTTTTGTCTCAGTGCCAGACTGAGGTACTGTAATAAAATCATGAATTACAAGTGAGCAAGCCACGTCACTTACCGTGGTTTACTTGGTGTAAAAGAGATGCAGCTACACTGTAAGTACACATGTAATGACAGAACTTTGTGGTCAAGAAGCGGTCTGAGACATTAACACAATGGAAAGAAACAAGTCAGACTACCCTCGAGCAAGTCGCCTCAGTATTAATTAAATAATAGTCATTTTCCTATGAATATTCATGGCATGGATGACAGCCAGGTATGACAGAGTAGGCAGCGGAGGTGTGTAGCAGAGTGTAACATCATACTAGTGGGGACAGGGCTGGTGACAGAGAGTGTGTGTAGAGGTGGTTTAGAACTGAACGTCAGACAGATGGCCTGGGCACACCCTCACAGCCACAGCTGAGGGTGGCATGGGGTGGAATGGCTAGCAGCAACACCACGACTCGCCTCTAGATCTGCCCAAAGCATTTCACCATGGCAACGGCACGGCGCCAAACGCCTGTGGTACCAGGCTGGACTGACCCGTCCATCAGAGCAGCAGGACCCAATCTGTCCATTCATCTCCCCAGCAGCGTTCAGCCAACCTGGCCAGGCCCTGTTGGACACACACTGACCAGACCAGACCAAACTGGAGGGAGCCACGGGAGACACTGACAGAGCAAAGGCCTGTCACATCACTCAATAACAACATCCAATCAATCCGAACACATCACTGTAACAGCAGGGTATCACAGATCAGTTCAGTGTCTGTAGTTCTCATTGCCGGCTTTGTTTATACACAGGGAGACATTTTATTGACAGAAAATGTCAGTTTGATCACTATATCAAAGGCAGAGAGCTATGAACCATATACCGTAGTTGACCTACCCAGTTCAAACCTCCCTCCATCACCACAACAATCAATCATGGTTTATGGTTTTAGTGAGACTTGTAACCCAGTAGGAGTTTTCAAGCTGGTGAGTCAAGCTGGTGTATCTGCACATTGTAAACATGATTCAGAGAGGAATCAGAGTGTTTGAGTAGCTGGGCCAGGTCCAGATCATTACTGCGAGGCCCAGACCGGGCAGACGCAAAGCAGGGGGCTGGGACTGGCTGTCTACTTTACCCTCCCACCGCCCCCTCCCCTGGCCTGCTGTCTGCTGTGCCCTTGGCTCAAGGTCCCTCACCTGGATTGCTTCAGTGCAAACCCAGCTGTGTAAATATGCTGTTAGATTTGGATAAATGAATTATCAATTATGAATGGACCTTAATTCAAAAGGTGCTAAAGCAATAACTATTTAGATAGATTTCTTACCAAGACTACGATGACTCCCAAATACTTTGCACACACGCGCACAAGCCATTAACACACACACACGCACACGCACACGCACCCACACCCACACCCACACCCACACCCACACCCACACCCACACACACACACACACACACACACACACACACACACACACACACAAAGTGGCAAACATGACAACTACACAGACACACTCAAAGTAGCAAACACGTGTTTGTACTGCTGCTAGCTGTCAAAGGAATTTAAAAGTAGTGACAGGCAGAACTACTCCACCAAGTTTGATGACCCCATTCACCTAGCCTTCATTCTCCTGGCTAATTACAGAGAAAAGCTTGCACACAGCAGTCACAGCACAGACAGACAGCAGGCACCAATCAACATCTGAGATAGAGAGAGAGTGAGAAAGAGGGTGGAAGAGAGACAGAGAAAGAGAGAGAGAAAGGGAAAGAAAGAGAGGGAGTGAGAGGGAAAGAGAGAGAGTGAGAGAGAAAGGAGCTAGACAGACGCATGCAGTGAGATGTTAAATTCATTATTAGCCTCTCCTCAGTATTTTGCCAGAATGTAAGCTGATTCCCATCCCTTGAAGAGCAGGGGATTGGCTCCGAGTCAAAACCAGAGACGAAGCTATTTGTTTCCAATATCCCTCATAAAGGAATTAATACTATGTTAATGAGTTTTTCCCTATTAACATTGACAGATTCATCTCAACTTGAAAATGTCATTTTCCAGAATGCCGATTGGCATATTCGTGTCACAGTCTTTGTCAGGTAATTTATGAGGGAACATTAAGCGTTTAATACATTGCCTCACAAAAAAAAGGAGATTTAATGGTGTTCCACAGATGAGCAAACTTCACATCAATAACGTCTTGTGATGAAGTAGAACGGTTAGACCCATCATCAGAAATGAGCAATGGAAAACATAATCTGCAGCAGCTTCAAAGCAGTGTAAAAACACACCGCCGTGTCTAACGTAAAGCGAGTGCAGAGATTTGAAGCTAAAACAGCATGTGAAAGTTCCCTGGCATGAGACACGAAGTCATCAATGTTCCTGGATCGGTAATGACAGTCAAAGTTATGGGTACCCAGGAAAGAGACATACAACATGAAGAGGATCAGTCTGCTATAGAGCTGCTCATCATGGAGGAGGAGGAGGAGGAGGATGAAGTAGGAGGAGGAGGAGGAGGAGAAGGAAGTGGATGAAGTAGGAGGAGGAGGAGGAGGATGAAGTAGGAGGAGGAGGAGGATGAAGTAGGAGGAGAAGGAGGAGGAGGAGGAGGATGAAGTAGGAGGAGGAGGAGGAGGAGAAGGAGGTGGATGAAGAGGATAATGATGTTGATGAAAACACTGATGATTATGAAGATGATAAAAATGATGATGAAGATGATACAGATGATGATGAAGGGCATGATGAAGAAGATGATGAAGGCAATGATGAAGATGAAGAGGCTGAAAATGATAAAGATGTTGATGACAACAACGACGATGATGATGGGGCTTAAATTCCTGTCTCTCGTAATCCTGCTCTTGCCCTCCCTCCCTCCCTCCCTCCCTCCCTCCCATCGCCCCTCCTGGTTACCTTTCATGTCTAATAGGAGGAGAGTCTCTTGAGTTGAGACACACTGTTTCATAAATGTAGAGCAGGATTTGGTTCTGGTTGCAGAGATTAATAGAAGAAATATTCGGAGTCATCGGAGTCTGTGTAAGGGGAAACCATCTCCTTATGGAATCCCTTCAGGTGCTGTGCACATCACTCACATAGCTGCCACATCTCAGCAGAGGTTTGGTTCAACACTCAATGCATCATCACGCCCATTCTTTACACACTGTCAGCCCGAGAGATCAATGCAAAGTTAAATGGATTTCCTGGAGATGAAGCTGAACCCAAAAGGATAAAAAAGTTGATTGAAATCATTGATCATTTCCTGTGACATTTCAATAGCAGCAGACGTTTAATTCCGATAGGTTGTCATATTAGCTTGGAGCTGCTTCTTCACTCCTAAACAGCAGCAGTCTCTTTCTGAACCAGTCACTTCTCTGTCTGGATTTCGCTTATCGGATAGGATTAAATCAAATGCATAGAAATACAATGAATAGAATGGGGAAACATTGACTTGAATGGTGACTCCCGTTCTATTCATTCTATTTCTATGCATTTAATCTTATCCGATAGGCGAAATCTAAATAGATAACTTTGGAAAAACTGGGCCCAGAGGCTTACTGAGGATTAAACCACTGGGAGTCAACCAGCCACACGACACCTTCATATCACTGGTTGAATTGAGTCATGCATACAGTATGTGAAGTGTGGTTTATGTGGCTCAGACATTCATACCACAGAGTATTAGAAGGGAAACTGCTATGAGATGATTCTCCATGAGTATGCAGCATCTAGCATCAGAGCCTTGTTTGAAATTGATTGAACGCACATTGTGATACCAGAAAGTATTCACACCCCTTGACTTATTCCACATTTTGTTGCGTTACAGCCTGAATTTAAAATGGATTAAATCGAGAATGTGTGTCACTTGGTCTACACACAATACCCTATAATGTCAACGTGGACTTATGTTTTAAGAACTGTTTACAAATTAATAAGAAATTAAAAGCTGAAATGTCTTGAGTCAATCAGTATTCAACCCCTTTGTTATGGCAAACCTAAATACATTCAGGAGTAAAAATGTTCTTAACAAATCACATAATACGTTGCTCGCTCTGTGTGCAATAATAGTGTTTAACAAGATTTTTTTAATGACTACCTCATTTCTGTACCCCACACATACAATTATCTGTAAGGTCCCTCAGTCGAGCAGTGAATTTCAAACAATGATTCAACAACAAAGACCAGGAAGGTTTTCCAATGCCCTGCAAAGAAAGGCACCAATTGGTAGATGGGTAAAAAATATATATATTGAATATCCCTATGAGCATGGTGAAGTTATGAATTACACTTTGGATGGTGTATCAATACACCCAGTCACCACAAAGATACAGGCATCCTTCCTAACTCAGTTGCCAGAGAGGAAGGAAACCACTCAGGGATTCACAATGAGGCCAATGTTGAGGCCAATGTTGACTTTAATGGCTGTGATAGGAGAAAACTGAGGATGGATCAACAACATTGTAGTTACTCCACAATAGCAACCAAAATCACAGTGGAAAGAAGGACGCCTGCACAGAATGAAAATATTCCAAAACATGATTCCTGTTTGCAAAAAGGCACTAAAGTTAAACTGCTAAAAATGTGTCAAAGAAATTAACTTTATGTCCTGAATACAAAGCATAATGTTTGGGGCAAATCCAACACAACACATCACTGAGTACCACTCTTCATATTTTCAAGCATGGTGGTGGCTGCATCACGTTATGGGTATGCTTGTCGTCGGCAAAGACTAGGGACTTTTTTAGGATAAAAAGAAACGGAATAGAGCTAAGCACAGGCAAAATCCTAGAGGAAAACCTGGTTCAGTCTGCTTTCCAACAGACACTGGGAGACACTGGAGTTACCAGAGTTGTTTACCAAAACGCCATTGGATGTTCTTGAGTGGCCTAGTTACAGTTGTGACTTAAATCGGCTTGAAAATCTATGGCAAAACTTGAACATATCTGTCTAGCAATGATCAACAACCAACTTGACAGAGCTTGAAGAATTTAAAAAAGAATAATGTGCAAATATTGTACAATCCAGGTGTGCAAAGCTTTTAGAGACTTACCCAGAAAGATTCACAGCTGTAATCGCAAACAAAGGTGTGAATTGAGTTAAAGATTATTTTTATTTTTACAGGGACAGTGCACATTAATCAATGTTTCATAAAAAAATAAAAAAAATAAAAAAATGTTATTAGTCACATGCTTACTTACGAGCCCCTAACCAGCAAAGCAGTTTAAAAATGAAAAAAATAATATGAATAATATGAATAAGAATAAGACAGAAAAGTAACAAGTAATTAAATAGCAGCAGTAAAATAACAATAGCCAGACAATATAGAGGGGGGTAATGGTACAGAGTCAATGTGCGGGGGCACCGGTTAGTTGAGGTAATATGAACATGTAGGTAGAGTTATTAAAGTGACTATGCATAGATGACAATAACAGAGAGTAGCAGCGGTGTAAAAGAGGGGAGGGGGAGGGCAATGCAAGTAGTCTGGGTAGCCATTTGATTAGATGTTCAGGAGTCTTATGGCTTGGGGGTAGAAGATGTTTAAAAGACTCTTGGACCTAGACTTGGCGCTCCGGTATTGCTTGCCGTGAAGTAGCAGAGAGAACAGTCTATGACTAGGGTGGCTGGAGTCTGACAATTTTTAGGCCTTCCTCTGAAACCGCCTGTTATAGAGGTCCTGGATAGCAGGAAGCTTGGCCCCAGTGATGTACTGGGCCATACGCACTACCCTCTGTAGTGCCTTGCAGTCGGACCTTAGTATTCTTGGGCACAGGGACTATGGTGGTCTGCTTAAAACATGTTGGTATTACAGACTCGGACAGGGAGAGGTTGAAAATGTCAGTGAAGACACTTGCTAGATGGTCAGTGCATGCTCGCAGTACACGTCCTGGTAATCCGTCTGGCCCTGCGGTCTTGTGAATGTTGACCTGTTTAAAGGTCTTACTCACATCGGCTGCCGGAGAGCGTGATCACACAGTCGTCCAGAACAGCTGTTGCTCTCATGCATGTTTCAGTGTTATTTGCCTCGAAGCGAGCATAGAAGTAGTTTAGCTCATCTGTTAGGCTCGTGTCACTGGGAAGCTCTTGGCTGTGCTACCCTGCCACATCCGACGAGCGTCAGAGCCGGTGTAGTACGATTCAATCTTAGTCCTGTATTGATGCTTTGCCTGTTTGGTGGTTCGTAGGAGGGCATAGCGGGATTTCTTATAAGCTTCCAGGTTAGAGTCCTGCTCCTTGAAAGCGGCAGCTCTAGCCTTTAGCTCAGTGCGGATGTTGCCTGTAATCCATGGCTTCTGGTTGGGATATGTACGTACGGTCACTGTGTGGACGACGTCATCAATGTACTTATTGATGAAGCCAGTGACTGATGTGGTGTACTCCTCAATGCCATCGGAGGAATCCCGGAACATATTCCAGTCTGTGCGAGCAAAACAGTCTTGTAGCTTAGCATCTGCTTCATCTGACCACCTTTTTATTGATCGAGTCACTGGTGCTTCCTGTTTTAATTTTTGCTTGTAAGCAGGAATCAGGAGGATACAATTATGGTCAGGTTTGCCTAATTGAGGGCGAGGGAGAGCTTTGTATGCGTCTCTGTGTGTGGAGTAAAGGTGGTCCAGAGTTGTTTCCCTCTTGTTGCACATTTAACATGCTGATAGAAATTTGGTAAGATGGATTTAAGTTTCCTTGCATTAAAGTCCCCGGGTACTAGGAGCGCCGCCTCTGGGTGAGGGTTTTCTTGTTTGCTTATGGAGGAATACAGCTCATTCAGTGCGGTCTTACTGACAGCAACAGTCTGTGGTGGTATGTAAACAGCTACGAGAAATACAGATGAAAACTCTCTAGGTAGATAGTGTGGTCTACAGCTTATCATGAGATACTCTACCTCAGGTGACCTTAACCTCGAAACTTCCTTAGATATCGTGCACCAGCTGTTATTTACAAAAATACATAGTCCGCCGCCCCTTGTCTTATCAAATGCCGCTGTTCTATCCTGCCGATACAGAGTATAGCCAGCCTTGTTGAGTTGTTGAATACTTATGTAAATGAGATATTTCTGTATTTCAATTTCATAACATTTGCAAACAATTCTAAAAACATGTTTTCACTTGGTCATTACGGGATATTGTGTGTAGATGGGTGAGATTTAAAAAAATATTTAATCAATTTTGAATTCAAGCTGCAACACAACAAAATGTGGAATAAGTGAAGGGGTATGAATACTTTCTGAAGGCACTGTATTTGACCAATCCAATGGATACTTCAAGTGAAGTCTAAATTATGCATGTTAACTTGGGAAGTATTGTCAAGTTTGCTAACTTGTGAGCATATGTGCTGTTCCCTCATAGACGTGGGCAGTCCATAGGGTGCTGTCTGTGGCTGTCAGTGTGAGCTCAACTGCTAAATGAGACAGGACAGTGGAGTCAGGGGAGGTGAGTACTGTGTGTCTACCTCCCAGTAGCAGGTGTCTGTTCACTGAGCTCACACCTTTCTGCAGCTCAGGGGACTGGGGAGGGACACATAGCTCACAGCTTTCTCCACAGTGAGAGGTGTGTTGCCCTGGGGGTGTTGCTGTGTGTTTGTGGGTGTATTGGGCGGTTGGGAGGGGTGGGGTGGGGTGGGGGGGTGTATGCTCTTTGCTTTCAAACTCCCTTTAACTCTCTCTCTTCCCTTCGCTCTCTTTCCTTCCCTCCCGCCTCCACTCCCCCTTCCCCCTCCTCTCTCTCTCTGCCTCTCACCCCCTCTAGTTATCTAGGTATCGGAAGCTGTTTTCTCCTTCTCCTCATCAATCAGACAGGGAGGCTGACAGCGATCCTGTATGAACAGTTTGAAATAAATAGCTTAGCCTTTCATTATCGGCAGCCTCTGTCAATGAGTTGAATGCATGGCTGCCTTTGTGTTCTCCTCCCATCTTACAAACAAACTAATTTATTCTACTAACATGATGTCTCCATTTACATCCATGACTTCACATATTAACTCCATATTATCAAGAGGGCTAGGTGCCTCCCAGCACAATTAAACAATTAATCTAATCATGATTAGCTAAATATCTTGAGGCAATTCTAAACATGTAAGGCATGCAGGGCCACATGATCATCAAATTATAGTTGACCCTATAATATGCTAGAATAATACAAAGAGACTGCAGGGCCACAGTGTGCTTGACCTGCATAAATTTGTCGGTCTCCAAGTATGTGCCTACCACAACTACCTGAAGACAGACAAAAATAGTAACTAGAGACATTTGCTTAGACTTGGCGAACAACATCATATTATATGCAGTTGAAGTAGGAAGTTTAGATACACCTCAGCCAAATACATTTAAACTCAGTTTTTCACAATTCTTGACATTTAATCCTAGTAATAATTCCTTGTCTTAGGTCAGTTAGGATCACCACTTTATTTTAAGAATGTGAAATGTCAGAATAATAGAAGAGAGAATGATTTATTTCAGCTTTTACTTCTTTCATCACATTCCCAGTGGGTCAGAAGTTTACATACACTCAATTAGTATTCGGTAGCATTGCCTTTAAATTGTTTAACTTGGGTCAAACGTTTCGCGTAGCCTTCCACAAGCTTCCCACAATAAGTTGGGTGAATTTTGACCCATTCCTCCTGACAGAGCTGGTGTAACTGGGTCAGGTTTGTAGGCCTCCTTGCTCGCACACGCTTTTTCAGTTCTGCCCACAAATGTTCTATAGGATTGAAGTCAGGGCTTTGTGATGGCCACTCCAATACCTTGACTTTGTTGTCCTTAAGCCATTTGCCACAACTTTGGAAGTATGCTTGGGGTCATTGTCCATTTGGAAGACCCATTTACGACCAAGCTTTAACTTCCTGACTGATGTCTTGAGATGTTGCTTCAATAAATCCACATCACTTTCCTCCCTCATGATGCCATCTATTTTGTGAAGTGCACCAGTCCATCCTGCAGAAAAGCACCCCCACAACATGATGCTGCCACCCCCGTGCTTCACGGCTGGGATGATGTTCTTCTGCTTGCAAGCCTCCCCCTTTTTCCTCCAAACATAACAATGATCATTATGGCCAAACAGTTCTATTTTTTTTTCTTCAGACCAGAGGACATTTCTCCAAAATGTACGATTTTTGTCCCCATGTGCAGTTGCAGACAGTAGTCTGGCTTTTTTATGCCGGTTTTGGAGCAGTGGCTTCTTCCTTGCTGAGCGGCCTTTCAGTTTGTCGTTGTAGGACTCGTCTTACTGTGGCTATAGATACTTTTGTACCTGTTTCCTCCAGCATCTTCACAAGGTCCTTTGCTGTTGTTCTGGGATAGATTTGCACTTTTCACACCAAAACACGTTCATCTCTAGGAGATAGAACGTGTCTCCATCCTGATGACGGCTGTGTGGTCCCATGGTGTTGCGTACTATTGTTTGTACAGATGAACGTGGTACCTTCAGGCATTTGGAAATTGCTCCCAAGGCTGAATCAGACTTGTGGAGGTCTACAATTTTTTTTCTGAGGTCATGGCTGATTTCTATTGATTTTCCCATGATGTCAGGCAAAGAGGCACTGAGTTTGAAGGTAGGCCTTGAAATACATCCACAGGTACACCTCCAAATGACTCAAATTATGTCAATTAGCCTATCAGAAGCTTCTAAAGCCATGACATAATTTTCTGGAATTTTCTAAGCTGTTTAAAAGGCACGGTCAACTTCTGACCCACTGGAATTGTGATACAGTGAATGATAAGTGAAATAATCTGTCTGTAAACAATTGTTGGGAAAATTACGTGTGTCATGAACAAATGAGATGTCCTAACCGACTTGCCAAAACTATAGTTGCTAACAAGAAATTTGTGGAGTGGTTGAAAAACTAGTTTAAATGAGTCCAACCTAAGTGTATGTAAACTTCTGACGTCAACTGTAAGTGAACGACCCTTACTAACATCCAAACCAGAACAGCCACATTGCATACGCAAGCGTTGCTAAATAAATGTAGGCATACGTGTTATTCAATCATTTCCACCATACCGTCTGCGTCGCCAGGCGCTAAAATATAACTTGGTTCTATTTGAGTTTGTTGACGTGCTGCAAGTCCCGATTCTCCCATCTACTCGTTGGTTTTCAGGACGATACAAACCCACATGGGTATTTGAAAGATAAACGAGGAGATATTAATCATAGATACAGTAACTAACGAAAAAAAACTAACTGCATGTAGGTTCCCCCTTTTATCTGTGGATTAACAAAGTGTCAAATGAAGAGTCATATGAATTTAACATTTTAATTAGCCTACTCCACCTTCAATAAGTCTTTAATAAGTCAATAAGACTTTCGTTGCTAGACTTTCGATATTACAGAGTTTGTGTTATAAGCATTGTCATTTTTTCACCCAACAGTTGGCTGCCATCTACCAATGGCCAATCTACCAATGGCCAATCTGACAATGGTCCATCAAAACTACACCAAAGAAGGGAACAGAGTTTACCAAAAAGCAAGCTTTTCAAATCATCTTTCTTGCAGGTAAAACAGAGCAGGTTCTAAGGTTTCTAAAACACATACATTTGCCAAACATCTCTTAATGGGCATGGGATTTCAAAATATCACTTTTTTGTTGAACTTTACAGCCGCTATTCCATTCTACACGTGAGCATTTGCGACAGATTAGCCATAGGTTATAGTGCCTTCAGTAAGCATTCATACCCTTAGTAAGTTGGTGGTTGAAGATATCCCTCTAGTGGTAAGGGGCTGTGCTTTGGCAACGTGGGTGAGGTTATATCCTGCCTGCTTGACCCTGTCTGGGGGTATCGTTGGATACCTCCCGACCCCTCCTGTCTCAGCCTCCAGTATTTAAGCTGCAATAGTTTGTGTCGGGGGGCCTGGGATCAGTCTGTTATATCTGGAGTATTTCTCCTATCTTATCTAGGTGTTCTGTGTGAATTTAAGTATTCTCTCTCTCTCTCTCTCTCTGATGACTCCTTGCTGATCGTGCTGGTCTCCAGTTTCAACTGTTCTGCCTGCGGCTATGGAACCCTGACCTGTTCACCGGACGTGGTACCTGTCCCAAACCTGCTGTTTTCAACTCTCTAGAGACAGCAGGTGCGGTAGAGATACTCTGAATGATCGGCTATGAAAAGCCAACTGACATTTACTCCTGAGGTGCTGACCTGTAGCACCCTCTACAACCACTGTGATTATTATTATTTGACCCTGCTGGTCATCTATGAACATTTGAACATCTGGCCATGACCCTGCTGGCCATGTTCTGTTATAATCTCCACCCGGCACAGCCAGAAGAGGACTGGCCACCCCTCATAGCCTGGTTCCTCTCTAGGTTTCTTCCTAGGTTCCTGCCTTTCTAGGGAGTTTTTCCAAGCCACCGTGCTTCTACACCTGCATTGCTTGCTGTTTGGGGTTTTAGGCTGGGTTTCTGTACAGCACTTTGTGACATTAGCTGATGTAAGAAGGGTTTTATAAATACATTTGATTGATTGGTTGTACTTATTCCACATTTTGGTGGCTGGTGTAGTCAGCATGTAAGTCACTCAGTTACTCACATACTGGGAAACAGAGCCATGCTACAGAGAAGACAGCAGTTAAATACAACTACACAGTCAGAGAAAGGCTTCGAGACAAGCTTCCTCTGCTCCCAATCTAGGCCATCCCATCTCTCCCTCTCTCCCTCCCTCCTATATTTAGATATACATTCCCATTCAGACAGGCAGTTGATCAGATAATGGGTATGGAAACACATTCTAATCCTAGCATCATAAGGAGAAAACGCATCCTCTTCCAGTCTATACCTGGCATCTTAACATGGTGTTCATATATGCATCCTCCCACAGTCTGCCCATAGTACAGTGGGAAAACAGACAATACAGGTGAAACCCAGAGAAGCCCTTGAGTTTCTATGCCCAATCCCCTGAAATCATTGCACTCAAAAACAGCAAAACCGAGCCGTGGAACCGAGGACAAACTAGGAAATCCCCAGTGCAGTGTGGTGTATATGTATTTTCTGCCTGGCTATGACTGGCTCACTGAAACTGAGCATCCAGTGCTCCATGGCGGCTTCAGGAAACACTCCCATAAAAGGAGTAGTCAATCACTGAGCCCAGCACGATCCAGTCACATAATAACCCCCAGCACCAAGCAGCACCTGTCAGTGATGTCAGATGTGTGCACTGAACAGAGAAATGACATGGAACATATGAGTTATTGATTGGATCAATCAGGCTAGCGTTCCAGTCACACATACCTCTTACCTGGCTGGAAAACAACTGGAACAGAAAACAACATACTGTATCCTCGCCCTCGATCTCCCCCAAAGCCATCATGACCACCAACACCATCATCACAACCACCACCATTATCATGACCACCACCATCACAACCACCACCATTATCGTGACCACCACCATCATCAGAAGCACCACCATTATCATGACCACCATCATCACAACCACCACCATTATCATCACAACCACCTCCATTTATCATGACCACCACATCACAACCACCACCATTATCATGACCACCACCATCCCCAACCACCACCACCATCATCACAACCATCACCATTATCATGACCACTACCATCACAACCATCACCACCATCATCACAACCACCACCATCATACCCACCCCACCACCACCATCATCACAATCACCACCATTATCATCACAACCACCACCATCATCAGACCACCACCATTATCACAAACCACCACCATTAATCATCACAACCACCCCCATTATCATGACCGCACCACATCAACACCACCTCATCATCCATCACAACCACCACCATTATCATCACAACCACCACCATTAGCATGACCACACACCACCACAACACCACCACCATTATCATGACCACCACCATCATCACAAACACCACATCATCAGAACCACCCACCATTATCACCAGAACCATCACCATGATCATGACCGCCACCAGCATTACAACCACCACCATCATCAACAACCACACCATTATCATCACAACCACCACCATTATCATGACCGCTACATCATCATCACAACCACCACCATTATCATCACAACACCACCATCATCATCACAACCACCACCATTATCATCACATCCACCACCATTATCATGACCACCACCATCACAACAACCACCACCATCATCACAACCACCCAACCATTATCATGACCACCACCATCATAACCACCACCACCAACCACCATTATCATGACCACCACCATTATCATCACAACCACCACCATATCATCACAACCACCACCATCAACAACAACCACACATCATCACAAACACCACCATTATCATGACCACCACCACCATCATCACAAACACCCATCATCAGAACCACCACCATTTATGACCACCATCATCACAACCACCACCATTAATCATCCACCAACCACCATTATCATCACACACCACCATCATCCACAACCACCACGATCATCACAACCACCACCATTATCATGACCACCACCACCATCATCACAAACACCACCATCATGCAACTACCACCAATTATCTATGACCACCACCACCATCATAACAACCCCCACCATTATCATCACAACCCCCACCATGATCACTGACCTGCCACCATTATCATCGACCGCCACCATTCATCACAACCACCAACCATTATCATCAACAACCACCACCAACAGACCACTACCATCATCAATCACAACCACCACCATATCATCACACAACCACCACCATCATCACAACCACCACCATTATCATCACATCCCCCACCATTCTCATGACACAACACACCATAAAATCAGACACCACACACAACAACAACCCACCACATCACAAACCACCACCATTATCATGACCACCACCATCATACCCACCACCACCATCATCCAACCACCACATTATCTGACCACCATCATCACAACCACCACCATTATCATCACAACCACCCCATTATCATCACAATCACCACCATCATCACAACCACCACGATCATCACAACCACCACCATTATCATGACCCACCACACCATCATCACAAACACCACCATCATCAGAACTACCACCATTATCATGACCACCACCACCATCATCACAAACACCACCATCATCAGAACCACCACCATTATCATGACCACCACTACCATCATCACAACCACCACTATTATCATGACCATTACCATCACAACCACCACTATTATCATGACCGCCACCACCATCACAACCATCCACTACCATCATCACAACCACCATATTATCATGACCGCCACATCAAGACTATCACTACCATCACCTTCACTGCTATCACGATCACCGCCATCACAGCCACCATCATGATCACCAACATCACGATCACAACCGTTATCAGCTTCCCCACACCATCACTGCCCCCGGCCTCAGCGGAATATGAATACAGTAATACCCAGAGGTCCTGGTCCCTCTCAGAAGAGGGTGTTTGGGGGAGAATCCACTGAAGCAGGTTCATCAATAAGCCATGGATGCAGCACACAGTCACTTCCAGCAAAACAGAAAAATAAAATGGAATCGGAGAGCCTGTTAAAACCATAATCCCCCCCAGGCACTGGGGGTGAGTTCAGGTTGTAACGGAGTACTCAGAATACACCACCACACCGTGTGCTTGAGGTAAAAGTCTGAAGCTTGACTCTGCTCCAGGTTTCCACCATCAAAACACAGCAGCTCAGAATAGTCAATGTTCCAGGATTAAAGAATGGAGGAGCAGACTGATCCTTAGCACTAAATCATGTCTACACACTGGAATGAAGGACCACAACACAGGCCATAGGTATAACGTCTGGTAGGATGTCAGCCAGGGGCAGACCAGTGACCAACAACACAGGTAGGTAAAGCGTCTGGTAGGATGTCAGACTGGGGGCAGACCAGTGACCACAACACAGGTCATAGGTAAAGAACCTGGTAGGATGTCAGACAGGGGCAGACCAGTGACCACAACACACCATAGGTATAACGTCTGGGTAGGATGTCAGACAGGGGGCAGACCAGTGACCACAACACTGGCCTAGAGTATAATACGTCTGGTAGGATGTCGACAGGGGCAGACCAGCGACCACAACCACAGGTCATAGGTAAAGCGCCTGGTATGATGTCAGACAGGGGCAGACCAGCAACCACAACACAGGTAGTAAAGTGTCTGGTAGGTTGTCAGACAGGGGCAGACCAGCGACCACAACACAGGTAGGTAAAGCACCTGGTAGGTTGTCAAGACAGGGCAGACCAGTGACCAACAACACAGGCCATAGGTAAAGCATCTGGTAGGATGTCAGACAGGGGCAGCCAGTGACCACAACACTGGCCATAGGTATACACGTCTGGTAGGATGTCAGACAGGGGCAGACCAGCGACCACAACACAGGTCATAGGTAAAGCGCCTGGTAGGATGTCAGACAGGGGCAGACCAGCAACCACAACACAAGGTAGTAAAGCGTCTGGTAGGTGTCAGCACAGGGGCAGACACAGCGACCAACAACACAGTAGGTAAAGCACCTGGTAGGTTGTCAGAACAGGGCAGACAAGTGACCACAACACAGGCCATAGGTAAAGCATCTGGTAGGATGTCAGACGGGGCAGACCAGTGACCACAACACTGGCCATAGGTATATCTGGTAGGATGTCAGACAGGGGCAGACCAGCGACCACAACACAGGTCATAGGTAAAGCGCCTGGTTAGGATGTCAGACAGGGGCAGACCAGTGACCACAACACAAGTCATAGGTAAAGCGCCTGGTAGGATGTCAGACAGGGGCAGACCAATGACCACAACACAGGTAGGTAAAGCTTCTGGTAGGTTGTCAGACAGGGGCTGACCAGTGACCACAACACAGGTAGGTAAAGCACCTGGTAGGTTGTCAGACAGAGGCAGACCAGTGACCACAACACAGGTAGGTAAAGCGTCTGGTAGGTTGTCAGACAGGGGCAGACCAGCGACCACAACACAGGTAGGTAAAGCGTCTGGTAGGTTGTCAGACAGGGGCAGACCAGCGACCACAACACAGGTCATAGGTAAAGCACCTGGTAGGATGTCAGACAGGAGCTGATCAGTGACCACAACATAGGTCATAGGTAAAGAGCCTGGTAGAATGTCAGACAGGGGCAGACCTGTGAATGGTAGTGAATGATAAAAAGGTATACATCCCCTCTTGTCCTCTGTCTACTCTGTTTCTGATCCACTGATCCATCAACTGGCTCTTCTTTCTCTCATCCCTTCTTTTAGTTTTCACCGACTGGGTGAAAGAAATGGACTCTAATATCACACTACACTGAATCTGCTAACAAATTGGGGACTGCTAGACAAACACACTCCCATCAAGAAAAGGAAACGCGTGCTGCCTGTCTGTGTGTTTCTCCATCCTGTGTGAGTGAGTGCATTGGTGAGGTCAGTGCAGTAATGCATGGCTGTGTTCATGTGCACGTCTTCATGCCATTGTATTGTGTGAGTGCTCAGTGTTACAGTGCATGGTTGTTTCTATGTATGTATTCATGATGAGGCCATGGAGAGTACACCAGGGGTTTCTGGGGAATATAGACGCCACTCATCCTCTCTCACCTCTATTGTACAGGCTGACATAATACCCTAGGAGTCATACTCAATCATTTTCTCTGATTGAAAGAAAAGGAACAAGTCTGAAAAGAACTACGTTTTCCTCTTTGTGGCTATTCACAATGCAGGGCTGTGTATGTTCTGGAGTCTAACACTTTGACCCATTAGTAAGAAATCCATGCAGTAAACTCAAAGTAGACTGTAGAAAAAACGAAGTGCCTGTGTGTAAGCCTATATTGTCTGCTGCCTACTGTTCAGCCTTACCCCTCGCCTCTGCAGTAGTGGACTGTTCCCTCCTTCCCTTCACCCCCTGCAGTAGCGGCCAACCCCCTACCATTCGCCCCTCTAGTTGCAGTGCACCCTTACCCCTCACCCCCTGCAGTAGAGGCCCATCTTGGCAGATGCAGCACTTCGCGTTAATCACGACGTGTCATGTCTAATAAGTCCTTGACGGGGGTTTCGGCTCAAACGACACTCTTTATCAAAGGTTTACAGTGGCACTGTGTCCTGGCGCTATGATTGATGCCCTGCGTGCCCGCGTAACGCCACGTCTGCCCTTCACGCTGATCCCCACCCTGCCAGGCTCTGCTGTAGGGCTTAGGGAGGGAGATGTAGGGCTTAGGGAGGGAGATGTAGGGCTTAGGGAGGGAGATGCAGGGCTTAGGGAGGGAGATGTAGGGCTTAGGGAGGGAGATGCAGGCTTAGGGAGGGAGATGCAGGGCTTAGGGAGGGAGATGTGGGCTTAGGGAGGGAGATGTAGGGCTTAGGGAGGAGATGCAGGGCTTAGGAGGGAGATGCAGGGCTAGGGGGAGATGCAGGGCTTAGGGAGGGAGATGTAGGGCTTAGGGAGGTGAGGCTTAGGAGGGAGATGCAGGGCTTAGGAGGGAGATGTAGGGCTTAGGAGGGAGATGAGGGCTTAGGGAGGGAGATGTAGGGCTTAGGGAGGGAGATGCAGGGCTAGGGAGGGAGATGCAGGGCTAGGGAGGAGATGTAGGGCTTAGGGAGGGAGTGCAGGGCTAGGGAGGGAGATGTAGGGCTTAGGGAGGGAGATGCAGGGCTTAGGGAGGGAGATGCAGGGCTTAGGGAGGGAGATGTAGGGCTTAGGGAGGGAGATGTAGGGCTTAGGGAGGGAGATGCAGGGCTTAGGGAGGGAGTATGCAGGGCTTAGGGAGGGAGATGCAGGGCTTAGGGAGGGAGATGTAGGGCTAGGGAGGGAGATGAGGGCTTAGGGAGGGAGATGCAGGGCTTAGGGAGGGAGATGTAGGGCTTAGGGAGGGAGATTTAGGGCTTAGGGAGGGAGATGTAGGGCTTAGGGAGGGAGTGCAGGGCTTAGGGAGGGAGATGTAGGGCTTAGGGAGGGAGATTGCAGGGCTTAGGAATGCTAGAGGAATCGCTTAAGGAAGGGAGATGCAGGGCTTAGGGAGGGAGATGCAGGGCTTAGGGAGGGAGATGCAGGGCTTAGGGAGGGAGACCCATGGAGACGCAGGGTGGGTACTGCAAGAGGGCTGGAAGGGACCAGCAATGATGCCTAGGTGATGGATCTTTTCACCCATTCATTTTTCTTCCACCATACCGCCCGACGCAACGCAACACTGCAAAATCCACACATGCAAAACAGTCCCATTATTAATGATACAATGCAAGTGATCTGCTCACCTTGTCTTGGCTGTTTCTGACAAGGAAGTGGGTAATCCACTTAACAAATGAAGTCATATCAGCAATCTGTTGACCTTGGTCCTGTGTAACTCAGTTGGTAGAGCATGGTGCTTGCAACTCCAGGGTTGTGGGTTTGATTCCCACGTGGGACCAGTGTGAAAATGTATACAGTCACTACTGTAAGGATGCTTAATGACTACAAATCAAATGACATTTTATTGGTCACATACACGTGTTTAGCAGATGTTATTGCGGGTGTAGCGAAATGCTTGTGCTTCTAGCTCTGACAGTGCAGCAATATCTAACAAGTAATATCTAACAATTTCACAACATATACCCAATACACACAGTCTAAGTAAAGGAAAGGAATTTAGAATATATAAATATATGGATGAGCAATGTCAGAGCAGCTTAGACTAAGATACAGTAGAATAGTATAGAATACAGTATATACATAAGAGATGAGTAATGCAAGATATGTAAACATTATTAAAGTGACTGGTGTTCCATTTATTCAAGTGGCCAGTGATTTCAAGTCTATGTGTATAGGCAGCAGCCTCTCTGTGCTAATGGAATGTATGAACATTATGAATGAAGCAGTATCTCTAATCTGTTGGCTTGGCTGAAAGTGGAGATAGAAACGTGTGGTTGGCTGCAGTACAGACTCAGTCAGAGGAGGATAACGTCTCCAGGCCTCAGCCTGCTATTCTCTTACAGTAGAACACCATGACCCTGTGAAAAGCACATCTGAAAAACGTCACATCTCCACCATTTACTTCTCTGCTGAAACAAGTGCTCAAAGCGCAATAATTAAACACTCCAAAGATCTCTCATTTAATAATGGAGGGGCCCATTAAAATGACATCCTAACTGTCTACTTAGAGTATCTTAGCGAAGGACAAAACAGAGCTTGGAACAAAGCAGCAGCAGCATGGCAGAGAGTGTCAGACTGAGGGAGTGCTTCATTACACATGGCCGTGATGAGATCATCTACATCATGGCGAGATCCGCCCACAACACAGCAGTACACAGCACCCCCAGGGCCCTATGTACGCCTACTCTTGTCAGGAAATAAAAACACAAGAAAAGAGCGAATCTGACGGCTACATGCACAACTACATCTAGATTAGGGCTTTAAACTGCTTTGGTTAATTGGTGGCAGGCGTGCTGAAGAGCTCCTCCGGGCTGCGCCGGCAAGATGAGGAGAGAGGGGAGGGAGGCAGGGATTGAAGGGGCTGAATTAGAGAGAACATAAAGATTTGTTCATATATCTTACTTATAAATTAGTTTAGGATTATTTTCAAGAAAATAATTACATAGGGTGACATTAGTATATTGGTCAAAGCTTTGGTGAATTGAACATACAACAGATATAAGCCTTTCCTTTGTGTTTTACTTTGGGGTTAAGTGACTACAACTGTCGTCCTTTCTGCTGTTTCTACTTGGTCCAATAAGCAGATATTAGCTACGTTTACTTTACAGTCCACTGTTTACCTAATATTTATAAAGAAATGACATGGTAAAATTGGAATGAGCTAATATTACCCACATAGGCCTAATTACTTTCTGCTTTCTTTCGGATTCATTAAAAGAAGCACAAACACATACCATTTGGTGTTAAGAACTCATTCTGACAATTACAACGTTTGTGCATGTTGTACATCCAGAGAAGGTGCTTCTGGGAGAGAATAAAACCATCAAGAGGAGAATGAATGAAACTGCCAAACTTTTTTTTTTAGAACACATGGACCATAAGTAGTATGGAGAACCTCTCCCAATCTGACCTGAAGAGAACATGTTGGTATCCTCTGGAGAAGCACAGCGAGTTGGAGCGTTTGTGTAGCAGCCTTCATGTGCATACTAACACACATGGAAGAAGTACTGGAAGAGGCGAGGCTGTTTGATGGGAAAACTGCCCCTCTGCCAGGAGTAGAACTGGTAGCTCTGCCATCTGGCACACTGGGCACACAGAGGGAGAGAGGGACGGAGAGATAGGCTACAGTAGAGGGAGGGGGGATGTGATAGTCTGTCTGATCCAGCTGCCTGTGGTCTTACTCAGAGGGTTCCCCTATGGATAGCCAGAGGTCCACTGCTTCTCGGCCCCCACAACACCACAGCTTGTCAGCCCCTGGGCCCCTAGGCCACTCGGACACTGCCCAGGTAGCCAGGATCTTTGTGTGTGGAAAAAAAGAACACCTGTTCACACCCCTGCCCTCACATTGTTCCGATTTTGTGTGTGCAATAATACACAGATATGTGGCCAAAGCACGCCTACTGAATGTGACTGTAATAACAGAAAAACACAGTGTTCTGTTTGAGAGCCGTGTACAGGCCATTGTTAACTGACTATGGATTGGTAATGGAACAGACTGACTCTTAGTGCTCCATGCCTCCTCCATCCAACACCACCATCAGCTGAAATGAGGGAAGCGTAAAAAGGGAACATTTCCACTGGTTTCAGGAGGAGAACAATGACAGATAGAACAACCGCCATTATGTTGTTTCAAAACCGCCTCAGAGGCAAACCTCTCAATGCATTTTGTGGTTTAATAAATTGGTAGTAGCACAAATAGAGTAATGGATGAAAGTGGAGAACAGCAATGACAGAAGTAAAGCTTCCAAAAGCACAATGATGACAATTTTTCCCACAATGCCACAAGTCAGGTGTCTGTGCTAAAAGGATCTGTGATTACGAGAGTTTCCTGGCTTGTTTATGTTATAAAAGAGAGTGGAGAGGTAGTTTTATGGTTAAGGCCAAGGATACAATGCATCAGAGTGGTAGGTACTAGTCATTTACAATTATACAAAAAAAAAGGAGCTAGATAAAAAGATGGAGGAACGAATGAATGAAGTGTCCTCGATTACTGCAGGAGAGTGTCATTTGGCGCTACATTTGTATTTTTACACTGTAATAACCACATTGTACAGTTGAATGTGGAATTGCTTGGAAACATTCGCTCCTCCACTGTCTTTATTGTAGGACTGTGAGCCAAAACATTAGTGCTGCAATGAAATAAATACAAGTACCATCGAGTTCATTCTTTGCACACTAAAGTTGAGCATTTGTCTGTAACTTTTTTTAGAGAGTGCATATTCTTTCAGCATATTGCTCAATGTCAAGGAACACTGTGGATTCCAGGTAAAAAAAGTACAGCTCTATTGTAAAAAAAAATATCTCAAAATGCAGAAATCTCCCTATGATAAAGCAGCGTTTCCCAAACTCTGTCCTCAGACCCCAAGGGGTGCACATTTTGGTTTTTGCCGTAGCACTACACAGCCGACTCAACTAACCAACTAGTCATTCAGCTTTGATCATTTGAATCAGATGTGTAGTGTTAGGGTAAAAACCAAAACATGCACCCCTTGGGGTCCGAGGACAGAGTTTGGGAAATGCTGTCATAAAAGAACTATCATGTAACCTCTTTTTATTAGAAAGTTCAGAATGTCTCCCATATGAGTCACTCAGACTACTGAATACTGTCTGCCCTGAGGCATCATGGGAAAACAAGGCTGGCCATTCACAGGCCTCCTGGCATGCGAGGTCTGACAGGGCCGGCTATTCAGAGAGCTCCGAACACGCATGACTTCTTGGGCCTCCGATAAGAGAAAAAACATCATCAAGACAGGAAGAAGCTTCTCCAAGGGTAGACTAGGGACACTTAGGTTCCTTTCTCTCTCAAGACAGGCATATTTTGCTACACAATACTGTCTCTGTGCTGTATTGTCCAGCGTTGATAAAAGGACAGCAGGCATTCTTTTATTTCTCTACCGTGCCATGCTTTCCCTCCAGTCTGCACCACTGGCCCACTTGGAGCTTTTCTTTATTTTTTTTACATCCATTTCATTCTTTTCATTTCAAGTGCTGACCACACACTGATGTGTTGTGGTGGTCCATACTTGTCGCGCTGTCAAGAATTTTCAACTACTTGTTCAGAGGCGAACACAAACACATAACCCAGTTTTATCAGGCCTTATAAAAGGTGATTTATTGGGAGAAATAATAAACATGTAGCTCAGCAGAGAGAGAAGAAACGAGTGTAGCCCACAGCAGAGGAGACATGCAAAGACCACAGCCAAGAGGAATGGTTTACTCAAAATGATCACAGCATAGTTTCCCCTATTTCAAGTATCCTAATGTTAGCCCCAACTTCAAACCTGCTGCCATACAGAACCACTCCTGACTCAATTTCACAGTCGGATGCTGCTCAGTGATCCCCTATCAGCTGGTGCTGAGCAAACAGCAGCAACATTCCATATTCATTTCCAATACGGAGCTACAGGGTTTGACGGATCACTAGCTACCGTACGCATAGTACATCCTAAGGACATTTCAGATGTACTATAAGATCACGGGCAAACAGGAGTACATTACATGCGATGGTTAATTCCAGTTCTCACCATTACTATTTGTCAAGCTTAAAATGATTGATTGTCATCAGTCACACATGGTTTCAATATAACGAATGGTTATGACAGCACTTGTTCCAATCAAACAAACCATTAGCGAATGGTTACCATTATTGGGCATTAATCGTGTGGTCGACCTACACATCTGTTAGAGGGAGAGAGGGAGCAGGCGTGACAATCATTGGAAAATAAAATTGATGACCTACGATTACGATTATGCTACCAACGTGACATTAAGAGTTGTAATATCTTATGTTTCACCGAGTTGTGGCTGAAAGACGACACGGATAATATAGAGCTGGAGGGATTTTCAATGCACCGGCAGAACAGAGAAGCTACGTCTGGTAAGATGAGGGGTGGGGGTGTGTGCCCTTTTGTCAATAACAGCTGGTGCGCGATGTCTAATATTAAAGAAGTCTACAGGTATTGCTCGCCTGAGGTAGAGTACCTTATTATAAGCTGTAGACCAMACTATCTACCAAGAGAGTTCTCATCTGTATTATTCGTAGCCGTTTATTTAGCACCACAGACCGATTCTGGCACTAAGACCGCACTCAACCAACTCTATAAGGCCATAAGCAAACAAGAAAATGCTCATCCAGAAGCGGCGCTCCTAGTGGCCGGGGACTTTAATGCAGGCAAACTTAAATCAGTTTTACCAAATTTTTACCAGCATGTCACATGTGCAACCAGAGGGAAAAAACTCTAGACCACCTTTACTCCACACACAGAGATGCATACAAAGCTCTCACTCGCCCTCCATTTGGCAAATCTGACCATAATTCAGAGACTCCAGTCACCCAAGTCATAGACTGTTTTCTCTGCTACAGCAGGGCAAGCAGTACCGGAGCGCCAAGTCTAGGTCCAAGAGGCTTCTGAACAGCTTCTACCCCCAAGCCATAAGACTGCTGAACATTTAATAAAATGGCCACCGGACCATTACATTGACCCCCCCTCCATTTGTTTTGTACACTGCTGCTACTCTGTTTATTATCTATGCATAGTCACTTCACCCCTACCTACATGTACAAATGACCTCAACTAACCTGCACCTCTGCTCACTGACTCGGTACCGGTACCCCCTGTATAAAGCCTCGTTTTTGTTATGTTATTGTGTTACTTTTTGTTTTTTAATTAATTTTTTAACTCTTCTTGAACTGTTGGTTAAGGGCTTGTAAGTAAACATTTCACGGTAAGGTCTACACTAGTTGTATTCGGTGCATGTGACAAATAAAGTTTGATTTGATTTGTCATCTCCTCTCCCACACTGCCCGGGTCCAGGGCTGTCACAGCTCCACACGTCAGGCCGTGATATATGACCCACTTCTCAGCTTTAATGCATTTAAATGGGGTTGAGTCGAGGAGACCAACTGGCCCAATTTCAAACCTACGGTTAAGGCTCAACCTCATCTACCAATGTGGGACTGCCAATGTACATGTGGAATGGAAAAGAAAAATCTATCACACACACACAAATTATATTTTTTCCACCTTCCCTGTGCCCTATATCTTTACATTTCAAAGCTGTACAACAAAGGCTGTGGGATGAGCTGTCTGCGGAGTTAATCCATTTAAAAATAGATTTACAGCGGTAATTGAACTAGCTAGCACAAAACACTTATTAGAACCAGGGAGCCAAACCCTGCACCCCATGTGTGACTATTCTAACCTCGAATGTAATTACTGGATCCTGCTCTCAACCTCTGCACAGKATACCACTGCACTGTAATCATAAAGTCAAACCTGACAACTTTTAAAATTGTTTAGCATGCATTACGTCTGCCACTGTTGCTAGACTGATTTACCACTACATTGGGGTGCTAAGAGGTTTGATCATTGAACCGAGGTGTGAGGAATGGAATGCATGGAGTATATCATAGTATATCATAGTTTGTACCCCCACTTGATGTATGATACTCAATACTGGACAGAGTGACCCTTCTGTTTATGTCCTCTCATCCCTGCCACCAGAGAGAGAGAGAGAGAGAGGAGAGAGGCAGAGAGAGAGAGGAGAGAGACGAGAGAGAACGCAGAGGAGAGAGAGAGAGAGAGAGAAGAGAGGGAGAGAGAGAGCACAAAGAAGACGAGAGAGAAGAGAGAAGACGGAGAGAGAGAAAAAGAGACGAGAGAGAAGACAGAAGGCGGGAAGAAGAACACAAACGAACAAAGAGAGGATAGACCGGGCAGTGAAGAAACAAAAAGAAGCATGAAGAGGAGAAAGAGGAAAAGGAGAGAAAGAGAGAGAGAGAGAGAGAGAACGAGCAGAGAGAGAGAGAGAGAGAGAGAGAGAGAGAGAGAGAGAGAGAGACGAGAGAGAGAGACGAGAGAGAGAGAGAGAGAGAGAGAGAGAGAGAGAGAGAGAGAGAGAGAGAACCGTGAAGGGTCTATGGGTTGATGTTGGAGTCAGAAACCCAGGGCCCTGGTGGCCATGACAGAGAGACAGCTCCTGTTGATGTCCACACCACACCCTGCATGGCATGGCAGGCTGGACGGGCTCCAACAGACTAGACACTCATCACTCACTGCACTGGGCTGATAAAGACCAGCAAACAAAACCACAGCTGACGGCCTCCCCAGCGGTCAGGGTGACGAAAGGCCTCTTTCTCTCTCTCTCTGAGACAGTCTCAAATAGCAGTGCCATCAGCCTGCCAACGGCTGTCTGCTACACAGACAAATGCACAATGGAGGAGGCATCAAAAGGCAATGACATGCAGGTTGGCAATGTAGCAGGCCTGAAAATGTCAGTATAGACTCCTGCTGGGGTCCAGGTGGACCAGGTTCCTCTAGGTTGGTGTGGAACAACGGAAATGTCAACATCCATGGATCTGTATGTGCTCTCTATTGTGGTAGTCTGCCTGGGGATGGGGATGGGCCTTGGAGGTCCTGTCCTGGACCCCAGCTACAGGGTCAGACCCTACAGGGGAGATGGATATGCACCAACACAAAGGAGTGGTCAGTGGTCACTTCCTCCCCAATGAGACCAAGAGTTGAGTGATGGTTGGCAGGGGCAGTTCCTTCCTAACACTCTCTAGTACCAGCCATTGTTCTACAGTGCTGGGTTATCCAACAGGCCTGTCCAAGCCAACCAGTCAGTTGTGTCAGGGCTCAGTGTGAGTAGGACAGGTACAGGACAAGGTTATATGACTATGATTAGGAACCTAGAGGTAGCGATTATTGATTCAGATCTGTCACTAACACAGAAAGCCTTCCATCACTAAGACAGCATTTTAGGAGAAGCCACTATAACAACACAGATGGAATACAAGACATGCTCTTGTTTTTCGTGGGTTTGTCAATGCAAGTTTTGATTACTTTGCATATCAACAAAAGCATGCTGCCAAATCCATCATGGTCTTTAATGAGGTATATAATACATATGCTAGTGAAGCAACGTTTATTTGTTTTATTATGAACAAACAGTGTCACTCAAGAGCATGTTGACCTTCTGAGAGACAAACAGAGAGTCTGACCTTGTAGAAGCTAATGGGTGAACTAAATGCAGAGTTCTGCTGAATGAGCCTGTGCCCTTGGGATATTCCAGGGAGTTATTCTGCTCTGTGATTAGCATACCATATGTAACTAAACTCTAATAGGAAAGAGCTAGTGTGTATCGTTGACCAAAGCTGACTGGTCACCCCTCTCTTGTGCTTTCTAAACTTGCCCAGAGAGAAGCCTCTGCTTTCCTAAACAGGCTAAATTCAATTAGGATATTCTTCCAGCCGACAACTGTGAAAATGAGTAGAAGTGTACCCTGGGGTTGGGCATTCGATACGAGGTACAGGATTTAAGCACTTGAAAGGAACACAGTGAGATCAGCTCCGTACGTCTGCCCACCGCATTCTAAACACGGAGAAGTAGGGGGAGATAAGGGACATCTGGCATTCACCCAGTGAGAGGGCCGTGGAGATGTGTGTGAATGGTGCATATGCAGTAGGTGTGTGTGTATGTGTGTGTGTGTGTGTGTGTGTGTGTGTGTGTGTGTGTGTGTGTGTGTGTGTGTGTGTGTGTGTGTGTGTGTGTGTGTGTGGTGTGTGTGTGTTGTGTGTGTGTGTGTGTTGTGGTGTGTTTTGGATGTCTCTACCTGCAGTAAACCTGAGCTGATAGAGTTTAAGGGGTTTTCCCCTCGCAGCATGATTCTCTTGCATATCCCAGCTTTATATTCTCTGTAAGCAAAGCACAACCCCTCAGCTGCGGTTCAGGATTCTCTGGAACCCAACTTGCTGTTGCTAAAAATACGGAGATTTCTGCACATGCGGGATCCACTAACCTACCTCCTTTCAGCTGAATATGAATTCAGCGACTGTATGTGTGTGTGATGAAACACTTAGGTCAACAGTAAGACGAGCAAGACAGACAGGAAGTCAATATCGATTAATTGTATTTTTTCATCATCATTGCAAACATTGGAATCCTGACTATAAGGCAGCTTAGCTATAAAGATTACATCATCACAACAACAAAAAACGCTACTTGTTTTGCCCCAATGCAAACTGTGGTTGCTTGTGCTACGTCAATATCAGTTGCAACAGACAGAGAAGGTTGTAGCCTTCATATATACTACCATTCAAAAGTTTGGGGTCACTTAGAAATCCCCTTGTTTTCCATGAAAACATACATGAAATGAGTTGCAAAATGAATAGGAAATATAGTCAAGACGTTGACAAGGTAATAAATAATGATTTTTAATTGAAATAATAATTGAGTCCTTCAAACTTTGCTTTCGTCAAAGAATCCTCCATTTGCAGCAATTACAGCCTTGCAGACCTTTTGCAATCTAGCACCTCCCACAAGTTGGATTGGCTTGATAAGTACTTCTTACGTAGCATACGGTCAAGCTGCTCCCACAACAGCTCAATAGGGTTGAGATCCGGTGACTGTGCTGGCCTCTCCATTATATACAGAATACCAGCTGACTGCTTCTTCCCTAAATAGTTCTTGCATAGTTTGGAGCTGTGCTTTGGGTCCTTTGGGTCCTGTTGTAGGAGGACATTGGATCCAATTAAGCGCCGTCCACAGGGTATGGCATGGCATTGCAAAATGGAGTGATAGCCTTCCTTCTTCAAGATCCCTTTTACCCTGTACAAATCTCCCAGTTTACCAGCACCAAAGCACCCCCAGACCATCATATTGCCTCCACCATGCTTGGCAGACGGCATCAAACACTCCTCCAGCATCTTTTCATTTTTTCTGTGTCTCACGAATGTTATTCTTTGTGATCCAAACACCTCAAACTTTTTTACAATCTTCCTCTGTCCAGTGTCTGTGTTATTTTGCCCATCTTAATCTTTTCTTTTTATTGGCCGGTCTGAGATATGGCTTTTTCTTTGCAACTCTGCCTAGAAGGCCAGCATCCCGGAGTCGCCTCGTCACTGTTGACGTTGAGACTGGTGTTTTGCGGGTACTATTTAATGATGCTGCTAGTTGAGGAATTTTGAGGCGACTGTTTCTCAAACTAACTCTAATGTACTTGTCCTCTTGCTCAGTTCTGCACTGGGACCTCCCACTCCTTTTTCTATTCTGGTTAGAACCAGTTTGCGCTGTTCTGTGAAGGGAGTAGTACACAGCGTTGTACGGGATCTTCAGTTTCTTGGCAATTTCTCTCATGGAATAGCTTTAATTTCTCAGAACAAGAATAGAATGATAAGTTTCAGAAGAAAGTTCTGTTTCTGGACATTTTGAGCCTGTAATCGAAACCACAAATTCTGATACTCCAGATACTCAACTAGTCTAAAGAAGGCCAGTTTTATTGCTTCTTTAATCAGTACAACAGTTTTCAGCTGTGCTAACATCATTGCGAAATGGTTTTCTAATGATCAATTAGCCTTTTAAAATGATAAACTTGGATTAGCTAACACAACGTGCCATTGGAACACAGGAGTGATGGTTGCTGATAATGGGCCTCTGTACACCAGTGTAGATATTCCATTAAAAATCAGCCATTTCCCGCTACAATAGTCATTTACAACATTAACAATGTCTACACTGTATTTCTGATCAATTTGATGTTATTTTAATGGACAAAACATTTGCTTTTCAAGTGACACCAAACATTTGAACAGTAGTGTATATTTCTGGAACGTTCGTTCAAATCGCAGCTGTTCAGAAATATGAGGCAGAGACATAGAATACATCATCATATCGATCAAATTCGTTGAGGGTTCAGAACAGGATGACTAAAGAGAGAAAGGTGAATGTGTGTGTAAAATAACACCGAACGTGATTCGGATCCTTAGATTTGAGAAATAAGTTTCCAGAGGGGCGGGACGGGGGCAAAAACTCCATATTCGCAGCCTCAACCTAACAAAATTACTGGAGAATACAGGATGGGAATACATTACACCGTTGACCTAAATATTTCATCACACACAAATACAGTCGCTGAATTCATTCATCAATCATAATCACAGACTCCTCTCTCTCCTGGCCCATCCTGGGCTGCAGTAGCACTCTCTGTTAACAGAGTAGAGGTAGAGAAGGAAGAGGAGCGTATGATTGCAGTGGCATGAGGTCTGTAGAAATGGCATCAGGTCAGACCCATGTGGTCTGCAGTCTCCTGAACAGAGCCTACGCACACAGAGATAAAACAGACCTGACTGACCATAGGCAGATTGAGGCGTTTTCTATATTAGGCCTGGTTTTATTTCCGGCTGGGGACTGAGTGTTGGCTTACTAATGTCCACCTGGGATGGGGGCATCTACTGACTCCAGGATGACTCCAGACTGCTTCCCGCTGCCAATTAGCAGAAAGATGTACCTTTTACTGCAGTGGGCTAAATCCGTGCCACCCAGAGTGATTCTTGGTAGTTTTAAACAAATCTACTTAAAAACAAAAGAATACACCTCACACACATTGTTATGAGCTTAAAAAAATAAGACACATGTACCATGTCAGATATAGAGTTGAAATGTATTACCTTTTGAGTTTGCATCCCAATATTACACTTTATATACAGTATCAGTCAAACGTTTGGACAAGATGCCAAGAGTGTGCCAAGCTGCATCAAGGCAAAGGTGGCTACTTTGAAGAATCTCAAATATAACATATATTTTTATATGTTTAACACTTTTTTGGTTACTACATGATTCCATATGTGTTATTTCATAGATTTGATGTCTTCACTATTATTCTACAATGTATAAAATAGTAAAAATAAAGAAAAACCCTAGAATGAGTAGGTGTGTCCAAACTTTTGACTGGTACTGTATATCCCGTATATCCCAGAAGACTGAAATATGTGACTCATTTCAGGAAACTAGGTGTATGTTGCACGTCACCACTTCACAGGAGAGGCATTTGAACATTTATTTTTTATCAAAATATGTTTTMGGGCAGAAATGCCTTCTGGAACATGTCAACTTCATGTGCCTTAATAACAAACTTGTCTTCCATCTGTAAATACGAATATAATTGTTAAATTACGAGCCTAGTTTGTTTAGCAACGGAAAAGACAGGAATCTTCCCGCTAGTCAGGATTTACCACCACAGACCGATGCTGGAACTAAGACCGCACTCAACAAACTCTATAAGGCCATAAGCAAACAAGAAAATGGTCATCCAAAAGTGGCGCTCCTAGTGGCCGGGGACTTTAACGCAGGCAAACTTAAATCCGTTTTCCCAAATGTTTACCAGCATGTCACATGTGCAATCAGAGGAAAAAAACTCTAGAACACAGTTACTCCACACACAGAGATGCGTACAAAGCTCTCCCTCGCCCTCCATTTGGCAAATCTAACAATAATTCTATCCTCCTGATTTCTGCTTACAAGCTAAAACTAAAGCAGGAAGTACAAGTGACTCGCTCAATACGGAAGTAGTCAGATGACGCGGATGCTACACTACAGGACTGTTTTTCTAGCACAGACTGGAATATGTTCTGGGATTCATCCAATGGCATTGAGGAGTACACCACCTCAGTCATCGGCTTCATCAATAAGTGCATCGACGACGTCGTCCCCACAGTGACCGTACGTACATATCCCAACCAGAAGCCAGGCTAGAACTGCCGCTTTCAAGGAGCAGGACACTAATCCAGACGCGAATAAGAAATCCTGCTATACCCTCAGACAAACCATCAAACAAGCAAAGCATCAATACAGGATTAAGATTGAATCCTACTTCACCGGCTCTGACGCCCGTCAGATGTGGCAGGTCTTGAAAACTGTTATTATAATACAAAGGGAAACCCAGACCCGAGCTGCCAAGTGACGTGAGCCTACCAGACAAGCTAAATGCCTTTTATGCTCACTTCGAGGCAAGTGTCTTCACTGACATTTGCAACCTCTCTCTGACTGAGTCTGTAATACCTACATGTTTCAAGCAGACCACCATAGTCCCTGTGCCCAAAGAAGTGAAGGTAACCTGCGTAAATGATTACCAGCCCGTAGCACCCACGTCAGTAGTCATGAAGTGCTTTGAAAGGCTGGTCATGGCTCACATCAACAGCATCCTCCCAGATACCCTAGACCCACTCCAATTTGTATACCGCCCAACAGATTTACAGATGACGCAATCTCAATCGCACTCCACACTGCCGTTTCCCACCTGGACAAAAGGAACACCTATGTGAGATTGCTGTTCATTGACTACAGCTCAGTGTTCAACACCATAGTGCCCAATAAGCTCATCACTAAGCTAAAGAAACTGGGACTAAACACCTCCCTCTGCAACTGGATCCTGGACTTCCTGACGGGACACCACAGGTGGTAAGGGTAGGCAACAACACATCTGCCACGCTGATCCTCAACACTGGGGCCCCTCAGGGGTGTGTACTTAGTCCCCTCATGTACTCCCTGTTCACCCACGACTGCGTGGCCGAACACGAATCCAACACCATAATTAAGTTTGCTGACGACACAACAGTGGTAGGCCCGATCACCGACAACGATGAGACAGCCTATAGGGAGGAGGTCAGAGAACTGGCTGTGTGGTGCCAGGACAACAACATCTCCCTCAATGTGAGCAAGAGAAAGGAGTTGATCAAGGACTCCAGGAAAAGGCGGGCCGAACAGGCCCCAATTAACATCAACGGGGCTGTAGTGGAGCAGGTCGAAAGTTTCAAGTTCCTTGGTGTCTACATCACCAACAAACTATCATGGTCCAAACACACCAAGACAGTCGTGAAGAGGGCACGGCAAAACCTTTTCCCCCTCAGGAGACTGAAAAGATTTGGCATGGGTCCCCAGATCCTCATCGAGAGCATCCTGACCGGTTGCATCTGCTCGTGCGTACGGCCCAGCACATCACTGGGGCCAAGCTTCCTGCCATCCAGGACCTATATAATAGGTCAGAGGAAATCCGTGTCAGAGGAAATCCCATAAAATTGTCAGAGACTCCAGTCACCCAAGCCATAGACTGTTTTCTCTGCTACCGCACGGCAAAGGGTACCAGAGCGCCAAGTCTAGGACCAAAAGTCTCCTTAACAGCTTCTACCCCCAAGCTATAAGATTGCTGAACAATTAATCAAATGGCCCCCAGACTATTACATAGTCTGGGGGACCTCCATTTGTTTTGTACACTGCTGTTACTCGCTGTTTATTATCTATGCATAGTCACTTCACCCCTACCTACATGTACAAATTACCTTGGATAACCTGTACCCCCACACACTGGCTCGGTACCGGTACCCCCTGTATATAGCCTCATTATTGTTATGTTATTGTGTTACTTTTTATAAAAAAATATATGTTTTACTTTAGTTTATTTGGTAAATATTTGATAAACTCTTCTTGAACTTTTATATACAGTCCTTGAACTGCACTGTTGGTTAATGGCTTGTAAGAAGTAATTTCACGGTAAGGTCTACACTTGCTGTATTCGACGCATGTGACAAATACAGTTTGATTTGATTTGATTGGCTGACATATTAGATGGGCTGGACATGCCGGGAGAGGAGTTTGGATTGCCATGTATCATGCTTCTGTCTATAATGTGAGCTGCTCAGTATGCGTTCATAGTTCTTTCTACTGTACTGTTTTTGAAAGATATAATGCTAGCCATTGAGAACTACAAAAGTTTTTCTACATTTCTCAACAGCATTGATGCCCTGAATTTAGCGGGTGCTATCGACAGACAGACAAAAGTGTTGGGCTACTTTCTGCACATGCCACGGTCAGTGTGAACGGAAGTGATTTGACACAACGCTGGCCAAACAAGATTTAGCTACAAGCAAAACTGAGATAAATGGTTCCAGTCTGCCGTGACGTGTTCAACCATATATACGGGTAAGAGTCTAGCTACGTTTTCAGATATTATAAGTTTCTAATTTTGTCAGAAAGTATTTTTATTGCAAGTTAAAGTGGACTGTTAGCTAGCTAGCGGACGTTAGCTTGCTGGCTCGCTAGCTAACATTACGTGTATGATCTGCATAGTACTATTATTCGAATCAGAATACCATTTTCATTGCTAGTTATAGCCTAACGTAGTTGGTTAGCTTTAGCTACCTGGAGATGCATACTACAGCTATGACAATGTTTGTATTGGTAGTACAATGAGTTGGGATTATGTTGGTTCATTGTTTAGCTAGCTAGCTAGCTACATGTCTAAACAAAAGACTCCACTTCGCCAGATGATTATACGACCCATCAAGTTAGCCAGGTATCTGGGGGTGATTATGGCCATCTTTTGTATTTCATGAACATACGTATGTCTAGACAATAGTGACCCATCTACTTAGCTAGATGTGTCTGGGGGGTGGTTATAGCATAGCCTTCACATGACCCATCAATTTAGACAAGTGTTTCGGGTCAGGGTAATCAAATAATTAGAAAATATTTATAACAGATTTTTATCTGGACACTTTCTGTTTTTGATATTGCTACTATGCAAATATGCAAGTAACCATTCCACTGTACCGTGTATACCTTCTGTATCCTGTGCATGTGACAAATAAATGTTGTTGTGAATAACAACATGACCTGCACAAAAGTCAGATTAGCATATAGGCCAATGACTAGATAAAGTGTATTTTTACCTGGAGTTTTTAATTATTGTAGGCTACTATTTTTACCACTTTTAGTCTTTAATCTTCGGTTGTTTACTAAACTACTCACTATGTTTAGCACATGGCCTCACATGTGACTCCTTAAACAGATGGGTGGGGATAAAGATTAAGACTGTGTGAACGATGCTGAATGGGTGCAGACAAAGAAGAGCTTTCCAGTAGGTGTACCAAAAATATTCAAGGGACATTTTCTCAAAAGTGTTTATCTACTTTCAAAGCAAAATTACTTTCCCATTGTTCCTTAAACTGCAGTGTAAGATATACKATTTCCTAGCTCTGAGTCTCTACTTTTATCCAATGTAAAAAACACAATTTCAAATTTTGCTACATAAGACCATATCCTGGTGGTCGGTCACATATAACAAAACTGTTTGACACCGGATTTTCGTTATTAAAAAATAAATAATCTTTATTAATTATGAAATTATGAAAAATATTTATTTAATATTTCTAACATTCCACCCATGTGGCCATTCCACCCATGTGGCACGTTTGGTCATTGATTGCAGGAAAGGGCTATTCCACCCCTGGTCCCTGGCCGCTGACGGATGGACCCGACCCAACCAGAGGACTGCAGACACCAGCAGCAGAGCAGCACGGGGCAGGAGGGTCGTAAAGAGAGAAATAGTCTGAGACTCAGACATACTCTGTCTCTCTGCATCCAATCCCTCCTCTCAGGGCTTTCTGTAGCCAGGCAGGTCACCATGGGGCTGTTAAAGGGTAATAGTAAGGCCCACCAGAGAACATAGGTCTAGAGACTCCTGACTCCTCATCTATTCTATGAGTATAAGCTGAGGGCTTTCTCATGTGCTCGTATTCCTGCCCCCAGGATGAGCATATTAGGCAATTGCGTAAGCCCTGCAGCGAAACAAGGAGAATGATAAGAATGTTTTAATACATTATGTCTATATTCAGAGATAAGCTGTATGAGAAGACTTGGTGTATTGCAATAAATGCTTTCTTTAAGGGAGGCTGGTGTGTCTAACAAAACAGAGCCGCACCTGAGTTTCCATCCATCCTCTCTAGGCAGCCTAAATCATCACTCTGACTGTGCCCTGGCGTCATACATGGCTGTTATCCATCAAAGCAGTGCACTGGCCTTCCTTCCCTCAGCTAATCAAAGCCCTGCATACCAATCTCCCCTCCAGCCCACAGAGCAACGATTGGCTCCCCTGCCAACACCCCTAACAGTCCTACACATAGTCCTTACCCTCACCAACAATGGCAACACTTAATCCTGCTCCTTCCTTCCCCTTCAGCGATGGTTCATTCCATCACTCACATCCACATTTCCTATACCCTGACGCATGAGTTTGCATTATCAATCACATTTCCTTATTCTATACCTCCCAGCAATGGTTTCTCCGATCAGTCATCCTCCTCTACACCACCCCCGAACCCCCCTGTACTTCCCACTGTGATGGTTAATTCCATCAGTCACACGCCTCTCACTCGCACCTCACCAGCCCTGGTAGCTTCCATCAGGGCCATAATCCATTTAAGAGGGGAGCAGCTCCTTCATACTCCAGTGGTGTGACTGTGAGGCAGAGAGCTCTGTTCTGTCAAGACTAAGATAAATAAAGCTGAGCCACACAGTAAAGGGAATAATTACACTCAATCCCTGGATACCATAGTCAGGCTGTGGCTGGTACTGAGGCTGGGGCTAGGACTGTAGCCGGGGCTAGGGCTAGGACTGTAGCCGGGGCTAAGGCTGGGACTGTAGCCGGGGCTAAGGCTGGGACTGGGACTGCAGCTGGGGCTAGGACTGTAGCCGGGGCTAGGGCTGGGACTGTAGCCGGGGCTAGGGCTGGGACTGTAGCCGGGGCTAAGGCTGGGACTTAGCGGCTAGGCTGGACTGGCGGGGTAGGCTGGGACTGCGCAGCTGGGGCTAGGACTGTAAGCCGGGGCTAGGGCTAGGACTGTAGCCGGGGCTAGGGCTGGGACTGTGCCGGGGCCTAAGGCGGGCTGGGACTGTAGCCGGGGCTAGGGCTGGGACTGTAGCCGGGCTAGGGCTGGGCACTGAAGCGGGCTAGGCTGGACTGTAGCCGGGGCTAAGGGGCTGGGACTGAGCCGGGGCTAGGCTGGGACTGGGACTGCAGCTGGGGCTAGGACTGTAGCCGGGGCTAGGGCTGGGACTGGTAGCGGGGCTAGGGCTAGGACTGTAGCCGGGGCTAAGGCTGGGACTGTAGCGGGGCTAAGTGCGTGGGACTGGGACTTCGCAGCTGGGGCTAGGCTGTAGCCGGGGCTAGGGCTGGGACTGTAGCCGGGGCTAGGGCTGGGACTGTAGCCGGGGCTAAGGCTGGGGCTGGGACTGCAGCTGGGGCTGGGACTGCAGCTGGGGCTAGGACTGTAAAATGAACTTTTTATACTTACAAGACCGTCAGGCTTGATTGAGCTGTTTTGTGGTGCATGCCTGTATCTCCTTAAACCTTTTTTTGAGCAATATATGTCATAAAAAAATATATCATAATAACATAGTTTTTTGGTCAGTAGGTACAGGTGGTGGCATTTTGGACAAAGTAGCTCACATAGATACAGCCTGTCAGCATTCCTGATTTACAGTGCCTTGCAAAAGTAATCATCCCCTTGGCGTTTTTTTTCTCCAATTTTGTTGCATTACAACCTGTAATTTAAATGGGTTTTTGGGGGGATTTCATGCAAAGGACATACACAAAATAGTCCAAATTGGTGAAGTGAAATTTAAAAAATAAATTTAAAAACAAACTGAAAAGTGGTGTGTGCATATGTATTCACCCCCTTTGCTATGAAGCCCCTAAATAAGATCTGGTGCAACCAATTACCTTCAGAAGCTCCACAGGGAGATTGGAGTATCTGTCCATAGGACCACTTTAAGRCGTACACTCCACAGAGCTGGGTTTTACGGAAGAGTGGCCAGAAAAAAAGCCATTGCTTAAAGAATTAAAATAAGCAAACACGTTTGGTGTTCGCCAAAAGCATATGGGAGACTCCTCAAACATATGGAAGAAGGTACTCTGGTCAGATGAAACAAAAATGTGGGGTTTTAGCCATCAAGGAAAACGCTACGCCTGGTGCAAACCCAACACCTCTCATCACCCCGAGAACATCATCCCCACAGTGAAGCATGGTGGTGGCAGCATCATGCTGTGGGGATGTTTTTCATCGCCAGGGACTGGGAAACTGGTCAGAATTGAAAGAATGATGGATGGCGCTAAATACAGGGAAATTCTTGAGGGAAACTGTTTCAGTCTTCAAGAGATTTGAGACTGGGACGGGGGTTCACCTTCCAGCTGGACAATGACCCTAAGCATACTGCTAAAGCAACACTCGAGTGGTTTAAGGGGAAACATTTAAATGTCTTGGAAAGGTCTAGTCAGAGTCCAAACCTCAATCCAATTAAGAATCTGTGTTTTGACTTAAAGATTGCTGTACACCAGCGGAACCTATTCAACTTGAAGGAGCTTGAGCAGTTTTGCCTTGAAGAACGGGCAAAAATCCCAGTGGCTAGATGCTGCAAAAGGTGGCTCTACAAAGTATTGACGTTGGGGGGGTGAATAGTTATGCACGCTCAAGTTTTCAATTTTTTTGTCTTATTTCTTGCTTGTTTCACCCAAAAATATATTTTGCATCTTCAAAGTGGTAGGCATGTTGTGTAAATCAAAAAAGCTAACCCCCCAAAAATCTATTTTAATTCCAGGTTGTAAGGCAACAAAATACTAACGGGGTGAATACTTTCACAAGCCACTGTATGTAACGGTTAGCTTACCTGTGTACTATTGGCATAAGCTCAGAACCACTTGTGTTTAAAACATGGTCCTGTTTTATCAATTGCTGTGCTGATCAACGGAAAGTTCATTACCTCTGTAAAAAAAAATTATATGTAGCTTAAAATTATGTTTGTACTTTTTTATTTTTGCAATAAGATGGTGACGCAACAATGATACACATTTACTATAGGCCTACAGTATATCTAAAAATACATACAGCCAAATATATATATATATATATACAGTATACCGGGGTACATCATTTTAATATCAGGACACTGTAAAGTCCATTATCCCTCTGAAGAGTATGAATTAGACTGTTTGAGAAGGTTTGATTCCTAAGCAATCTGCCTAAACATACAGAACCAGTCAACAGTTTGGACACACCTACTCATTCCAGGGTTTTTCTTTATTTTACTATTTTCTACATTGTAGAATAGTAGTGAAGGCATCAAAACTATGAAATAACACATGTGGAATCATGTAATAACCAAAAAAGTGTAAACAAATCAACATTTATTTTAAATTTGAGATTCTTCAAAGTAACCAACCTTTGCCTTGATGACAGCTTTTGCACACTCTAAGGATTCTCTCAACCAGCTTCATGAGGTAGTCACCTGGAATGCATTTCAATTAGCAAGTGTGTCATGTCAAAAGTTAAATAGTGGAATTTCTTTCCTTCTTAATGCCTTTGAGCCAATCAGTTGTGATATGACAAGGTAGGGTTGGTATACAGAAGATAGCCCTATTTGGTAAAAGACCAAGTTCATATTATGGCAAGAACAGCTCAAATAAGCAAAGAGAAACAACAGTCCAACATTACTTTAAGACATGAAGGTCAGTCAATCTGTAAAATGTCAAGAACTTTGAAAGTTTCTTCAAGTGCAGTCGCAAAAACCATTGAGCGCTTTGATTTGATAAACTTTGATTTGATTTGATGAAACTGGCTCTCATGAAGACCACCACAGGAAAGGAAGACCCAGAGTTACCTCTGCTGCAGAGGATAAGTTCATTAGAGTTACCAGCCTCAGAAATTGCAGCCCAAATAAATGCTTCACAGAGTTCAAGTAACAGACACATCTCAACATCAACTGTTCAGATGAGACTGCTTGAATCAGGTCTTCATGGTCTAATTGCAAAGAAACCACTACTGAAGGACACCAATAAGAAGAGACTTGCTTGGGCCAAGAAACACGAGCAATGGACATTAGACCGGTGGAAATATGTCCTTTGGTCTGATGAGTCCAAATTTTAGATTCTTGGTTCCAACCTCCGTATCTTTGTGAGACGCCGAGTAGGTGAACGGATGATCTCTGCATGTGTGGTTCCCACCATGAAGCATGGAGAAGGAGGTGTGATGGTGTGGGGGTGCTTTGCTAGCGACACTGTAGGTGATTTATTTTTAATTCAAGGCACACTTGATCGGCATGGCTACCACAGCATTCTGCAGCGATACGCCTTCCCATCTGGTTTGCGCTTAGAGGGACTGTCATTTGTTCAACAGGACAATGACCCAACACACCTCCAGGTTGTGTAAGGGATATTTGACCAAGAAGGAGAGTGACCATATACCAAGGGTAAGACAAAATGTTTATTTTTACTGCTCTAATTATGTTGGTAATAATTTTACAATAGCAATAAGGCACCTCGAGGGTTAGTGATAGTCTGTGTTGCGTCATGCATAAGAACAGCCCTTAGCTCTGGTATATTGGCTATATACCACACCTCTTCGGGCCTCATTGCTTAAATATAAAATGTACAACCAAATGTACATTTATCAGATATAGTCAGCTTTGTAAATACAATTTAAGGATGGCCACAGTTGCTTTTGACTAACTACAGGTTTATGCAATCTTTTTTGCTCAAGCCCAGTTCTACCACACCCGATTCTACTATTCATGGTCTCGATGAACAGCTGAGGTCTTGATGAACAGCTGAGTAGTAGAATCGGGTGTGGTAGCACTGGGCTTGAACATAAAAGCCTGCATAACCTGGTGGCTCGTCAAGAGCAATTTTGATAACTCCTGATACAAACAATATAACAAATGACAAACTGCTGAGAAACACCTGTATACAGGACAAGTACAAAACTCTTAAGGAAAATTATAGATATATTTACAAATCTGAAATTGGATAGTTGCTCTAAAAAATTTAAGCTACACATATCCTAAGTAATGCTGTAAACAGCTGTCTAACTCCAGCAAAAGAGCACACATCCTCATTTATAAATGGCAGTATAAATATGAAAACAGGTGGGAGAACTCACAGATTTGGAACAGAACATACATTTTAAGTATTGATAGTGTGCAACATACCATGTGTGCTGCAACCTAGTCTCAGATTATTCCATATTATTCTGAACGTAAATGCGGGACACTCAATTTAGTATGATATGTCACGTTTCGTATGGTTTGTGGATCTCCATCATCCATTTCATATGATATGTTATGAATTGCAATTCGTATYATATGTTATGAATTTGCAAAATGTACAATATGTTACGAATTTGCAAAACATTCATGTTACGAATTTGCTAAACATATGATATGTTACAAATTCAAATGTATTATGACTCACATTTGACAGGAGCTAGGAAGCTAATGCTAATGTTAGCTAGCTGGCTAACAATAGCTAGGCTAGGGGTCAGGGTAAAGGTTAGGCATTAGGTTAAAGGGTTAAGGTATAGTGTTAAGGGAAGGGTTAGCTACAAGGGTCAAGGTTAGGGTTAGGGGAAGGGTTAGCTACAAGGGTCAAGGTTAGGGTTAGGGGAAGGGTTAGCTACAAGGGTCAAGGTTAGGGTTAGGGGAAGGGTTAGCTAACATGCTAAATGGTTGGAAAGTAGCTAAAAAGTATACTGAACAAAAATATTAGCGCAACATGCAATCATTTCAAAGATTTTACTGAGTTCAAATCAAATCAAAGTTTATTTGTCACGTGCGCTGAATACAACAGATGTAGACCTTACAGTGAAATGCTTACTTACAGGCTATAACCAAGAGTGCAATTTTTATGTAAAAAAAAGGTATTAGGTCAACAATAGATAAGTAAAGAAATAAAAACAACAGTAGAAAAGACAGTGAAAAATAACAGTAGCGAGGCTATAACAGTAGCGAGGCTATAACAGTAGCGAGGCTATAACAGTAGCGAGGCTATATACAGGCACCGGTTAGTCGGGCTGATACATGTAGGTATGGTTAAAGTGACTATGCATATATGATAAACAGAGAGTAGCAGTAGCGTAAAAGAGGGGTTGGCAGGTGGTGGGTGGCAGGACACAATGTAGATTGTCCGGTTAGCCAATGTGCGGGGGCACCGGTTAGTCGGGCTAATTGAGGTAGTATGTACATGAATGTATAGTTAAAGTGACTATGCATATATGATAAACAGAGAGTAGCAGCAGCGTAAAAGAGGGGTTGGGGGAGAGGAACACACAATGCAAATAGTCCGGGTAGCCATTTGATTACCTGTTCAGGAGTCTTATGGCTTGGGAGTAAAAACTATTGAGAAGCCTTTTTGTCCTAGACTTGGCACTCCGGTACTGCTTGCCATGCAGTAGTAGAGAGAACAGTCTATGACTGGGGTGGCTGGGGTCTTTGACAATTTTTAGGGCCTTCATCTGACACCGCCTGGTGTAGAGGTCCTGGATGGCAGGCAGCTTAGCCCCAGTGATGTACTGAGCCGTACGCACTACCCTCTGTTACAGTTACAGTTCATATGAGGAAATCAGCCAATTGAAATAACTTCATTAGGCCCTAATCTTTGGATTTCACATCACTGGGAATACAGATATGCTTCTGTTGGTTACATTAAAAGAATGGGCTTCACAACGGGCCTCAGGATCTCATCATGCCAATCAATAAAATGCAATTGTGTTCTTTGTCCATAGCTCATGACTGTACATACCATAACCCCACAGCCACCATGGGGCACTCTGTTCATAATGTTGACATCAGTAAAACTCATGAAACATGGGGCCAACACTTTACATGTTGCATTTATATTTTAGTTCAGTGTAGTAAGTAGTTGAAAAGTAGCTAATTAACTAAAATGCTAGTTTTGCCTTGAAGAATGGGCAAATATCTTAGTGGCTAGATGTGCCACGCTTATAGAGACATACCCCAAGATACTTGCAGCTGTAATTGCTGCAAAAGGTGGCTCTACAAAGTATTGACTTTGGGGGGGTGAATAGTTGTGCACGCTCAAGTTGTGCACGCTCAAATGATACAAACCCCCCAAAAATCTATTTTAATTCCAGGTTTTAAGGAAACAAAATAAGAATAATGCTAAGGGGGTGAATACTTTCGRAAGCCACTGTACAACGTGCATTGAATTGGCATTAGTAGTTTGTCAGCTCCACATGGACCAGCTTGCATTTTTCCATGACAGGCGCATGCCCACAATCCGCCACTCTGACAAAAAGCTCTGTGTCTTTGGACAGTACCGTAGGGATGGCGTGCATCTCACGGATGAGGGCAATGACCTCTTCCTTGAGAGCCTGACAGCTGGTCTCTCCTCCATTCTAACAAGATGCACGCAGTAGTACACAACACTACACTCACTGCCACTTGCCTGCCACTTCACAAACTCGAAGGCTCTTTTAAGAGCCACATAACAAATGAAAATAAGTGTGTGTGGGTGTGTGTGTGTTGGGAGGGGGCTGTAAAAACTGTAAACAAAACACTAGTCAAAATCTAACCCACAATCTTCAGATTTAACCATTACACTATGAACTCTGTTCTTAAAACATTGATTTCTACAGACCATTTAAATGGTCAGTCTGGAAGCGTTTGTTCCAAACTGATTTTGTTAATTCACTCTGTACTGAACGTTTACTTCCAAATTGATTTTGTTAATTCATTCTGTACTGAACGTTTACTTCTCTTGCGTGGCTGAAATACAATAGTCTAAAACAGTTGATTTGTTGAAAACACGCTAAATCATTCATGTAGCTAACCAAGTTAGCAAGCATGTCATTTTAATTTGGCGCAGAATTTAAGCAAGTAGAGAGGGGTTAGATTAATCTGGCCCGGGGTACACCGGGGCTATGGCCCATCACGTCATCGGGCAAAAGCGGAGKGGGAAATCAGATAAAGCGTTTTTATCAAAAGCAATCACTTTTACATGTGAAAAAATTGAATCCTACTCATTACTACACACGCTTAATTACGTCACTTTTGTTCTGAGCCGACTTCCCCGTCTGACTGAACGTTGCACCTAGCTCACGCCCGGGAGGCAGCCCGGTTCCAAATTGAATGCAAACAACTTTCAGCCGCTAAATGGGCACCCGGCCGAGATTAGTCGAACCCCTTCAGTGATTCTGATGTTGTTTTACCTGGGTACACTGTGTGCAGCACCAGCACCCCTGACAAGTTTTTACTTGTGGATGGCGACTTCAGATTTTCTGGGTATACACTGAAAGTAACTTGACACTGTGTTAATCAGTCAGCACAAATTTGGATTACAATAATGACAAGAAGGCAGGAGAGGGAGCGTATGCCGGAGCTGGAATTTATTCTACATGTTTGAAACAGCGATGCTGTCAATCGAGTCTGGTAAATTGTCTGATGCTAGCATGCATCTGCACACTTCGAGTGCACAACTGCACCGAGGCTGTGTTTACATGTGCCTTTGAGGTTCAACCATTAACTATATGTGGGTCATACACTATATATACAAAAGTATTTGGAAACCCCTTCAAATTAGTGGATTTGGCTATTTGAGCCACACCCGTTGCTGACCTGTGTATAAGCACACAGCCATGCAATCTCCATATACAAAACATTGGCAGTAGAATGTCCTTACTGAAGAGCTCAGTGACTTTCAACATGGCACCGTCATTGGATGCCACTTTTCCAACAAGTCAGTTTGTCAAATTTCTGCCCTGCTAGAGCTGCCCCGGTCAACTGTAAGTGCTGTTATTGTGAAGTGGAAACGTCTAGGAGTAACAACAGCTCAGCCGCGAAGTGATACACCACACAAGCTCACAGAACGGAACCGGTGAGTGCTGAAGCGCGTAGTGTGTAAAAATCATCTGTCCTCCAAATTGATGAGCGGGAAACAAAAGATGCCAATCAGGCTGCACAGCCGGCCAATCAAAACTAGTGCACAACTGCACTGAGGCTCTGCTTACGTGTGTTTCTGCAAAGGCAGAATGTGACGATGGACAACTTCTTCACATCAATTTCCTTGGCAGACAAGTTGATTGCAAAGAAGACTAGCCTGCTCGGAACAGTGAACAAATAAAGGCGGGAGCAGCCCCCCTCTGCACAGAACAACATAGCAGCGGAGCTGTACTCCACATCAGTGATGGAGAGTGGTAAAGCAACACTCACGGTTTACAGATATAAATTAAATACAAGTGTTTGCATCCTCAGCACCATGCATCCCACTGTTGCCATTGGCAGTGACCAGAAGAAGAAACCGGAGACAGTGACAGACTACATTTCACACAAAGATATATATCTCTGCCATATACAGATAGCCTTTCCATCTGCCAAACACCACATATGATCCCCTTTTATTACATGAATATTATTGTTATTGCTATTAGTAGTATTATTCTATATTATTCTAACCTTTTCTATTATATTTTACTTCATGTAATAGTTTGGTGTGGATGTACTCGACCAGTTGGCAAGACTGTACTCTGTAAAAGGAGGTTCTCGCCACTGGCCTGTTGCGATGTTCTATAACGAGCTTGACATGGCTGCTATCAACGTGCACGTGTTGTACAGTACAAGCAATGCCTTGACCAGACAGTCAGCAGGAGAGATTTCATCATGGATCTGGCAGGTGAGCTTCGTGAGAACCACATGGACGCCAAGAAAGAAGCTCCAGCCGCAAAGCAGGCCGTCAAGGCAGCAGGTCCTGCTCTCCCTCTTCCCCAAGCACCACAGCTCCCCCTCAGTAAAAAGAAGACACAATGTCAACTCGGCAGGTGCACACCAAACAAGGCCCATGAAATCTGTGTGCAGTGCAACCGATGTGTTTGTGAGGCTTGCTCACACAAAGCCCTGAAGCTGTGTGCTGACTGTGGACCCGAAGCATAAAGAGAAGACACGATTGATTAATGTGTAAAGGCACGGGCATAAGGGCACAATACAGTGTCCGATGCAATCAACTAATGACAGTTTTTATATCAAGTCATCAATATATATTTCTTTATGCAATTAATCCTTTACAAGTGTTCATGTGCTTTTGTTTAGGAAATATACATTTGATCAAAGCTGTTGCCACACTACATGGTCACTTTATGGACGCTGTATTCTCATTCTTCTCTGATGCCTAGATATTAAGCTAGATCTGGGCAAGACATTGACTTTTTTCCCCCTACTGCTAACAACCCTGTTAAAAATCTGGTATGTGGTTCTGGGTCATGGACTACTCATTGTGTTGCGTACCTTCAATCAAGTTGATTTGCAAATGTTCATCTAAATCCATGTCATATTGGCTTAGATATGATGGTAGGGAGACTTCAATTGAACATTGAGCTTCAAACACTGCCTATATAGCCCACACAACAGGCACCTTCACGTATCTCATTACAGTATGTGTTCAATGGTCCAGCAGCAGGACAGGCCAGGGCTATAGGGCTAACAAGAGGGGGATGGAAGGCATCTGATTACACAGCAGAGTATCTGTACGTACCACAACACTACGGGTTAAGCGGGTTAAGGACTGAGAGGTGATACAGAAGGAGCAAAGGAACAGAGGGAGAGATGGAGACGGGGGATAGATAGATGGAGAGCCAGATGCAGACAAGAGCCTGAGGGACTCAGACTTCTCAGGGTGTATTATAGTCTCTGGGTTGGACTTGAGTTGGGTTGTTTGTCATCATTTTGTTTGATCACCCGGTCGTCTGTCTCCATGTTTGATGTGATGTAGTCATTTTGTTTTAATTTCACTCTAATCTGAGTAGCAGCTGGTCCTGTGTTGTGCTTTAACCTCTTCATCATCCTCTATCATTATTACTAGTCTCTCTCTGCTGCTGTCATTAGCACGCTCTGATTCATTTGAGTGAATTACGCCACTGTTTTCTCATTGCCAAGTATTATCTTCATATTATTCTGGGTAAATCTTAATTTAAATGTTGTTGGTTATATGGCACCTCAAAGACACTCTGGGGATTAATTGACATTGATAAAATACTGAATAGGATTTCAAAAATCTGCAATTCATGATATTAATTTACAAACATTGAGTGCCTCCACATCTCTCCCTCTCCTACTCCCCTGTCCTGTCCCTCTCTCTCCACCTCTCTCCCTCTCCTACTCCCCTGTCCCTCTCTCTCCACCCCTCTCCCTCCCCTACTCCCCTGTCCCTCTATCTCCACCCCTCTCCCTCTCCTACTCCCCTGTCCTGTCCCTCTCTCTCCCCCCTCTCCCTTCCTACTCCCCTGTCCTGTCCCTCTCTCTCGCCCTCTCCCTCTCCCACTCCCCTATCCTGTCCCTCTCACTCCTCCCTCTCTCTCCCTCTCCTACTCCCCTGTCCTGTCCCTCTCTCTCCCCCCTCTCCCTCTTCCTACTCCCTGTCTTGTCCTCTCTCTCCCCTCTCCCCTCTCCTACTCCCCTGTCCTGTCCCTCTCTCTCCCCCTCTCCCACTCCCCCTATCCTGTCCCTCTCACTTCCCCTCTCCCTCTCCTACTCCCCTGTCCTGTCCCTCTCTCTCCCCCCCTCTCCATCTCCTGTGTAAGGTTCTGGAAAGCTCGGCCTTCCCACAGACTGACTCACATTACCGTAACTAAGCCGTGAAGGCCGTGGCTGTTGACTACTGTGTATCTAAGCCCTCCTCAGCGCATGGCCAAGCCCAAAAATAGGTGCTTGTACTGGGCAACACAGGCTGGAGTCAGGGGCTAAGGTCCAGAGGGAAAGGTGATTGGGAATCATGTGAAACGAATAGGGAAAAACCAATACAGAGCCAAAACACACAAGATATCTCATAAAAAATCCAAGTAGACAGTCTCTCCCTCTCTCTATCCCTCTGTTTCTCTCTCTTTGAATACATGGTTTTCTTTCTCCATCTTTCACTTACCTCTCTTTCAAAGCCTTTCTAATTCCCTCCATTTCTCTCCCAACCTTATCTCTTTCCTGGTCAATCTCTTTACTCTACATTTCTGGCTTATTTTCTCTCTCCCTCACACTCCCTCTCCCTCCTCCTACTTTTCACAGCAACAGATACCGCTGATAGCCAGAGTAGAATCCCTCCCCCTCACTACATTTCTCTACAGGAGCCTAATCAGAACCCTTAGGCACTATGTACTGTGTCTCTGTCTGTCATCTAAGTGTCCCTCCTGAGCCCCAGAGAGTCCTGATCAGGCCTGGAGTGGCCTGCCATTACCCCTGGCTCCCCTCACTGCTACCAGCCTGAGAGGATGGGAGGAGGGGAGGGGGAATACAACCCAGGCCTCCCATCACAAAATGATACTTCAGCCCTGAAGTGCTCAAAGAGAAAGGGCCTAAAGTCAAGAGCTGCTGTTTCAGCCACTAACACACTGTGGCCACCAGCCAGAGGCCAATCACTGGCCCCTTATGATGATAACACATTGTTGTCTGTTTAGCGATAACAATATAGTTCTGCCACTTTACTGTTGCCCTTTAATTCCAGCTCTGTGCTAGCTACTGAATGGTAGCTTCCCCATGACCAGAGGGCTGAGCCCCGTAGAGACAATCCTGCATGTAAACGTGGCTGTGGTTTAATGGGTATGTGATGAGGAGCCACTGGATAGGCCGGACTCCTCTGGGCAGTGTGGGCCTTAGAATGAATGGGATGTTCCTGGTGTGGACCTTCACATCAGACACACACACCAGAAGGGGATTCTACCTCCCGTACCACTACCACCATCCCTCCCTTCACATGTTTGATAACCAAGGCTAACCACGAACCCTAACAGCAAGGCCTGTCTGTGTCTGAACTCTTGCATCATTGTGCTTAGTTACATTCAAGCGGAAAGACCATTCTCTCAAGCCACCCCCGCTACAAATCCAAGGCCTTTGTGCAGTCACGCTCCCTCGCTGTAAAACAAGCCCAATTTGTTATTCCCCGTGGCAGAGCACAGGGAGGCTGCTATCAGACAGCGTGGTACTGTTGTTGTGACAGAACCCAGAGCAGGAAAACAATAATGAGGGGGAATATGAACAGGCTGCTCCGCTTTAACCTCTCACTGCTTCAAAAAGGACAATAACCAATGAAACAACTGTTCTCCCTCTCTCCATCATTACATGGAAATTCCATTATTCACTCACTGAAGAGAGGACATCAGTGAATATTATGGATTAGCTGTTCTGCTGTATATGTTTTAGTTGTGATGCTCTCTAGGAATGTTTTTACATTCCTGGGGGAAAAGGGCACAGTCAATACATCTACGCTATTGCAGATAGTACTACTTGATGTTTTGGCATCCAAGACTCTTCCAGTAGCAGGTTGACATTTATTGTCATGAATCTTGCCCTGGAGGCAGAACTGAGCGATTTCCGATAGATGGGCTAGCTTTTAGATCTTAATTTAAAGTTAGGGTTAGGCATTAGGGTTAGCAGTGTGGTTAAGGTAAGTGTTAAGGTTAGGGTTAGATTAAAAATCTGATTTTATGACTTTGTGTCTGTGCCAGCTAGTGACCACTCTGCAGAGCTGCCTCCAGGGCAAGATTCATGAATATAAATGCCAACCTGCCTTCCAGTAGGTGGGTTATGTGTAACAGAATTCCCAGTTATCTACAAGGGATACACTCCAAAAAATGGTGGGTTAAAAACAACCCAATTTGAGTTGTTTGGTAACCCAGCGCAGGTAACCCAGTCTTCTGATCTGACCCGCTGGCCCATATCTCAGCAACCCAGCATCAACAACCCAATCTTGCTTTTTTTAAAGACAACATCCCAACTGAGTGACCCAATACCTGCAACCCAGCAGTTGGGTCATCCCCCCCAAAAAAAGGATTTGGTAGAGTGTAGATGCAGCACCTCAAAGAGTTCTCAATTAAGGCTCTGCTTGATGTTTCACAACCTGAGGCTCCGACTGAGTAAAGCTCCTCTATTCTTTCATGCATCATGACTGACGACTTTACACAGCGAAAAATCAGTCACTGATCACGCACACACACACACATGTACGCATGTACTAGCACGCGCGCACACATATACACACACACACCACATTCAAAAGTGCATGGCTAAAGCTGTTTCCCTGTTGGCTGCTGTTGCTAYCTACCAAAGGCAGCCCTTAATTCCTTCCAATCACAACTACAAAGGCCAATCTCTCTACCCAGAGAGAGATCCAGCAGGATAAAAGTGATTGCCTGGAACCATTCACACACCACCACATACTCTCCACTCCAGCAACAAAACACACAAACATACACCCGGCACTTGCGCACACACAGGCATGCAAGCATCCACACACGCATAAACACAGGCACACAAATGCTCTCTCACACACACGCATGCACGGTGCACACACAAACACACACAAGGCTGTTTAATGTTTGTCTGTTTTAATTTCCTTGCTTATGGCCGTACCAAGGCATATAGAAAATTAAATCATGGAAAATAAGTCTACTTTTATTTGCTATCCCTTTCTTTCCTCTTTATTGATAATAAAAAAATGTGTTTGTGTCACCATTGTTTAATGCAATGTTTAATGGAAAATTGCATCCATGCCTCTTCCTTCCTTACTTCAATTCATTTTCTATTTTCACTTTATCACAGTAAAGAATGGAACAGCGTGTTAAGAGACATATTTGAGGGTGGTCAGTGGGAGTCCAACACCCTCATGATGAATGCATGTTACCGGTTACTGGTTCTGCTGATACCATGATGGCAATGACAACCACTTCGCAGAAAGGCCTGTTATAACTGAATATGTGTTTTGCCTAATGAACAGAAATCTGTCACATCCAAAGCTGCACCCACTGCAACAACAAAAAATTCAGGGGGAAAGTGAAACCATCAGAATAATGAGCGAGAAGCTTGTCTATTCCTTCTGGACATTTCCCGTTCAAGCCTGACTCTGTGACAATGGCCGATCTTGATGCATTCTGGGTAATACTTGTATTGAAAAATCTCTCGCTTGAATTCTTGTAGGTGTTGGAAAGGTAGGAATGTGATTAGGTACTGTTTACCTGGTACAATAGATGGAGAACTGGAACAGAAAGACTGGTGGTTATTCTCTCCAACATTTAGAAGTGTGGTGTGTGTGCTGTACGTTTAATCATATACTTCAGTGATACAGGTTTCAGGCTTGAGGGCAAAGATCATATGACCATACAGGTAACATCCTCTTAAATGGTAGCTGTGAGGTCTATAAACTAGCAGGAGGAGAGGAAAGAGAGAGAGAGGGGATGATAGCGCGATGAGTTCTCCTCATTACCTTTCCCTGAGGGCTCTGACAGTCCTAAAGGCTGGGAGACAAAGAGGCCAGTGTACCCTGCTCATCAGTATCTGCGCACAAGCAAAATAAATATTAATCACTTCTATGTGGGACTGGGGCGCCAACCGCCCACCACTTGGGGACGGTGAGGAAATCTGAGCGTGAGAAATGAGTCTGTCAGGACCCATTTCTGTGGCACAACTCAGCGGCCACGTCCTCCCATCACCAAGAGGCATTCAAGAGTGAGAAACACCCTCCCTACCTCCCTCCATCTCCCCCTCCTCTCCATCAGCACTAGGCAGAGCATATTAATTCCCAGCTAAGTGTGTTTGTGTGCACAGCAGCTCAAGACTGTGTGTGCTGCTGGGTCTGGTGCTGGTGTTGATACAGAGAAGATTGATGGAAGACTAGGGGACTTTGGCCTTTCAGAGAGGCCTTTCAGAGAGAGGGGGGGGTGCTGAGGTTAAATTCAGTGACTGAATGCTGCTGGGCTGCCTTGACTCCAGATAAATAAAGAGTCAAAGCCACTAGTGTTAAATGAGCAGGCATAGTGCTGCAACCTTCAGGCTGAGCATCAAGAAAACAGCTTGGTAAACAGAACATTAAGACAATAAACCAACTTTCTTTCTTCATTGTGACAGGTCCAGGAAGCACACATCAACTGGATGAAGAGATGAAGACAGAGTTGGCACATAGAGAAGCTAAAATAACACTGAGTGTGTTGATGAAATATCATCTCTCTTCTTGTTTAGCTGAAAAGCTAAGTTTCAACATAGTCACATCCAATGGGCACAGCTATATCCAATGTGTACAACAGGTGTAGTACACGTATCATGTGGACTTACAGTAAGTCCTAAAGACCAACGTGGTAGGACAAGATAGGATGTAGAACACAGGACAGTGTCACAGACCGAAGGCTAAAACTGATGTCACTGCTGCTTCACCTCTCAGTGAAGGTGACCGGTATTGCCTCAGGGGACAGATGAGACGTTTTGCAACAAGTAGTCAGCTATTGCACTATGCCTTGAGGTGGACTGGGGACCTCCTGCCATATGCCTTGAGGTTGGACCCCCAGCTGGAATCTAATGACCTTAAAACCTCAGTCTAGCCTTACTACACTGGGGCCCTATGGAGATGTCACATCAAACTATATCCTTGTCTTAAACATTAGATTGTGAAAATGTTAGTTAGAGAGGTAGAGCTTTAGTTTGTGATCATCAGAGAGCCGTTCTGTGTCTGAGGCTGAGCTCCTGACCCCTAAGTGCCCTCTGAGTGAGCTGACAGTCTGGCGGTATGCTGGGGGGGATGCAGCTGTTGGTCAGACACTACATGCTCATTACGTTCCCGTCAATAACGTACCCTGGGGTGTGAAGAGACAACACCACACTCCAGAAGGTGAATTTTCCATGAAGCAGCCAAGCAGAGCCAAGTCAGACACAGCTCAGAGAGGTCAGACACAGCAGAGAGGGAGGGAAACATGATGAAATGTGATGAGATCTATTTAAAGCAAAATGCTAGTCAGGACAGGAAAGTGACTGTGATATAAAGTGTCTCTTTCAACCTTTCAGTTAGATTTTTTGACATGGAAAGTGACACTGTCAACTCGACAAAGTCAAGATGTGGAGTAGCATAGCAAGAATACTCACTGAACACAGAGAGGAGTTTGAAACCAGCAGCTTTTAATACCGAACCCTGTCAGCACCTGCTGGCTTTCTGTCCAACACTCCCACCCGCTACCGCAAGAACTGGTCCGAACCCAACCACAGTCCCGCAATGTTATTTTAGGCGTATGTGACACAGCTCACTTGCCAGCCATGGTCGCAGCGATTATGCATTCTATTATGCTATCGGTATTACTAGACGTAGTTTCAAGAGAGCACAGTTGGAGAGAATTTATTTTGAGCTTTTAGGAGTGGGGCGAATTTGAGACGGAGACAAATACGGGTGATCAATATTTATTTCTAGGCAATGTAGTAAACTATAGCCTTATCATATTTAGGAAGTACATTTCCTTGGAAAGATAACTGCCCCGTGTTTCTCGGCCCATGCATAGGCTATCGCCTACTCTATTTAACTGAGACCACAAGCGCACCTGATCTCGCAGGTATGGCTACTGAACTTTGAAGCAGCAAGAATGATGACAGCGGACACTTGCACTTTCCCTTGAGCAGTTGTGCATATATGTAGGATTTAGGAGGACGATTTGCAGGAAGAGAGGAATACGTGTGTAATCAATATCTTTTGAAAATGTAAAAGTGCAACGCTCTCTCACCATGGTAGCCTGTCCACGTGTGTTCCCTTCCAATGATAATCAAATGTTTCGATTGCACCTCGACTCACGTTGGATGAGCTCCCTCCACTTCTTCCATTATCAGTATGTATTTACAGAGTCAGACACTGTAGTAAACTATTGCCTAATCATAGTTAAGTTCATTTCCTTGGAAAGATAACCGACCACATGATGTTCCGCCCATGCATAGGCAGCCTACTCTATTTCATTGAGACCATACATATACTAGGCACACTTGATCTCACATGCCAAACTAGGAGAGGAGCGGTAGGCTACTGAAGTTGAAGCAGCGAATTCTGAGTTTGTGAATAATGTGACAAATATGTGCTTTTAATACAATAGGTAGTCCTAGGCTAATCCATACAAATAAGAAAGACAACCGTTTCCAAATAATCTGATGAACAAAAATGTTAATCCCAAAGTCGTCTGTCTGACCGTCCGCTCCCATCCGCAGCATGAAAAGGGCTGACCGTGCCACAATGATCTCTGTCGGAACCCACAGCCCTAACTCCAAGTACAAAACAGGATCAAATACATACCTCCTTCAATAATGTGAGCTCTCAGGAAACATACATGAAAGTCTAATATAAACATCGGTTATTATGGTGGGCTTTGTAGCCTGCCTGTTTTGTACAGCCTCTCTACTATACACAATACACACAGTAAAGAACAAACGCACACATTTTATGCAAAAAGCACTTAGTAGTGAGAAACGTAGCACTACCATGTAGTCTCCCAGAGAGGGTTAGAGACTGCAGCAGAACATGCGTAAGGGAAAGTGGGACAGGAGGATTCACCATGCAATAAATCATCAGACAGTGCATGCTAGTTTAAGCATGTCTGCTACACACCACACTAGGCCTTTAATGACCGTGGCTTCTCTTACTGGTGAGATAACACAGACAGGGTCTGTGACCCACTAGATAACCAGCGACACAGGAGCCAAAAGAGCATGGACTCCCAATACAAGTCAAGAACTACTGAACAGATTGACTTGACGAAATGGTTATGATTTGATTGCCCCAATACTCTATTGGTATCATCCAATACTGCATTATAAATTAGAGCTGGTAGATTAGAATACTGTAAACGGAGGGGAACATGAATCACTCAGTAATGACTATGGTGCTGACAGGCAGTATATTTCCAGCAGTGTTAGACAGACAGAAGATTTTATTTAAGGAACTGGAGTCCTTCCCACTGTCTGCTTAGAGCTTAGTGAGTCATAATGCTGGCCTGCCATGTGCTGAGTGAGTCTGACCATGATATGTTATGAAGGTTAACATTCACAGTGATTTGGCACTTGGCTGTCTGTTTGCCTGTGTTAAATACTCTGGGCAGTCTGTGTGACATTTACATTTGGAAATCATTGAGTGGATGATGAACAGGACATTTCCTCCAGAGCCACACCTTACTTCTCTTCTGATTCCATTAGCACTGTGATGCACCAAATTATCTCCCATCGATTCAGCTCTCTCACAATAGGATAAACATTCAGCAGAGTCGCTGTCGCAAATATCAACACACTGTAAACACACAGCAACACACTGTCAACACACCCATGTGTGTTGTCACTGGGTGTATGCCTGTGTGTGTATAGGTGTGTGTGTGTGTGTGTGTGTGTGTAGGTGTGTGTGTGTGTGTGTTTGTGTGCGTGTGTGTGTATGCGTGTTTAGGTATGCTATTTTTCTTTTTATTATATGTTTTTACTCTGCACTGTTGGGAAGGGCTCATAAGCACACATTTCACGGTAAGGTCGACACATGTTGTATTCGGCGCATGTGACAAATAAAATGGTATTTGATTTTGTGTGTAGAAGCAGGGGGTGGTGTTTTTGATAGATGTCGGACAGTGCCTCAGTGCGAGAGAGGCCTTCAACAGTGCAACACACTGACAACCAGCCACCCGGTGTGGCTTTAGCTAACCAGCCACCCGTTGTGGCTCTAGCTAACCAGTCCACCATGTGTGGGTCCACCGCAGCGGAAAATTGTGTCCACCAAAGCGTGCAGGGTGGGGAGAGGAAATGACAGCCAAGACATGAAATCCTAATGAAAATCAAATCCAGTCTGGTGGCTCCAGAGACAAATCTAGACTGCTCACTGAAACTCCCCACAGATCGGAGCCGTGAAAATCAGATAATGGCACGCGTTTGAAGGTAAATGTATAATGAGCATGCATGTGTGCTTGCATGTGTGTGTGCTCTGTGTGTGTAACAAGTACGCGTTTCATTCTGTGAAAAACTAACCGTAGATAATTGTGTGTGTGGTGATTGTGTGTGTTGTGTGTGTGTGTGGTGTGTGTGTGGTGTGTGTGTGTGTGTGTGTGTGTGTGTGTGTGTGTGTGTGTGTGTGTGTGTGTGTGTTTTGTGTGTGTTGTCGTGTTGCTCTGTGCTCTGTGTGTGTACAGGTACAGTGTGGTGTGTGTGGTGGTTGTTGTGTGTGTTTGTGTGTGCGGTGCGCTGTGCGTTGTGTGGTTTGTGCGTCGTTGAGCACTGAGCATGCTCGTGTGTGTGTGTGCATTTCTGTGTGTAGTTTAGTGTGCATATTGAGAGAATGAGTGTTAATCCTATCAGTCCCGAGACCCCAGCAAAAATCGTCTTCTCATTTCTCTGACTTTCATTTATCTGACTTTCATTTAGCTGCATGTCCAGCCCTCATACAGTATCTAGCGTCACAATTAAGTGTTTAAAAAAAAATTGGACAACCAGGGCTACAAGTTGAACCCAAAACAATTTGTATTAAACAGTTGCATTATAGTTTTATTGACAAAGGGTTTTTCTTTATTTTTACTATTTTCTAAATTGTAGAATAATAGTGAAGACATCAAAACTATGAAATAACCCATTTGGAATAATGTAGTAACCAAAAAAGCGTTAAACAAATCAAAATAGATTTTAGATTCTTTAAAGTAGCCACCCTTTGCCTTGATGATAGCTTTGCACACTCTTGGCATTCTCTCAACCAAAATGCTTTTCCAACAGTCTTGAAAGAGTTCCCACATATGCTGAGCACTTGTTGGCTGCTTTTCCTTCACATTCCAAGTGACTACCTCCTGAAGATGGTTGAAAGAATGCCAAGAGTGTAAGGACCGACTCCAGAGAAGAGAAGCAGGTCACGGGAGTTGAAGATTTAATGAGGAACAGACATGGAACAAGCCAGGAACAGCGTCAGCATACGGGTAACACAACATATTAACATTAATGCTAAAGCGGGGAACAGAGCGGGGGAACAGACATATATAGGGGAGGTAATGACAGAGGTGATTAAGTCCAGGTGAGTCCAATAATCGCTGATGCGCTTGACGGGGAAAGGCAGGTGTGCGTAATGATGGTGGCAGGAGTGTGTAATGTTGGGGAGCCTGGCAGAAGAGTGGGAGCAGGCGTGACAGTACACCCCCCTAGGGGGCGTCCCACCTGGGCAAGCCTGACGGGCTGGCCGAGCACGGGCGCTGGACAAGCTGGCTGGGTGTGAAATCTCGACGAACCGGCAGATGCGTGAGAGCCTGGCGAGCCGGCTGAGGCATGAAGGCCTGACGATCCTGCTGAGGTGTGGGAGCCCGGTGATCCGGCGGAGGCGTAGCAGCCTGACGAGCCGGCTGGGCGTAAAAACCTGACGATCCGGCTGAGACCTGACGTGGGATGGGCGCCTTCCAAGCCAACCAGGGCAAGCAACCTCTCGAGCCAGCTAGGGCTGCCTCCTCATTAATTCACATAGAAGTAGTCCATTTCAGCGTTGCGAACAATTTATGTTTGAGACTTTACTGAGCCGGATAAACTTCTCTCTTCGAGGAGAGCCCACCACACTTCACTCATGTTTGCGCAGATCAAGTATGCATATATTTGCGCAGTCTTGGAAGAATTGGAAAATTTTCTTGCTGGCGCTCGCTTTGCCTTCKTTGTTGTTTTCCTTACAAATAATAACTTTGGACATGTGTGCGTTCCTAGTCTGTATATCGTGTTGTCATTTCTACTGTAGGCGCATACAGTACATATGTATGTATGTATGTATGTATGGACCATAATGTATTTACAGTTTTATTCACATGTTTTCAAGTACTAATGACAAATAATGCATTCCGATTTTTCCATAGATTGTAATGGACAACTATGATGTGTGTAAAATACTTTTTGGAAGGTTGTACTGATTATAATGAGCTAAGCTATTTGCCAGCTATGTATGGTACCATGTTTGTTGACATTATACAATGCAATCTGGGTTTCACGTAATCTGTCAGACCAAKGATGTTATAATGAGGTGAAGGAATGGTTCACTCATCTTTCGGGTAAACTTCCGAAAGTGAATGAAGGGAAGTAGATGATCGTAGACGACACACCCCCATCAACATGCATACTATAAACAGACCAAACTCATCTTGTCTCCTCTTATTATCTTTAGTTGATGCGGAAAAAAACAAGCAAGGCAGCTTGTAAGTCAATCTTTCCTCAGTTAGTGCTAGAACAAATGTAGCCTACATTTTTGATTGTGTTATGTTGTAGCTACTTCTGTGAATGTCTGATCATTCCATCCTATAATAAACTGGTCACATTCTGGACATAACTTTGTAAGGATTGTGTTTGTGCAAAATGTTTCTGTGAAAACAAAAGTGTGGCCAGCTCAAATGCTAATTGTTGCGTCAATCGAAAATGGACATTCTAAATAAGCATTCTAATKAAGTGTTCTAATCACACCAGTTTGAATGTACGCAACAGGGACCAATGTAGAATGATCACACCCGTTTGTTGGTACGTGTGAAAAGGTTAAATGGATGGGTTTATTGGGGTAAAAAAAATATATATATAAAAAATATATATATATATGCTATGGACCACCAGGCTGACATGCAGCCAGCCTGTCGTTTTTGTGTTTATACTTTTTCATAACGACAAGTTTGATGTCGGACGACAATAGAATGTTCATGATGTCATTGCGACAACTGTCTACAGACATGTCGATAGACATAGTATAAACTAATCTTTAGTCTTGAAATATTTGGTTGTTTAGTACACTACCGTAGTCACTCTGTTTAGCACATGGCCTCATGTGAATCCTTAAAGAGATGGGTGGGGCTAAGGCTTAAGAGGGTGTGAACAATGCTGAATGGGTGTAGACAAAGAAAACCTCTCCAGTGCCATTTTCTCAAAAGTGGGGTTACAACTTTCAAATCAGAATTACTTTCCCATTGTTCCTCAACTATAGTGCATGATATACCATTTTCTAGCTCGGAGTCTGTACTTTTATCCAATGCAAAAAACACAATTTCCAATTTTGCTACATAAGACCAAATTGAGCCGGTCGGTCACATTTGTATTGCAATTCAATACTGTGATTTTATTGCGACGCCATGATCCAAACATAATGCTCACCATGTGTCTTCTGCAGAAGGACAAGAGAGAGCCATGAGAAAAATAGAGTTTTGATCAGTCATGGAAATAAAAGTGCTGAAAACAAATTCGCCACTTAAAAAGAAGATGTAAAACAAGCTACGAAGGAAAAATACTGGAGTTTTGGTGCAGGTACAACCAACTAGTGCAAAAATAATGTGGCAATATTGTCAAAACGGTACCATATGATATAGCGTCAAAAATAATATACCAATATGTAACTCTATAGATTTTTTTCCTGATCACTAGTGCCTGACTGAACACATGACAGAGCTGCAATCAGACACCTTTAAATCGTATCTCAACACTAGAACAATAGCTTCCAGTCCTCCCAAAATAGCTATGCGAAGCCGCTTAATAACTAACACGCTTTGAGATTTCTATACACCAACAATCACAGCTTCTCTTCTACTTCAGTGGCATAAAATGGTTTCTTTAGAACAGCATTCAAGAGAGCATTATTTTTAAATAGATATGTCTTTATACTTAGACGTGTTCTGTACACACAAATGAAATGGGCTGGGATTTATGTGTCAAAATAGGCACAGCAGCTCCCAGTTTCTAATTGCCTATTTTGTTACTATCACATAATGTTCATATCAAAGTGACGGTCATCGGTCATACAATCTTCAAAGGGATTCTTTGCCTTTCTCATGTCTGATGGAATGTAATTACAGTAAGATGCTACATGATGGATGTGATACTACACATCAAACATTGTACGGGTTACAAAACAAAGTACATTGGGTATCATAAGTATTCACCCCTTGGATTTCTTTACATTTGATTGTGTTACAAAGTGGGATTAAAATGTATTTAATTGTACTTTTTCGTCAACAATCTACACAAAATACTCTGTAATGTCAAAGTGGAATAGAAATTATAGATATTTTTTAAGATGAATGAAAAATAAAACAATATACCTTGATTAAAATAGTAGTCACACCTCTGAGTGAATGTTAGATACATATTTGGCAGCAGTTACAGCTGTGAGTCTTCTTGGGTAAGTCTCATAAGAGTTTTTCACACTTGTATTGTGCAATATATTTGTCCATTATTCTTTTCAAGGTGTTGGGGATCATGGCTAGACAGCAATTTTCAAGTCTTGCCATAGATTTTCAAGCAGATTTAAGTCAAAACTGTAACTTGGCCACTCAGGAACATCTTCTTGGTAAGCAACTCCAGTGTAGATTTGGCTTTGTGTTATAGGTTATTGTCCTGCTGAAAGGTGAATTCCTCTCCCAGTGTCTGGTGTGAAGCAGACTGAAGCAGGTTTTCCTCTAGGATTTTGCCTGTGCTTAGCTCCATCCAGTTTCTTTTCATCCTGAAAAATTACAGTTTTTGCCAATGTCAAGGATACCCATACCATAATGCAGCCACCACCATGCTTGGAAATAAGGAGGCAGTTGCTCATGATGTGTTGTGTTGGATTTGCCCCAAACACAAGGCTTTGCATTTAAGCTAAACATTGTATTACTTTAGTGCCTTGCTGCTTACAGTGGTGTAAAGTACTTAAGTAAAAATACTTGAAAGTACTACTTAAGTAGTTTTTTTTACTATTTATATTTTTTACAGCTTTTACTTTTACTTCACTACATTCCTAAAGAAAATTATGTACTCCATACATTTTCCCTGACACCCAAAATTACTCATTACATTTTGAATGATTAACAGGACAAGAAAATGGTCAAATGGTCAAATTCACACACTAAACACATGCTTCCGTTTGTAAATTATGTCTGAGTGTTGGAGCGTGCCCCTTGCCATCTGTACATTTTTTAAAAACAAGAAAATTATGCTTAATATAAGGAATTTGAAAATATTTATACGTTTACTTTTGATACTTAAGTATATTTTGCTATAACATTTACTTTTGATACTTAAGTCTATTTAAAACCAAATACTTTAAAACTTTTACTCAAGTAGAATTTTACTTTTACTCAAGTATGACAATTGGCTACTTTTTCCTCCACTGGTTGCTTACATATGCATGTTTTGGAATATTTGTATTCTGTATATTTGTATTCTTTTTTCACTCTGTCATTTAGGTCATTATTGTGGAGTCACTACAATGTTTATCATCCATCCTCAGTTTTCTCCGATCACAGCTGTTGAATTCCGTAGCTGTTTTAAAATCACCAATGACCTCATGGTGACATCCTGTTCTGCAGCTCAGTTCAGAAGGACGACTGTATCTTTGATGTGTCTGGGTGGTTTAATACATCATCCACAGCATAATATAATTAAGCAATAAGGTACAAGGAGGTGTGGTATATGGCCAATATAACACGGCTAAGGACTGTTCTTATGCATGACGCAACGCGGAGTCCCTGGATAGAGCCCTTAGCCGTGGTATATTGGCCATATACCACAAACCCAGGTGCCTTATTGCTATTATGAACTGGTTACCAACGTAATTAGAGCAGTAAAATGAATGTTTTGTCATACCGGTGGTATATGGTCTGACATACCACGGCTGTCAGCCAATCAGCATTCAGGGCTCGAACCACCCAATTTATAATGCTAATTTGACCATGCTTAAAGAGATATTGAATGTCTGATTTGTTATTGTTACCCAGCTACCAATTACTGCCCTTCTTTATGAGGCTTTCAAAAAGCTCCCTGGTCTTTGTAGTTGAATATGTGCTTGATATTCAATACTTGACTGAGGGACCTTTCAAATGTTGTATGTATGGGGGAAAGAGGAAGGGGTAGTCATTCAAAAATCATGTCAACCCCTATTATTTCATAGGTCCATTTAATTTATGTGATTTGTTAAGCCACTTTTTTTAAGCCTAAACAAAGGGGGTGAGTACTTATGCAACGGCTATGTTTTAGTTATTTAATTTGATTAATTTGTAAACATTTGTAGAATATATTATTTTATTTTCACTATGACATTATTATTATTATTAAAAAATAATTAAAAAACACATTTACAATGATACCCTGGTATCAAACCTTCCCCTAACCTGGACGATGCTGAACCAATTGTGTGCTGCCCAATGGGACTCCCGATCACGGCCGGTTGTGATACAGCCCGCGATCAAACCGGGGTCTGTAGTGATGCCTCTAGCACTAGGATGCAGTGCCTTAGACCTTTGCGCCACTCGGGAGCCATGGAGATAATGGAGTATCTTGTGTAGATCAATAACAAAAAAAATCACATTAAATCTATTTCAATCCCACTTTGTAATGGAAATAAATGTGAAAAAATACTAGGTGGGGTGAATACTTATGATACCCATTGTATATGGTGGATGATGACTATGGTATGGAAAAGGTCATTGGCAATAACATCCCTTCTATTTCACCCATCATTTCAGACTGCATTACACAACCACCAAACCCTTAAAAGAGGATATTAATTGGATCTAAATTAAATCAATTTAACTTCCAGCCCCCAGTCAAAGGCAGACTAAAGTACTGGCTCACTCATTCCACCACACGACGACATCAAAAGCAATAAAAGGGGAAAGCTATTCTAATTGCCTGCAAGCGACCTCCTTACCAATATAGTGCTTTGTATGCTCTATTTCCTAGTCCTCCGACGGCAACTCACTTCTGACGGCCAAGTTCACATGTTTAATCTCCAATCTGCTTTGGCAAAGCATTTTCGAAAACACACACTTCAAACAATGGGACTGGGTAGGTAGGTAGATCTGAAGAGCATTGTCCCGGTCTCCATCCCAATAGGATATCTGGCTCCATGTCGCCATCTTGCAGTCCAGGGGAAGTACTGCGGTTGTCGGGTGGAGGCAGGTTGATTGATTCCCTCTCTCCCAGATGTGACATTCTGCTCACACCTTCTGATGTGGATTACAGAAGATGAAAGGCAACAGGCGGACTAGCGAGCAGGGGGAGCAGGGGGGAGAGCACGAGACAGGGGTGAAAAAGGACCACCTCTCTCTGAAGAGAGCCATGGCCTCTAATGTCTCCACTGGTTACCACCCTCTCTCTGAGCTGGGAGGGTGGCAGGGAAAGGGCATAATGGGCTACATTCAGAACAAGTGTTCCATTTGGCTTGTTCCAAGAGACTGCTGTAATGCTAGGCCACATTGAAATGGCACAGAGAGTTCAGCCCCTCAGAGACGCACTGGCTGGGGACAGAGTCATAAAATCACAGGCACAGAGTTAGAGAGGCAGAGGAATAGAGAAGTGAAAAGGTGAGTATGTAAAAAGTTTGTAAGCATATAGTTGCTCTTGACTAGCGGCTTTATCATATGTATTTTACCCCATACACATAGACACAAATTAAAGCCACAATGTGTGCTTGTGTGCATCTCTGACTGGGATGTGTTTCTGTCTGTGTTGTTGGTGAATATGAATGGGAAGCAGGAAAAACAGAGAGAGAGGTGTGAGTCGTGGAGTACTCATGAATACGATGTTTTAAATGTGAAGAGAATGAGGGAGCAGAGAGAGAATGGAAGAGAGAGAGAGAGGTGATACAACAGAGTCTGGCAGGAAACAGAGAACTGCCTGCTAGCAGTGCAGTATGCTCAGCCTCAGACATGTCACTGGTTCCCTTTCTCTCTCTGGCTGCTGGCTGTTTCTGTTTGTACTGAGGATTTGGGAGTCCCGGGCTTTGCAGCTCTTCCCCAGCAATTAATCTGCCTGACGGAAGGATGACAGCAAAACAGACGAAGAGATGAAGACATCGTGAAACAGGGTGACGCCATCCCACTCCTCCTCCACACAGTAGAGCCGAGAACATCACAATAGATTTAATAGGGGGATTTTTTTTTATAACCAGCCGGAATAACGCATCTGTATCAATCTACTACTCTGCTCTACTGTGTGTGTGTGTGTGTGTGTGTGTGTGTGTGTGTGTGTGTGTGTGTGTGTGTGTGTGTGTGTGTGGTGTGTGTGTGTGTGTGTGGTGTGGTGTGTGTGTGTGTGTGTGTGTTGTGTGTGTGTGTGTGTGTGTGTGTGTGTGTGTGTGTGTGTGTGTTTGGGGGTTTGGTTTAGAGTTACGGTTACAATTAGGGTTAGGGTTTATTGTGTTACAA
>NC_036842.1:63252943-63257103 GCF_002910315.2 Salvelinus sp. IW2-2015
CTCCATGAAAGTGCAGCAATCAGCGGGAGTGTGACACACACACACACCACCCACCACCACACACCCACACACACACACCACACACACACACACACACAACACACACACACACACACACACACACACACACACAGCACTCATCATTAAATCAGGAGAGATGCAGATCTCCCTCTGCCTCCACTTATCTTCCCCCCTGTCATCCATCATTCCATCGCCATGCGTCCACACACACCTCCCGTCCAGAGGGAAGCGCTTCTCCTTGTTAAGCACCAAAGTCATCATCACGCCGCTCATTAGTATTTCACAACCCTTTTAATACAGGGGTGATAGTGCACCATATAATACAGGGGGGATAGTGCATCATATAATACAGGGGGGATAGTGCACCATATAATACAGGGGGGATAGTGCATCATATAATACAGGGAGGATAGTGCACCGTATAATAGAGGGGGGATAGTGCACCGGTATAATACAGGGGGATAGTGCACGATAATACAGGGGGATAGTACACCATATAATACAGGGAGGATAGTGCAGTGTATAATATAGGGGGATAGTGCACTGTATTAATACAGGGGGATAGTGCATCATATAATACAGGGGGGATAGTGCACCGTATATATACAGGGGGATAGTGCACTGTATAACACAGGGGATAGTGCACTGTATAATAAGGGGGATATGCATCAGTATAATACAGGGGGATAGTGCACCGTATAATACAGGGAGATAGTGCACTGTAAATATAGGGGGGATAGGTGCAACTGTATAACTACAAGGGGGGATAGTGCATCATATAAATCAGGGGGGAATAGTGCACCGTATAGATACAGGGAGATAGTGCACTGTATAACACAGGGGAAGTGCACTGTAAAAATACAGGGGGGATAGTGCACTGTATAATACGGGGGGATAGTTGCATCATATAATACAGGGGGGATAGTGCATCATTAATACCAGAGGGATAGTGCCACTGTAAAATAAAGGGGGGATTAGTGCACTGTATAATACAGAGGGATAGATTGCACCTGTATAATACAGAGGGATAGTTTGCATCATATAAACAGGGGGGATTAGTTGCACCGCTATTATACAGGGGGATAGTTGCACTGTATAATACAGGGGGATAGTGCACCGTAAGCCAGCTCCATATTACCATGCTCATCGTAGCGTCTTGTCTCATCTTCAGCACGCTGGTCTGTCTGGCTTCCCACAGAGCCTGGCTGAATCAGACGCTGCTCCCAGGTACGCAGATCCATCCTATGCTCCTCTCTCCGTCTCAATAACCTCACTACACACTGATGGATAGATCTGATTACCATCTCCTATACGTCTGCAGCCTCACGACACACACGCGAGCAGGCTCTTACTTATTACAACGGGATGGAAATCATTCACAGACCAGATGGACACAGGAACACAGCCCTTATAATGAGCATTGTGCTCTGTCAACCCCCCATACACATAGACACAAATTAAAGCCACAATGTGTGCTTGTGTGCATCTCTGACTGGGATGTGTTCTGTCTGTGTTGTTGGTGAATATGAATGGGAAGCAGGAAAAACAGAGAGAGAGTGTGAGTCGTGAGTACTCATGAATACATGTTTTAAATGTGAGAAAGAATGAGGGAGCAGAGAGAATGGAGAGAGAGAGGAGAGTGGATACAGACAGAGTCTGGCTGGAAACAGAGGACTGCCTGCTAGCAGTGCAGTATGCTCAGCCTCAGACAGTCACTGGTTCCCTTTCTCTTCTGGCTGCTGGCTGTTTCTGTTTGTACTGAGGATTTGGGAGTCCCGGGCTTTGCAGCTCTTCCCCAGCAATTAATCTGCCTGACGGAAGGATGACAGCAAAACAGACGAAGAGATGAAGACATCGTGAAACACGAGGTGACGCCATCCCACTCCTCCTCCACACAGTAGAGCCGAGAGCCACAACCAATAGAATTTATATAGGGGGATTTTTTTTTATGACCAGCCGGAATAACGCATCTGTATCACAAATCTGACTACTCTGCTTTCTACTGTGTGTGTGTGTGTGTGTGTGTGTGTGTGTGTGTGTGTGTGTGTGTGTGTGTGTGTGTGTGGTGTGTGTGTGTGTGTGTGTGGTGTGTGTGTGTGTGTGTTGTTGTGTGTGTGTTGTGTGTGTGTGTGTGTGTGGGGGTTTGGTTAGAAGTTACGGTTACAATTAGGGTTAGGGTTTACAATTAGGTGTTAGGGGGTAATGGTATAGGAGGTCTCTCTGTTAGGGTTAGGGGTAATGGTAAGGAGTTAGATTTAGGGTTACGGTTAGTGTTAGGAGTTAGGTTTAGGGTTTGGGTGAAGGTTAGGGTTAGGGAAAATAGGATTTTCTATGGAAGTTAATTTTTGGTCCCCACTAGGATAGAAGAACAAAACGTGTGTGTGTGTGTGTGTGTGATTGTGCATGTGTGTGCTCATAACATAAATACAGCGAAACACTGTCTGCCAGTTGACAAGGTTCTCTTTCTCTCTCTACACTAACACAGGCACACAAATAAGCCATTATTTCATTTTCCCATGACAGAAACCTTTTCAGTTGTCACATTTATTGAATTTATATCCATTGGCATTTTGTATAATTAGGCTACAGCAGGCCGATATTAAACCTGGATACATTCAAATGGAGAGCTCTCTGTGTGGGGACATACAGTATTTACTCTAATTATCAGAGTTTCCTGGCTGGGAAAACATCCCCCTCCAGTCCTACCTTGCAGTCCTCTACCCCTCCATTCCATCAGAGCTAAATTGCTTTGCTCCAGGCAGAGAAGATATGGATGGTTCACTTTCCCACAAGGTCAGACCCTCCGTGAACAGAGTTAAGACCTTACAGTCCATTAAAGTGAACCGCTGAACCACAATCATCAGGGGAGAGAGCACTGGAGATCTGCTCGCTCCCTGCTTTGCTTAGTCTCTGTCTCTTATACACATCTAGATGTGTATAAGAGACAGGTGGTATAATACAGAGGGATAGTGCACTGTATAATACAGAGGGATAGTGCATCATATAATACAGGGGGGATAGTGCACCGTATAATACAGGGGGGATAGTGCACTGTATAATACAGGGGGGATAGTGCACCGTAAGCAGCTCCATATTACCATGCCTCATGTAGCGTCTTTCTCATCTTTCAGCAGGCTGGTCTGTCTGGCTCCCACAGAGCCTGCTGAGTAGACGCTGCTTGCCCAGGGTTCAGCAGCACTCACATACCAGCTCTCTCTCTCTCTCTCAATACCTCACTACACACTGATAGATCATTACCATCTCCTATAGTCTCAGCCTCACACACACACGCAGCAGCTCTTACTTATACAACGGGATGGAATCATCACAGACAGAGGACACAGGAACACAGCCTTATAATGAGCATGTGCTCTGTCACCCCCCATACACATAGACACAAATTAAAGCCACAATGTGTGCTTGTGTGCATCTCTGACTGGGATGTGTTCTGTCTGTGTTGTTGGTGAATATGAATGGGAYGCAGGAAAAACAGAGAGAGAGTGTGAGTCGTGAGTACTCATGAATACATGTTTTAAATGTGAGAGAATGAGGGAGCAGAGAGAGAATGGAGAGAGAGAGAGAGTGATACAGACAGAGTCTGGCATGGAAACAGAGACTGCCTGCTAGCAGTGCAGTATGCTCAGCCTCAGACAGTCACTGGTTCCCTTTCTCTCTGGCTGCCTGGCTGTTTCTGTTTGTACTGAGGATTTGGGAGTCCCGGGCTTTGCAGCTCTTCCCCAGCAATTATCTGCCTGACGGAAGGATGACAGCAAACAGACGAAGAGATGAAGACATCGTGGAAACAGGGTGACGCCATCCCACTCCTCCTCCACACAGTAGAGCCGAGACCACAACCAATAGATTTATAGGGGGATTTTTTTTATACCAGCCGGAATAACGCATCTGTATCAATCTACTACTCTGCTCTACTGTGTGTGTGTGTGTTGTGTGTGTGTGTGTGTGTGTGTGTTGTGTGTGTTGGTGGTGTGGTGTGGTGTGTGTGGGTGGTGTGTGTGTGTGTGTGTGTGTGTGTGTGTGTGTTGTGTGTGTGTGTGTGGTGGGGGTTTGGTTAGAGTTACCGTGACAATTAGGGTTAGGGTTACAATTAGGGTTAGGGTAATGGTAAGGAGGTCTCTCTG
>NC_036842.1:63262589-63266760 GCF_002910315.2 Salvelinus sp. IW2-2015
AGAGAGAGAGAGAGAGAGAGAGAGAGAGAGAGAGAGAGAGAGAGAGAGAGAGAGAGAGAGAGAGAGAGAGAATGTGATAGCCATCAGCACTAATGACTGGCTTCCCTCATTGGCCTTATTGTGATCCTTCACCAGACATAATTAACACTAGGAAATACAAAGCTCCTCAAAAGACCAAACACCAGATACAGAATGTTGGGAGGAATGTGGTTTAGCCTACTCTGTATCCAAAAAGTCTCCCAAAATGTAAGGTTCAATGTAAAAGTAGGCTAAAGGGTTAATTGAGGGCATGGCTGGGAATTGTGTGTGTGGGGAAGGGAGGGAGGAGTTTATACTTTTTGGCTTAGCTAAGCTTGATAAGATCACTAAAACAGAGATGTTTTCTACCTCTGAGCACTCGCCTCAGTAGGGCTAAGATTTATATTCTCAGCAAATTAAATTTGCTTGTGTGCATTTTGAATTTTGGCAGTGATATGAGCGTATGTGTCTTTGTGTTTATGTGTGTGTTTGTGTGTGTTTATTTGTCTAACTGGCCAAGGGCAGGCAGTGGAGTGTGTGTGTAGTCCCCTGTCCCTGCACCTGCTGCTGCAGTAATAAATGTAGTTGACATGCGGCCATGGCTGTGTCCCTTCTCTTTGATACTGCTGGATCAGTGGAGTGAGCCGTGGGCAGAGGAGAGGAGGGTCACTGAGGTGGGCACTCCTGTCTGTCTGTTTTCAGGCACCAAGGTAACGCTCGCTCTCCCATTCCCCCTTGAACAGTCATTTTAACATTCCCCTGGACTCCATGACCTTAAAGGACCCTGCCAACACCCCCCTGTCACACTCACACTGCAGGGCGGCTTAGAGGGGACTTTAACAGTCTGTTGACCACCAGACCCATAAACGTCCAGAGCAACAAATCTATCTTCCCGGCTGAGCTCACTGACTGACTCTCAGGTGCTAGCGGAGAAGAAAATAACTACTGCCTGTATGCAGTCATCTTAAAGAAGAGAGGCACATCACTTTCTTGCCCTTTATCTTTCCCTTTTCATTCCCTAAAACCACTTGCACAGTGCACTGTGCTGAGCCTTTGGAGGAAATACTTAGATAAGTCTATAAAATAAACAGTCTCCAGGTCCACAAGACTGCTTCGGAGAAGCAGAGGTAAAAAGGAAGGGAGAAAAGGAGAGCCAGAGACAGGGAGAAAGGCAGAGAGGGAGATAGAGAAATATTGGCACCTGCACCTCCCGGCTGTGGTGTTCTTATTCTGAATCATCGCTGAGGCTCTCAACTGCTTAGCGTTTCATTTCAAATACAGGGATTTATGCGGGGCACAGCAGCAGCTTATTCTGGAGGCAAACTTGGCGCCCTACCTGGGCTGCTTGCTATAAATAACAGTGGTTCACTTGATCACACACAGAGTGTACAGTAATATACTGATATTGGCCTGTATTCAGTGTGTTATAGACAGATTAACATGGGATATTACACATGGGGTAACAGGACATGGTAGAGGCATAAGTTACAGCTATAAGAACTTGAATGTAAGTTGTGTTGATCTGGCATTTGGGCCAACAGAGAGCCAGACAACTCTGGCAGTAACAGTCTGGGACACATTCTCTCCAGATGCAGCAGGAATGAACTTTTATTTCTCCTTCATTTACATGTAGCAGCCAGCACCCGATTAACTCTATTTTTTAATCTAACAATGTATGTTTATTTCTGTCATTTTAGCCAGACATCAGTGGAAATAAATGCTGTGCAAGTTTAGCAGCAGTACAATACTGAGTCTGTTTGGTAACCTGAAAATGCAGCTACTCATAGCAAAAGTTGAGTAACAAACATCTGGGCTCCAACACACAATAATAACCATGTCATCTATCAACACTAATAAATATGAAAAGTAACGCTACCAATCGTGATGGTCAAAATTCGGAGGAAAAGCTCGCCATTAATTCTGCGCCTGTCACTGCTTGCACCTTGCCCTTTGACGGAGAGACACAACTGGTTGTTCACCGGACTGCGGTCACCTCTGATGCTGCCTACTAGGAATCCAGGTCTCAAACAAGGCCATTGACAGCACCTGTTGAGTGAACACTTTGTAAAATGTCCCCGTGTTTCATATTGTCATTGCGACTTCATTCTGCAATGATGAGCAACAGTAGCCTACAAGCTACCAAGGCTTTGAAAATTGGTCGCCTACTAGGCTGATTTTGCTGTGTCATTATTCAGCTATGTTGCCCTTCAGCACTTAAATAGAGCAAAGTGTGATTGACGGAGGCATCTGCTCCAAGTTATCAGTCTCTCCAAAGGAATGCCAGATAAGATTGGCAGCGAGCTATCTGAGCAAGTATAGCCTACATTAGAGGCGGCTGTCAAAGGTAAACGGAGAGGGAAAATATATACAAGAAGATGCATCTAAATTGCATTCCTAGCGTCCAATGCCACCCTGGTCTTATTATTCAAGTTAGACACTGACTGCTTCAGTTATACTCTCAGAGAGCTCAAGAGCTGCCTGCCATGTGAATCCTCCCCTCACACCGTTCGTTCACCCACATGAACACAGACAGAGCCAAAGAAACGCTCAACTTTGTAGCTGAGCGGAATATAGATGTGGCTGGAGACAAATGTTCGGCCGTGATTTGCACATAGCTCCACACATTACCCCAATGTCCTTAATGGACGGCTAAATGTGAACGGCATCTCTAAACCGAGTGTCTGACCACTGCAGATTAATGCCAAACTCGACACCCACTCCCCAAAACGACTAGGTGCCGCAAATGCTACATGTAAATCATTGGCAGTATTATTCCTCGACTGCTTCCCAATCATATATTTCGTGCTATTAAGTTACTGTACGTTTCACCGTTCTGAAATGATATTGGCTTAATGTAGTTTATTTTATATTTAGGTTTCATTCAATCTATGTAGACAAGCATGCAATATCGTTGGCTATGCAATGCAAATAAGCATTACCCCCTTGCAGTTAGTTAAGTGCATGTTAAAGACTGGAATATAAATCATTGATGAACAAATGCGGGAGGGAGCTATGCATTTCCAAATAAAACGATCCTGCTTACCTGTGAGACGAGGAACACAATGAGGATACGGATGCCAATCTCCATGGTCTCAATTCTCTGGGAATACATTTCAAAACAAGGTACAGGTTTGACCAGCTCTGCTCATAATTCCAGAGTCGAACTGCGAGCGTGAGAGTAAAGAGCTTGTCGCGAGCTGCCAACTTCCCAAATAGAACTGCAGCCTCACGAGCAAAGCATTGGATAGAGGCGCCGCCGAGACCACAACCAATAGATTTATAGGGGGATTTTTTTATACCAGCCGGAATAACGCATCTGTATCAATCTGAAAAAGTATTGGGTTTGATTTGTATTATCTATAGACAATTTACATGGACTGACACACATTCAAATGTGTTTGAATATTCAACTAGTAGATGCCCTCACCCTTTGATATATTTTTTTCGATTTGTAAATAATGATATGCCTGCATATCAGATGAGCAGATGTATGTCTCATTATTGCGAGATATCAGTAATGTAAAATGAAAGATCGAGAACATAGCCAATATATTAACATTAAATATGTAGACATGCACTGTTTCGTGAAACGACGTTATTGAAGAAGCGCTGGCTTCATCATCTCACTAGAATGTAGTCTAGTTCATTTGGAAATATGTGGGAGTTTGACAGCCCGTCAGAAGTGGCATTTTATTCCCTCAGTCTGCGCGCCTTGAGCCCCGGGGCATGTTTTTTTCCGAGGGCGCGAGATGAAATCGTGGCAGCGGAGAGTAGCGTTTGGGTGGAAAATACTGCCTCTCAACGCTATTCACCGGGAGACCCAGAGAAACGGATGGTTGCTGTGACCTCACTTTGGTAAATCGAACACATTTAAGTTCTGAAAAAAATATGACTTCTTAACACAGAATGTGTTCTTTACCTCTAGGCTAGAAAAAAGAATAGGATTTGATAGGTCTTATAGCCTGTGGCCCTATGCTATGGCACTTGTTCTCTTCTGATATGCAGGTGCGTTGGGTAAATAAGAATTCCCTATCCATAGTAGCAAGCGAATCTCTCTCTCTCTCCCTCTCTCACTTGCTCTCCATCTCTGTATTTCTGTATTTCTCTCTCTCTCTCTCTCTCTCTCTCTCTCTCTCTCTCTCTCTCTCTCTCT
>NC_036842.1:63266785-63286518 GCF_002910315.2 Salvelinus sp. IW2-2015
CCACTCACTCACTCAGATGTTTTGGGGAAGTTAGTGAGTGAGTTGCTGTACTATGATGTGGTCTGATCTCCTTCTCTGATATGGCACTATGAGTGCAGCATTTCCTGTATCCCGCATCTAAGACATTTTAAGAAAGTTGAAGCTCAGCGTTTCTATACAATTTAAAAACGTTAAAATGGAGAACAGCAAAAACAAGCAAAAATGACCCCACCTGTCACGCCCTGACATTAGTTATCTATGTTTTCTTTATTATTTGGGTTAGGTCAGGGGTGACGAGGGTGGTATGCTTGTGTTGTCTTGTCTAGGGTTTTGTAGATCTAGAAGTTTTTTTGTAAGTCCCGTCGCTCCAGCGACGGTCCCCAGCCCGGAGTCTACAGCGACGGTCCCCAGTCGGGTCTCCACGACGGTCCCCAGCCCGGAGTCTACAGCGACGGTCCCCAGCCCGGGGTCTCCAGCGACGGTCCCCAGCCCGGAGTCTACAGCGACGGTCCCCAGCCCGGGGTCTCCAGCGACGGTCCCCGTCGGAGTCTACAGCCGACGGTCCCCATCCGGGGTCCCAGCGACGGTCCCCAGTCCGGGGTCTCCAGCGACGGTCCCCAGTCGGGGTCTCCAGCGACGGTCCCCGTCCGGAGTCTCCAGCGACGGTCCCCAGCCCGGGGTCTCCAGCGACGGTCCCCAGCCCGGGGTCTCCAGCGACGGTCCCCAGCCCGGGGTCTCCAACGACGGTCCCCAGCCCGGGGTCTCCAGCGAAGGTCCCCAGCCCGGTGTCTCCAGCGACGGTCCCCAGCCCGGGGTCTCCAGCGACGGTCCCAGTCCGGAGTCTACAGCGACGGTCCCCGGTCCGGGGCCTCCAGCGACGGTCCCCGGCCCGGAGTCTACAGTGACGGTCCCCGGTCCGGGGCCTCCAGCGACGGTCCCCGGCCCGGAGTTCTCCAGCGAAGGTTCCCAGCCCGGGGTCTCCAGCGAAGGTTCCCAGCCCGGCGGTCTCCAGCAGGGTCTCCGGTCCGGGCCTCCGGCAGTGATCTGCGGTCCAGAGCCTCCGGCGATGATCCGCGGTCCGGATTTACGAAGGCGGAGGGATCAGTGCTAAAGAGGGGGGCCGGCATCCAGAACCAGAGCCGCCACCGAGGGTAGATGCCCACCCGGACCCTCCCCTATAAGTTCAGGTTTTTGCGGTCGGGAGTCCGCCACCTTTGGGGGGGTGGGGGGGTACTGTTCACGCCCTGACATTAGTTATCTATGTTTCTTTATTATTTTGGTTAGGTCAGGGTGTGACGAGGTGGTATGCTTGTTTTGTCTTGTCTAGGTTTTGTAGATCTAGGGGTTTTTGTAAGTCTAGTAATTGTAGGTCTATGTTGGCCTGAATTGGTCCAATCAGAGGCAGCTGTTTATCGTTGTTCTCTGATTGGGGATCCTATTTAGGTTGCCATTTTTCACTTGGTTTCATGGGTTCTTGTCTATGTGTAGTTGCCTGTTAGCACTCTTTGTATAGCTTCACAGTTCGTTTTGTTGGTTTTGTTAGTTTTGTTCAGTGTTCTTCTTAAAATTTTAGAAAATGTACTCATACCACGCTGCGCCTTGGTCTCCGTCCTACGATGGCCGTGACACCACCCATTACCACATTGGTTGCTGCACCTTCATTCACCTCAGTCGATCTACAAGCAGATAGCCTATTAGCTATACAATTAGCGCGCTACACATTAACTCAGCACCGGGTTTAAAAACCAGGGCTGCAACTTTCACTGGGGACGAAATTCCATTTCCCCAGTTTTATCATTGGAATGTGAAACAAAACGAGGCTTTAGGACCATGCAGACCCTCTGAGCGGTCGGTAGGCTGTTTGGAGTGTAACTTATTTCAGTAAGATATCTCCCTGCACTAAAATCCAAAGTTGTGTCACTGTTTGAAAACTCAAAAGTAATATGTACAGAGCGATCTTGTGTATTCTACTATTCTAACTCTCAACAGTAAGTTGAGACCCCAACTTGGGTTCCATTTTATTATCATTTTTTGCTAATATGTCATATCCTGACCTTGCTGATCATGACCATGCTAAACAAAGGGCTTGGATGTTTCAGTAATAGCTTAGAGACATACACAATTAATGCACACAATAATTATTTTGTCTTTCTGAAGAGGAAAAGTAATTAGTAGAGCCGGACAGGCTTTATGAGATACATTCTCAACATGTCTGTCAGCACCCACATTCCTTTAATTATTCAGCACAGGTCTGTCATGTTAAACTTTTTCTGTTATTCCTCTCCTCAGTTCAGGAAATGATGAACTGTGTCACGGCTGTCTTCGTCCTCCTCATCTGACGAGGAGAAGCGAGAAGGATCGGGAGGACCAATACGCAGCGTGGTAGGTGTTTGTCATTTTTAATGGAAAAAACTGAACACTACAAAAACAACAAAGAAACAACCGTGAAGCTAAATACCAATCGTGCTGACACAAACACGACACATGGACAATCACCCACAACCCACAATGACAAAACAGGCTACCTAAATGAGGTTCCCAATCAAGAGACAAACGACTAACACCTGCCTCTGATTGAGAACCATTATCAGGCCAAACACAGAAACAGACAAACTAGACATACAGCATAGAATGCCCACTCAGATCACACCCTGACCAAACAAAACATATAAACATAACAAAGCAAACTATGGTCAGGGCGTGAACAAACTGTCTGAAACCCATAGCCACAGGTATCTGATGTGATTCAGATTGTAGAGATATAATAGAACCACATAGACTGTTAGATATTTAGCTATGGTGCTTCGAGCTGCCAGTCCAAGACCAATTTATGCTTGTTTTAGAGACATTACCCCTTTTGATTGTTATTCAGAGTGATCCAATGGCTCGTCTAAATCCTACTGAAGCACGACACTGCCAGTTATAGTGCCCGAGAATGTTAGATAACATGGTATATGATTTGTATGGTTGTTTGTTAATACCTGCTTAATAGAATTTATGTTGAGATTTTTTTGCACCTCTTATAGGTATTGGTACTGCATGATGGCCATGGGTTTGGTTTGAGTGAATGTCAGGGGAGCATCATGAGGAGAGCAGAAGTCCACGCCCATCAGTGAAGGTTACCTTGTGAATATAAAACTTTTCCATATAGGCCCAAAGGTCAGGTGTCTATTATTGCTGCCCATCTCTCCTTCTTAGGTGGCAGAGCTTGTCAATGTGCCAAAGTTAATCTTCATGCTAAGTGTCGTTCAGGCTTCTTATGCCAGACAAATAACTCTGAAGAGGGATGAAGCTGAGGGATGTTCCTGCAGAGAAAGATGAGATGAACTTTGAACCAAGAGATAATGAAGAAAAAAATAAGTGTTACAAAATTCAGAGCCCCACACACACAGAGATGCATATTATGATGATAAAGAATTTGTGCATATATCCATTGTTAGTATGGGAGGGAAAAGGTCATGCCACACAGCTGGGTGGGCTCCCTGTTATTCCTTCTGCTCAGGAAAGCACTCAAATTTCCTTTACTCTTCTCTCCGAATGTGAAAAATGAGGCCGGGAATTGTTGTGACGGTCTGAGGAATTGCTTTTCCAAGACAATGTTGCACAATTTTGAAATATATTTGTTTTATCAACAGAATAGGAGGGATACAGCACATCAACACTGACAGCTCTATTTCAGGTCCATAAATTCTTGTGATCGAATTCAATAAATGAGCAGAAATAGGAAATACAGTAATAGTTCATTTAAAATGTATGACATAATGGTGGATCAGAATTGAAATGTCAAATAGAACAACATCTAGGTGACATATTCCTGAATTGCCTTTTGATATAAGTCATGTCAGAAATTGAATGTTTTTAGTTAAATGTTCAGACTTCGGTCTGATTTTCATGCTTGCGGGTCTACAATTCAAAAGTGGAATCTCTGCATACTGAAAAAGGCATTCAGGGCTTTACTCAATTGACAGCCTCCAAATAAGTTTGGCCTTGATTGGGCTAATACATGCATCAGTCACTTTATTAATTGACTTCTAATGTTTGAATAACAGGCTGTGTAATATTCAAATAGCACAATTAACTAATAGTTAATGAATGCAAATAAGGTTCATTTTATCGTCTGTTTTCATGACGAGATTGTCCCGGGTTTATTACTAATGTGAGTGTCTCTACATTACAAAAACGCTGGTACTTGCGTCTAGTTGAGGACTGTGCTGGAAAATGGCTGGGTGTAGTTTTGGGGACTCATTGGTGATGAATGGAGCAGATACAGTACTTACTTGCCTTAATCCTTTGGCCCCCTTGGAAGCATGGGCATCTGCCATGGCTCTCCACCTCAGTAGAAGAAGAGGAGATGTGTAATGGTCCTCTTGGGTTTGACTCATCAAGCTGCAGGGAAGGAGAAGGAGCAGAGAGAGTAAAGTTAGGAGGAGAGGTTAAGAACTGCTGCCAGGACCAGAGGCTAGATTTACTTTGAACAAAACCCTGGGGCAGAGAGAAGTGCACCGGGAGTGGACCAGGAGATGTAATAATCCTTCTACTGTATCAACTCTGCTTCAAAAAGCAGGGAGCAATGGTACCATATATTTGTATTATACTGGCAGTGGTAATATCCCTGAACAATATGTTTATAATGGGTCGGATTGTGACAACCAACCTGACATTGTTTTATAATGGAGTTGATAGTGACAACCAACCCCACATTCCATGTGACATCCATCCCCAACCACCCTCCAATGCTAATGATGTCACGCCCTGACATTAGTTATCTATGTTTTCTTTATTATTTTGGTTAGGTCAGGGTGTGACGAGGGTGGGTATGCTTGTTTTGTCTTGTCTAGGGTTTTTGTAGATCTAGGGGTTTTTGTAAGTCTAGGTAATTGTAGGTCTATGGTGGCCTGAATTGGTTCCCAATCAGAGGCAGCTGTTTATCGTTGTCTCTGATTGGGGATCCTATTTAGGTTGCCATTTTCACTTTTGGTTTCATGGGTTCTTGTCTATGTGTAGTTGCCTGTTAGCACTCTTTGTATAGCTTCACAGTTCGTTTTGTTGTTTTGTTAGTTTTGTTCAGTGTTCATTCTTAAAATTTAGAGAATGTACTCATACCACGCTGCGCCTTGGTCTCCTCCCTACGATGGCCGTGACACCACCCATTACCACATTGGTTGCTGCACCTTCATTCACCTCAGTCGATCTACAAGCAGATAGCCTATTAGCTATACAATTAGCCGCTACACATTAACTCAGCACCGGGTTTAAAAACCAGGGCTGCAACTTTCACTGGGGACGAAATTCCATTTCCCCCAGTTTTATCATTGGAATGTGAAACAAAACGAGGCTTTAGGACCATGCAGACGCCTCTGAGCGGTCGGGTAGGCTGTTTGGAGTGTAACTTATTTCAGTAAGATATCTCCCTGCACTAAAATCCAAAGTTGTGTCACTGTTGAAAACTCAAAATTAATATGTACAGAGCGATCTTGTGTATTCTACTATTCTAACTCTCAACAGTAAGTTGAGACCCCAACTGGGTTCCATTTTATTATCATTTTTTGCTAATATGTCATATCCTGACCTGCTGATCATGACCATGCTAAACAAAGGGCTGGATGTTTCAGTAATAGCTTAGAGACATACACAATTAATGCACACAATAATTATTTTGTCTTTCTGAAGAGGAAAGTAATTAGTAGAGCCGGACAGGCTTTATGAGATACATTCTCAACATGTCTGTCAGCACCCACATTCCTTTAATTATTCAGCACAGTCTGTCATGTTAAACTTTTTCTGTTATTCCTCTCCTCAGTTCAGGAAATGATGAACTGTGTCACGGCTGTCTTCGTCCTCCTCATCTGACGAGGAGAAGCGAGAAGGATCGGAGGACCAATACGCAGCGTGGTAGGTGTTTGTCATTTTAATGGAAAAAACTGAACACTACAAAAACAACAAAGAAACAACCGTGAAGCTAAATACCAATCGTGCTGACACAAACACGACACATGGACAATCACCCACAACCCACAATGACAAAACAGGCTACCTAAATGAGGTTCCCAATCAGAGACAACGACTAACACCTGCCTCTGATTGAGAACCATATCAGGCCAAACACAGAAACAGACAAACTAGACATACAGCATAGAATGCCCACTCAGATCACACCCTGACCAAACAAAACATATAAACATACAAAGCAAACTATGGTCAGGGCGTGACAAACTGTCTGAAACCCATAGCCACAGGTATCTGATGTGATCCAGATTGTAGAGATATAGAACCACATAGACTGTTAGGATATTAGCTATGGTGCTTCGAGGTGCCAGTCCAAGACCAATTATGCTTGTTTAGAGACATTACCCTTTTGATTGTTATTCAGAGTGATCCAATGGCTTGTCTAAATCCTACTGAAGCACGACACTGCCAGTTATAGTGCCCGAGAATGTTAGATAACATGGTATATGATTTGTATGGTTGATTTGTTAATACCTGCTTAATAGAATTTAATGTTGAGATTTTTTTGCACCTCTTATAGGTATTGGTACTGCATGATGGCCATGGGTTTGGTTTGAGTGAATGTCAGGGGAGGCATCATGAGGAGAGCAGAAGTCCACGCCCATCAGTGAAGGTTACCTTGTGAATATAAAACTTTTCCATATTAGGCCCAAAGGTCAGGTGTCTATTATTGCTGCCCATCTCTCCTTCTTAGGTGGCAGAGCTGTCAATGTGCAAAGTTAATCTTCATGCTAAGTGTCGTTCAGGCTTCTTATGCCAGACAAATAACTCTGAAGAGGGATGAAGCTGAGGGATGTTCCTGCAGAGAAAGATGAGATGAACTTTGAACCAAGAGATAATGAAGAAAAAAATAAGTGTTACAAAATTCAGAGCCCCACACACACAGGATGCATATTATGATGATAAAGAATTTGTGCATATATCCATTGTTAGTATGGGAGGGAAAAGGTCATGCCACACAGCTGGGTGGGCTCCCTGTATTCCTTCTGCTCAGGAAAGCACTCAAATTTCCTTACTCTTCTCTCCGAATGTGAAAAATGAGGCCGGGAATTGTTGTGACGGTCTGAGGAATTGCTTTTCCAAGACAATGTTGCACAATTTTTGAAATATATTTGTTTATCAACAGAATAGGAGGGGATACAGCACATCAACACTGACAGCTCTATTTCAGGTCCATAAATTCTGGTGATCGAATTCAATAAATGAGCAGAAATAGGAAATACAGTAATAGTTCATTAAATGTATGACATAATGGTGGATCAGAATTGAAATGTCAAATAGAACAACATCTAGGGACATATTCCTGAATTGCTTTTGATATAGTACATGTCAGAAATTGAATGTTTTTAGTTAAATGTTCAGACTTCGGTCTGATTTTCATGCTTGCGGGTCTACAATTCAAAAGTGGAATCTCTGCATACTGAAAAAGGCATTCAGGGCTTTACTCAATTTGACAGCCTCCAAATAAGTTTGGCCTTGATTGGGCTAATACATGCATCAGTCACTTATTAATTGACTTCTAATGTTGAATAACAGGCTGTGTAATATTCAAATAGCACAATTAACTAAAGTAATGAATGCAAATAAGGTTCATTTTATCGTCTGTTTTCATGACGAGATTGTCCCGGGTTTATTACTAATGTGAGTGTCTCTACATACAAAACGCTGGTACTTGCGTCTAGTTGAGGACTGTGCTGGAAATGGCTGGGTGTAGTTTTGGGACTCATTGGTGATGAATGGAGCAGATACAGTACTTACTTGCCTTAATCCTCTTGGCCCCCTTGGAAGCATAGGGCATCTGCCATGGCTCTCCACCTCAGTAGAAGAAGAGGAGATGTGTAATGGTCCTCTTGGGTTTGACTCATCAAGCTGCAGGGAAGGAGAAGGAGCAGAGAGAGTAAAGTTAGGAGGAGAGGTTAAGAACTGCTGCCAGGACCAGAGGCTAGATTTACTTTGAACAAACCCTGGGGCAGAGAGAAAGTGCACCCGGGAGTGGACCAGGAGATGTAATAATCCTTCTACTGTATCAACTCTGCCTCAAAGAAGCAGGGGTCAATGGTACACTATGAAAATCATCATGGAGTGCTGTAGGTTTACCATGATTGATGGAGTTTTAGTTATTGTGGAAATCCAGGAACTTTAATTAATTTTCTTATCATCGGGTGCTTAAGGATAGCAAAATTATAGCAAAATCTATCTAATATGTGACCAATTGACCAGGCATTTTAACCCATTCACATTTACATGATTCAATGATTCCTGATTCAAGGATTTTCTCTCTGACCATTCTGAGAACAGGCCTATAAGTTAACGTGAATAATTGACAGGTATTGATAGCTCAGTGAATGATTGAGGGATATTGAATTAGCCCAATGAAATCTGCCCGCAGGTGCAGTCCAGTGTCCACCCCTGAGAATACTGATTCCCTCTGTAATGAACCCAAACTAAACTGAGTTGAATCAAACCATCTATGCATATTCTCAATTATATAGATGAATTAGTTGAATCATCTGGAACAAAAACAAGCACACACAGAGGACACATGGACTGAGGAGCCTGATTTGGTTGATTTACAGTGTATTAGGCTACTATCAGATGCAGAAAACAGACCATCTCTCAAGGCTCCAGTGCTGATGAAACATATATTCACACCTTTATCAGCCGCCTGGGAATGCTGTGTCATCTCTGAGGAACGTCTTACAAAATCAAAGCATTCCAATGAATTGGACCGGATCCTTAATCTCATTTGGATGACTCAATGGTGTGTAAAGGTGGATGGGGTTGGTCGCTCCTGTGTGTTATTCTCCTCTCTCACCACTAGGTGGGGATGAAGTTGCCCATCTCCATTCTGGACCCTGTCCTGGAATCAGCAGCCCTTTGTGGCCAGAGTTTGGTCCTTGGGAGCGAAGGGGTGACATACTGCCTGAGCCAGAGCCAGCCAGAAAGAGAGAGAGCCCTGTCCTTTTGCAGGCCCGTTGGAGCAAATTGGTCTGACATCGAATGCTTTATTACACCTTGTACCTTGCATCCTCTTTATTACTTACCTCCATCTCTTCCTGGACAACACACATATCTCTTTAAGTGTCTCACATGTTTTCCCCGTCTAAAATTGGGGATGTGTGTAAAGTATCGCTGCGAGGCAACTGAGGGTGCTGTCAGACTCATAAAAGGAGTCATGTAGCACCAGCAGGGACAACACGAAGTTAAAGTGGAACTGACAGCATTTTAGCAACATGAAATCTTATTAAAATCTGTTCATTTACAACCCCAGGAAGAATATGATACTTTCTATACATAAAAAAAACTTTCTAGACAGTACAACGTCAAACCCTCCCTCCCTCCCATCCAACCACCCACCCACCAAGGCATCATAAAAGGATATCACAGAAAATTAAATTAAATAGGACAAAAACATAAACAGTAATAGAAATAAAAACAATGGAAAAAGTTAAATATAAATAAAAATCGGTATCATACTTATAGTTGAGTCTTATCAGCACAATATATGGCCACTAGAGCAGACATGACTGCTTACCAAAATATACAAGGTACACTAAGTAAAAGACAGGCTCTCCATGTATTGTATGAATTGGGACCCGGTTAAGTTAAACTTTTGTTGGGACCCATGCGCAGTGTACCTAACATTCTCCAGAGGCAGAGATGACATCACCTCCTTAAACCACTGCATAAAGGAAGGCAGCTCTGCAGACTTCCAGTGAAAGAGGACAAGGTGGCGAGCTAGCAGCATGGTAACATTCTGATCTAGGGGAAGTACACCAAAAATGGCAGTGAATGGGTTGGGGCTAATATTTGTATTACACATATGTGAGAATGCCTCAAATATGGGGTCCCAGACGCCACTCAAAGATTGGCATGTCCAAAACATGTGTCCCACAGTCGCTGGACTCTGATGGCATCTCAAACAGTTGGGTCAACATTTGGATATATTTTTGACAGTTTGTCATTTGAGTAATGGAGAAGGTGCAAAACTTTGAACTGAATGAGCCCATGCCTTATGCTAAATGATGAGGTGTGGATACGCCCAATACTATGTTGCCACATGTCATCGGGTAGCTCGCTACCCATGTCTTGCTTCCATGCATATTCTGTATTTGCCAAGGAAGGCGGATTATTGTTCTGTATTATGTGGTATAATCTGGAGATTGTGCCCTTCAGATACAGGTTAAGATCTAAGCACCTCTCGACTGGACACGTAGTGGGCTCAAGTGGAAATGAAGGGAAATGTTCTTTAGCAAAGCTGCGAATTTGCAGGTACCTGAAAAAGTGGGTATTGGGAATGAGTATTGAATGAGACGAATGTGTTATCAACAAATAGGTCAAAAAAAAACACCAGACCGTTCCCATGCCAGAACTGGAAAGCCGTGTCAATCTGTGACGCTGGGAAGAGATGATTAGATGTTCATGGAGAGAAGCCGCTTACTTGTTTAAGGCTAAAGTGACTTCAGAATTGGGACCAGATTATAAGGGAGTTCTTGACAATGGGATTCAAAACATGGGTGCCAAGGTTCATGGGCAGTGGGGAGCACAGGAGCGAGACAGGAGAAGTTGGAAGGTTTGACTGTAACAATTTGGACCATCCTTGTTTTCAAATGTAGAAACCCAATAAACACATTTAGATATATTTGCTGACCAATAGTAGTGTAAAAAATTGGGATTTGACTTGCGTGGATTTGACTTGCAGCTGTCCAGTTGTTTGAACATCGACTTTGGAATGAGTACAAAAACCTAGGTAGTACAGTCATCATAACAGAATTAATGTGACCTGCTAATGAAATGGGAAGAGACGACCACCTTGTGAAATCCTCCTTAGTGCGCTCTGGCAGTGTTTTGAAGTTATTTTTAACGGGAAATTGGCATACCCAATACCTTCTGCTAACTGATTAATGGGGAAGAGCACACTTTTTGTTAGGTTTAACTAACCAGAGAATGTCCCAAGAATGTCCCAAAACCTTGTAGCATGTCCAAGAGATAGGGTATAGACTCCACCGGGTATCAGGGCACAAGGCGAAACCTAGATGCAGACACAGGAGGCAGATGGTTAGAGTTTTTGTAGTTTTTTTATAATCCAAAAGGGGTAGGCAAGAGAATGGTCATGGACAGGCAAAAGGTCAAAACCAGATTCTGAGTGCAAGAGGTAAAGAGTGGCAGACAGGCTCGATGTCAGGGCAAGCAGAAGGGTCAGGCAGGCGGGTACGAGGTCCAGAAAATACAGGCAATGGTCAAAACCGGGAAGACTAGAAAAAGAGAATAGAAAACAGGAGCACAGGGAAACACGCTGGTTGACTTGAAAACATACAAGACGAACTGGCACAGAGAAACAGGAAACACTGGGATAAATACACTGGGGGAAATAAGTGACACCTGGAGGAGGTGGAGACAATCACAAGAACAGGTGAAACAGATCAGTGTGTGACACCGGGTTAAAGATGTATAAAATAAGATTGTCTGCATATAAGGACACCTTATGAATTATGTCACCCTTTAGTATTCCCTTAATCCTCTCCTCCGCCCGCAGGGCGATAGCAAGAGGCTCAATAGCCATATCAAACAGGAAAGAGGATAAACAACAACCCTGTGGAGAGGGAAGTAGCTGGAGGAAACATTGTTGGTGTGAACAGAAGCCACTTGGGACGAGTACAAAATCTTAATCCAGGAAAGGAATGATGGGCCAAACCCAAATCTCTCTAGTACTGTAAATACATATTCCCACTCAACCCGGTCGAAAGCCTTCTCAGCATCAAGAGAGATGATGACCTCTGGCTTTAGAGTTGAGTGGGCAGAATAAAGAATATTAAATAGCCGGTGCATATTATAGAAAGATTGCCTACCTGAGATAAATCTGGTTTGATCAGAGATAATTATATTAGGCATCACTGTCTCTAAACAGTGCGAGAGGACAATAGTGAGAATTTTATAAATGAACCACAAGTGGCTTATGAGCCACAGTCTAGGGGATTCTTGTCCTTTTTAAGCAAAACCGAAATAGTCGCCTGGGTAAGCGTCTGGGGCCGTTTCTGATTAGACAGGATTTCATTGTACATTGAGCTGAGGATAGGGGACAGTTTGGAGGAGAATGCGTAATAAAATTCAATAGGGAAGCCCTCAGGCCCAGGAGCTTTACTMCTCTATATGGACTGGATTGCCAGAGTAGCTTCATCATCACTTATTGAGGCATCCATGTTAGTTTGTTCATCTAAATTGAGACAGGGGATGTCCAGATTGTCTAAAAATGCAGGCATATGAGATGCGTCAGGAAGAGTCTCTGACGACTAAAGACCAGAGTAGAATTGCTTAAATTGATTGTTGATTTCTTTGGGATTGGTAGAAGTTAAATCAGCTCCAACACAGATTTCAGGTATGGTGCTGCTAGCAGGGGATTGTCAAAGCTGGTGAGATAACAACTTGCCAGCTTTCTCTCCGTGTCCATAAAATGTCTGCCTCGACTTAACAGAGGCTGCTCCGTTAGTTTAATGGAAAGATTGTCGAATTCTGATTGGTGTAGAAGTCTCTCTTTGTAGAGTTCAGGAGTTGGAGAAGGGGCATATCTGTTGTCCACATCTAGAATGAGTTGAGATAGCTCCAATAAGCGTTCAGTGCGCTGTTTGTTGTCATAAACTGTGTATGAAATAATTAGGCCCCTTAGATATGTATTTTTTAAAGGCATTACAGGATAGTTGTAGTGGGACAAGTCGCCACGCGCCAGGCTTTGGTCTGGTTCTGTCTAGACTTCGATTGAAATCTCCGCCCAATATCAAATGTTGAGAGTTGAGGTCAGGAAGTGTTGCAATGAGGTCAGAGAAAAATTMAGCATCATCCCAATTAGGACCAGAAAGGTTAGCCAGATCAACCTGTGTGCTAAACTATTTCCCCATCACTATAACATACCGGCCATTAGCATCTGAAATTACTTTGGAGGAGACAAACAGGGTGCTTTTCTGATAAGGATGGCTGCCGCTCTGGCCTTAACACCAAAGTTGGAGTGAAATATCTGGTCGACCCATATTCTTTTTAGTTTATCATGGTTACTGGACCGGAGATGGGTCAATGTCCGAACTTAAAGAATTAAGATGAGCATACATACGCTCGACCACATGGTTAATTCCTTTTAATTTCCAGCTGATAAAGCAAGTGGAGCCTAGAGTATGTGAATTAGGCATAGTCATAGTAATTAGACATGAATGTTAGTACAATCACATGGCCAGTGTGCTGAAAGGTCAGAGTAATAAAATATAAAGAAAAGAAAAACCAGCAACAAAAAAAACGAAATACCCCTTCCCCCTGTTGGAAGACTGCATCTACCTCTCCTAGACTAGAACAAGATACTACCATGTTAAACTGAACCTCAGTAGAGCTCTATCCAGGGCCAACATAATCAAGTTTACACATAGGGAAGGAATTCTGGAGGGACCACCTCAGTTCTCTAATGTATCTTATGCATCAGAGAACTGAGTGTGTGCAAAGTTGTCATCAAGGCAAAAAGGTGGCTACTTTGAAGAATCTAAAATCAAAAATATTTTGATTTGTTTAACACTTTTTTGGTTACTACATGATTCCATATGTTATTTCATAGTTTTGATGTCTTCACTATTATTCTACAATGTAGGAAATAGTAAATATAAATAAAACCCTTAAATGAGTGTCCAACCTTTTGACTGGTACCGTACATACCATAATTGTTCATAACATCAAGTTATTGGAAGAATAATTGTCCTTTTTGGCAGCAGGGTGGAGGCACATTTCTAATCAAAAGATGAGTTCACTAGTTGTTGATAGGTGGGCTAGTGTTGTCGTTCACTAGTCGTGGTAGGTGGGCTAGTGTAGGGTCAGGGTCAGAGTACGGGCTTACAATGGCTAGTTAGCCGTATGCCGCCTGTCCTCCTGTGGATGTAGGTGCGTGAAGATGTATTCTTTGGCCCTGGTTGGGTCCACGAATGTCTTCTGCTCGCCGGAGGGGGTAGTGATCTTCAGCACTGCTGGTTAGAGAATGCCGAACTTGGTGTCCCGACAGCGATGTAGGAGCCACGTCACTTCGTTGAAGGCCGACCTCTTCTTCATGACTGCCGCCGTGTATTCCGGGTAAATGCAAATCTTCTTGCCTTCGTGGGCGATGGGAGCCGCTCGTGATGCCTTACGGAGGATATCTTCTTTCTGCTGAAAGTAGTGGAATTTGACTACGATGGGTCTGGGTGGCTCCCCATTCTTCGGTGCGGACTGTAAACTTCTGTGCATACAGTCAAGGGTAGGGGCGTAATCGAGGCCTATGGTCTCCAGTTCCTCTCTCATGCCGAAAATGCGACCGTTCCCCCGGCGCTGTCAGTTCTTGAGGTCCTCGACCTTGGAAGTAAGTTTGACGACATCTGATGYTAGCCGGGTGACTTGCTCTTCCAGTATCACCACTTTGTTAGAAGTAAGTATTTTCGCCACCCTACAGGCTATTCAGACGGGTGTCCTGTTTCGCCAAGTCTTCTTTAACGGAGTCYATCTTTGTGTTGACCTRGGTYGCGAGAGTGGCTATTTGTGTGGATAGGTCAGTGGATAGTGACTCCATCTTAGACAGCACAGTCTGTTCAGACTTAGTGCTAGCCGCTATTACCTTGGCTAGATCGGGGGGGGGGGGGGGGGGGGGGGGGGCAGAGTCCGTGTCAGTGTCCGGTGAGCCCAAGGCGTTATTAGAGGCCTGCTCTTTTGCGACTCGTGGCCATTGTTGTTTCGACATGTTACGATGAAAAGGCCAAAAATGTCAGGAAGAATTGACACATTTGTGAATTGCGTTTGATTCCTAATAAAATATTAGAAAATAAACGCGGTAGGGAGGTTTTGGTGAAATATTAATAGTAAATTGTTAGCCCTTGACATGAGCACCGAAAAAACAAATCTTTACACGTTGCTGCTCACCAGCGCCCCCCTTTTACATTTTCTGACAAACGGGCACTAAAATATCATTGTTTTGCGTTTTCATGAATTCATAGAATGTTTTGGAATTACGTATAGTAAGGCATTTGTGAAAATGTTATAGCATATAGAGTAGGAATGCGGCCGTTCGTTTGGACAATTAATAGACACTGCAGTAAATTAAACCTAATAAAAACATCTGTCTCATCCAGGACTGGAGTCCACTCAGACCAGTACGCCATAGCCAATCAGAGCTACAGTAGGACTTTATGCAAACAACCCATTTGCCACACAGGCCTGCCATCATTCACTTTGAACTGGACTGTGTTTACAGGCAGTTGCAACAGCATGACTTTAGATCATTAGAACGCATTCGGCAAAAGCCACAAAATACATCTAAATGGATTTCTGCAAAGATGTAAATATAACGGGAGTCCTCTTACATTTGGGAACTTTACAGTCCTATTGATGAAAAAACATAAAAAGGTAGGCTATTTTTCCCTATATGCACAACAACAACAAGATCAACAACTAATGCTAGCCAGAGCAAGATGAGCTACAAATCTAACGAAGGAACATTAGATAAACCCTCTCAAACTTTTTCAGCTAGTTGGCTGTCAAATTTGCACTGATAAATGATGGGGTATTGTAGTAGCCTGCTCATCCTTCTGCAGCTTTCCTGCCAATGCATGCTTGTCCCAAACAAGCACCTAAGCTAACTGGCTAAAGCTGGCTTGCTTGCCAGCTAGCGACTTCCAGACACAAATTAAAGAACATCTCACTCTGAGCATTTTACGTTCGTAAATTCATCAGTTATTCTGTGCTCTGAATTTACGAACGCAAGAGATATGCTGTCTGGATAACAGTCGTTCAAGTTCAGCATAGCTAGCTAGCAAAGTGATTCTCATTTCTTGCTAGCTAACCAAATGACACCTGCATCTATGGTTACCGCATCAACTGATATGATGCAACTCTGTCTGGACATTTTCAGGTTATGGTGTCTCTGTCCTGACCTGTAATGCATTCGGTATTGACCCCGACAGGCAGCTGACTGTTAACTTGTGTTTGCAATGCCGCAACTTCTCGAAGGACAAACAAGTGGTGTCCCTGTATCTATAATGTGAATTGCATAAGACGTTGCATAATACGAACATGATCCCACAAACTCATCACTGAACAAATAATGGTTAACCAATTGCTTTGACTCAGGGTGCTTATAAAATCCCACTTTGGTGTACCTGTCTTTTCTTAATTAAACTGTCTCCTTGTTCTAAAATTATTCTAATGCCATTATGGACATCTTAAGTAACAATATTTACAGCCATTGATTCAGGACTGGGGAGGTCAAACATATGACTTCATAGACACAGAGCTACAGAACATGCCCTGGCTGCTATAAGCTATTGTTATAGTCTAGCATAAATTACTTATAACCATAAACCATTGTTATTGGCATTGATAAACTACCCTATCCATTGATAATAAAATCATTTTTAAGACCCATTCCTTAATTATTGGTATTGGTATATTCCAATCCAACCTTACTATCTTGTCTTCTCCGTATATATATATATATATATATATCTTATATATATCTTATATATATATATATATCTTCCAAGGTGGCTTAGCAGTTCAGACGTCTTTTTCCGTATTGTCGTGTCGTGTCCTGTATATATATATATTTACACCTTTTCTTCGCATATCTTTTATTTATTTTATTATCCAAGAACTCAACTACAAAAGCTTTCCTGCAAAAGCTTTCCTGCAACCCGCTTCACCAATTACAAAAAGTATTATTTACCTCAATCTGAAAATCCATCGTGGAAGCTAGCCAGGGGCTAATTCAGAAGCTAGCCTGAAAGCTAACCAGAAGCTACTCCGATAGCTAGCCAGAAGCTAATCTGTAGCTGCCCCGAAATTAGCCGGTTTGCTGGCTAGCGTTGGTGTTTCAGCTGCCCACGTTTTGTGGTCATCAGCTATTCCTTTAGCTCGATAATCTACCGGCACTTTTGTGCAACGCGACTCGGACCGGAGCATTCCGGGACTTTTTTTCTCTCAGTTTCCCCGGATTCCAGCCGCAGGCTCTGGACACTTGCACCTTGATTTCGCAGCTAGCTAGCTGCAAACCGTGTGACTATTGGCTTACGTCGACCCTGGAGCAAACTCTAATCATTCTGGAGCTAGCCAGCTGAGGAGTTCCATCACCATCTCGGACCCGTTTCTTTTGTTGCTGCTGCAGATACGGAACCCCACCGGGCCTTCACGACTGACTGCCGCGACTGACTGCCGACGTTATCTGCCCGAGGGATTTATCCAACCGGCACCTCCGTCCCGACGTTACCTGAACGCTCATCTGAGGCCCGCTAATCGTTAGCTGTCTTATCGGCTGCTATCTGAACAAAACCCCACTACACGGAACCCCACTAACCTACCGATACGTTCGAGGAGATGCCGTAAAGTCCATTTGAGAGAATCAGAAACACCTCCTCCGCTTTCCAACCGCTCTGAAGATAGGAAACACTGTCACCACCGACAAATCCACTATAATTGAGAATTTCATAAGGCATTTTTCTACGGCTGGCCATGCTTTCCACCTGGCTAACCCTACCCCGGACAACAGCACTGCCTCCCCCTCTGCTACTCGCGCCCAAGCCTTCCCCATTTCTCTTTTCTCCAAATACAGTCAGCTGATGTTCTAAATGAGCTGCAAAATCTGGACCCTTACAAATCAGCCGGGCTAGATAATCTGGACCTTTCTTTCTAAAACTATCTGCTGAAATTGTTGCCACCCTACGTTTTACTAGCCTTCTTCAACCTCTCTTTCGTGTGTCTGAGATCCCAGATTGGAAAGCAGCTGCGGTTATCCCTCTTCAAAGGGGGGACACCTTGACCCAACTGCTACAACTATATCTACTCCTACCCGCCTTTCTAAGGTCTTCGAAAGCCAAGTCAACAAACAGATTCACGACCATTTCGAATCACACACACCTTCTCCGCTATGCAATCTGGTTTCAGAGCTGTGCATGGGTGCACCTCAAGCCACGCTCAAGGGTCATAAACGATATCGTAAACCGCCATCGATAGGAAACAATACTATGTGCAGCCGTATTCATTGACCTGGCCAAGGCTTTTGTACTCTGTCAATCACCACATCCTCATTGGCAGACTCGACAGCCTTGGTTTCTCAAATGATTGCCTCGCCTGGTTCACCAACTACTTCTCTGATCGAGTTCAGTGTGTACAAATCGGAGGGTCTGTTGTCCGGGCCTCTGGCAGTCTCTATGGGGGTGCCACAGGGTTCAATTCTTGGACCGACTCTCTTCTCTGTTTACATCAATGATGTCGCTCTTGCTGTGGTGATTCTTCTGATCCACCTCTACGCAGACGACACTATTCTGTATGCTTTCTGGCCCTTCTTTTGACACTGTGTTAACACCCTCCAGGCGAGCTTCAATGCCATACAACTCTCCTTCCGTGGCCTCCCAACTGCTCTTAAATACAAGTAAAACCAAATGCATGCTCTTCAACCGATCGCTGCCTGCTCCTGCCCGCCTGTCCAACATCACTACTTTGGACGGCTCTGACTTAGAATATGTGAGCACTACAATACCTAGGTGTCTGGTTAGACTGTAAACTCTCCTTTTCAGACCACCATCAACAATCTCCAATCCAATTCAATCTAGAATTGGCTTCTATTCCGCAACAAAGCATCCTTTTCATGCTGCCAAACATACCTTGTAAAACTGACCATCCTACCAATCTTCGACTTGGTGATGTCATTTACAAAATAGCCTCCAAAACCTACTCAATAAATTGGATGCAGTCTATCACAGTGCCATCCGTTTTGTACCCAGCCCCATATACTCACCACCACTGCGACCTGTACACTCTCGTTGGCTGGTCCTCGCTTCATACTGCGTCGCCAAACCCACTGGTTCCAGGTCATCTACAAGACCCTGCTAGGTAGTCCCCCTTATCTCAGCTCGCTGGTCACCATAGCAGCACCTACCTGTAGCACGCGCTCCAGCGGTTATTCTCTCTAGTCCACCCAAAACCAATTCTTCCTTTGGACGCCTCTCCCTTCCAGTTCTCAGCTGCCAATGACTGGAACGAACTACAAAATCTTCTGAAACTGGAAACACCTATCTCTCACTAGCTTTAAGCACCAGCTGTCAGAGCAGCTCATTAGATACGGCACCTGTATAACACCATTCTACAATTAGCCCAAACAACTACCTCTTTACCTACTGTATTATTTATTAATTTATTTTTGCTCCTTTGCACCCCATTATTTCTTGTCTCTACTTTGCACTTTCTTCCACTGCAAACCAACCATCTCAGTGTTTTTTAGTTTTTTATTTTACTTGCTGTGTTGTACTCACTTCGCCTCCATGGCTTTTTATATTTTTATTTTATCTATTACATATATTTGTTTGCTTCACCTCCCTTATCATCACCTCACTTGCTCACATTGTATATAGACTTATTTTTTTTCACTGTATTTAGACTATATGTTTGTTTTACTCCATGTGTAATATGTGTTGTTGTATGTGTCGAACTGCTTTGCTTCATCTTGGCCAGGTCGCAATTGTACAATGAAAAGTGCTGTTCTCAATTATGCCTACCTTGGTTAATAAAGGTGTAAATAAATAATAATAAATAATAATTAGAATTAAATAAATTAGGCAGAGAGCCTACCAATTTTAGTTATCTCTCCCGGGTGGCGCGCAGTGGTCCTAGGAGCGTGCTTAGGTGTGCAGTGCTAGCTGCGCAACCAGAGTCTACTGGGTTCCACGCTCAGCTCTGTCGCAGCCGGCCCGGCAACCGGGAGG
>NC_036842.1:63291136-63292589 GCF_002910315.2 Salvelinus sp. IW2-2015
TCCGTGGGGCGACGCACAATTGGCATAGCGTCGTCCGGGTTAGGGAGGGTTTGGCCGGTAGGGATATCCTTGTCTCAGTATGTAAAAAAAAATAATAATAATAAAAATAAAAAAAATAAAAAAATAAAAAAATGTTGTAAAATGTATGCACTCTACTGTAAGTCGCTCTGGATAAGAGCGTCTGCTAAATGACTAAAATGTAAATGTATATTGGTATGTCACCCACACACAAACTTGAAGACACATAATCAAACATTCCAATCTAATATGTTTATTTTTTTATTTACAACTGTCTAAATAAACTGTCAGTGGGAGCTCAACTTCAGTCGAAGAGAGAAAAGATGAGGATAAATAATGTAAAAGTTAATTTACTGAACTTTCAGCCGCATGAGGAGCTGCAAATCAATGTTTTCAGCATCGAAAGTGAATTTCATAAAAAATGCCCTGAGAGTTCTCTTATCCTTTTCCCTACAACAGTTATTTAAAAGCAGTTCCTCAGTGGAAGTGACAGCTTAAAGATGGAATTAGGGCCGTGGCTGTTTGTTTACATTCCCCACCAGCCACTACACTATCAGAGCAGAGCAGGAGACTGGAGTAAATTAGGACGTTACATTCATGTACAGTATAAGCTCTGGATGATTAGAAAGAAGGCAGTGAGGTGAAAGTCCCAATACCAAACAGTTTTCACTTTTATGAACTCATTGGGTGCAGGGCTAATGCTCCAACACGCATACATAATAAAGTTGTGCCTCTTCTACTTCACCTCAATGGTACAGTTGTTAGGTAACATCAACAACAGTTGGTACCATTACAGGACCATATGCTTGAGTTAGAGTCCTACTCTATGATATTAAAGTGAGAGCACGCTTCTGATGTCCCTGGGGATTCGGAACATAGGCTGTAATTAGGTAACGAGTCCACTAGAGAAGGTACAGCACAATATGTTCACATCAGCTGTTCGTACTAAACAGGCTGATGCTCGAATTACAATTATTGTGCTTAAGCTGCCGTTCCACCTAATAGTGAGGCTAAAACACAGCTGATGTGAAACATGTTATGCTGTACCTTCCCACTACTAGTGGGCTCAACAATCAAGCTGATGTGAACAGATATATGCTGTCCGCTTCACATCCCTAATAGTTAGGCCTAAACAGCTGATGTGTACATATTTGTCGCTGTCCTTCCCTATATGTAAGGCGTAACACACAGGCTGATGTGTACATATTGTCGCTGTACCTTCCCTATAGTGGCCTAAACAGCTGATGTGAACATATAATGGTGCTGATTACCTTCCCCTATAGTTGGCTAAACAGCTGATTTACACATATGGTTGTGATGCCTTGGGTGATAGTGGCTCGTGTGTGTACACTTCCTATATAGTTGGCGCTAAAAACCAGACCTAGATGGTGTAATATTGTGCACATGATACCTTCCCATATAAGTGCGGCCTACA
>NC_036842.1:63297516-63377018 GCF_002910315.2 Salvelinus sp. IW2-2015
TTAGCCCACTATAGGGAAGGAACAGCATAATCTGTTCACATCGTTTAGCCCACTATAGGGAAGGTACAGTGTAGTATGTTCACATCAGTTGTTAGTCTTATCAATCAACATAGGTGAGCTTCATCCCCTACATACTACATACTACATACTACATACTACGTAAACCTTGTTCAAGTAAAAGAGCAGCAACATATTGAGCCCTTGCTTCCTCATCAACAACACCAATTCTAGTGTATTTTCAACTTTTCAACCCTTTCTGTGTGTTGCTTCTTTAACATAACCAATTGATATTTAAGTGTCTGTTGTGTTGAGCTCCAACGTGAATTCTCAGAGGGGTTTCGTTGTTCCATCTCACACAGTTATAAAATGAAACGTCCTCTCACTGTCAACTGCGTTTATTTTCAGCAAACTTAACATGTGCAAATATTTGTATGAACATAACAAGATTCAACAACTGAGACATAAACTGAACAAGTTCCACAGACATGTGACTAACAGAAATTGAATATTGTGTCCATGAACAAAGGGGGGTCAAAATCAAAAGTAACAGTCAGTATCTGGTGTGGCCACCAGCTGCATTAAGTACTGCAGTGCATCTCCTCCTCATGGACTGCACCAGATTTGCCAGTTCTTGCTGTGAGATGTTACCCCACAACAAGCTCAGTCCGATGACGCTGTGACACACCGCCCCAGACCATGACGGACCCTCCACATCCAAATCAATCCCGCTCCAGAGTACAGGTCTTGGTGTAACGCTCATTCCTTCGACGGTAAACGCGAATCCGACCATCACCCCTGGTGAGACAAAACCGCAACTCGTCAGTGAAGAGCACCTTTTGCCAGTCCTGTCTGGTCCAGCGACGGTGGGTTTGTGCCCATAGGCAACGTTGTTGCCGGTGATGTCTGGTGAGGACCTGCCTTCCAACAGGCCGACAAGCCCTCAGTCCAGCCTCTCTCAGCCTATTGCGGACAGTCTCAGCACTGATGGAGGGATTGTGCGTTCCTGGTGTAACTCGGGCAGTTGTTGTTGCCATCCTGTACCTGTCCTGCAGGTGTGATGTTCGGATGTACCGATCCTGTGCAGGTGTTGTTACACGTGGTCTGCCACTGCGAGGACGATCAGCTGTCCATCCTGTCTTCCTGTAGTGCTGTCTTAGGCGTCTCACAGTACGGACATTGCAATTTATTGCCCTGGGCCCATCTGCAGTCCTCATGCCTCCTTGCAGCATGCCTAAGGCATATTCACGCAGATGAGCAGGGACCCTGGGCATCTTTCTTTTGCTGTTTTTCAGAGTCAGTAGAAAGGCCTCTTTAGTGTCCTAAGTTTTTATAACTGTGACCTTAATTGCCTACCATCTGTAAGCTGTTAGTGTCTTAACGACCGTTCCACAAGTGCATGTTCATTAATTGTTTATGGTTCATTGGACAATCATGGGAAACAGTGTTTGAACCCTTTACAATGAAGATCTGTGAAGTTATTTGGATTTTTACGAACTATCTTTGAAAGACAGGGTCCTGAAAAAGGGAAGTTTTTTTGGTTGCTGAGTTTACATCTACTTCCGTCAAGTGTGAATGGATAATGAACCCTTTCCCCAACAATAACGCCCCTGAGAGATACAAAACAAGAAACACAAACAACACACAGACATGACACTGGAAGAGAAACAGAAACAATGACGACTGCGGAAGAAACCAAAGGGATTGACATATATAGGGCAGGTATTCAAGGAGGTGATGGAGTCCAGGTGAGTGTCATTATGTGCGTAACGCTGGTGACAGGTGTGCGCCATAACAGGCAGCCTGGTGACCTAGAGGCCGGAGAGGGAGCACACTTGACATCTACATTCATATTGCTATGTAGTAAAATATTTACACATTCTTTGTTTTCTCTACATGTTCAACTTCAGTTTCAAGTTTAATGTCACGTGCACAAGTACAGTGAAATTACTTTCTTGCAGCTCTAAACCCAACAATGCAGTAATCAATATCGATATAGTTTGAAGCTATATGCAAGGTCAGATCCAATACTATCCGACCTCAGGATAAAAGACCCAGATGCAGACAGTTCGAAGTAAAAAAAAATTATTACAAAAACAGGGGGCAGGCAAATGACAGGTCAAGGGCATGCAGAGGTCAGTAATCCAGAGCAGAGTCTGTAACGTACAGAACTGCAGGCAGGCTCAGGGTCAGGGCAGGCAGAATGGTCCCTGTTTTCCAGCTAAACTAGAAAACAGGGACTAGAGAGAAAACAGGAGCACGGGAAAAATGATGGTAGGCTTGACAAGACAAGACGAACTGGCAACTAACAAACAGAGAACATAGGTAAAAATACACAGGGATAATGGGGCAGATGGGCGACACCTTGAGGGGGGTAGACAGGTGACAAGCACAAAGACAGGTGAAACAGATTAGGGTGTGACAAATACCATATTTACAATGTGCTGATATACTGGAGTGATAGAGGTAGATACAGTGCATTCGGAAAGTATTCAGACCCCTTGAATTTTTCCACATTTTGTTACGTTACAGCCTTATTCTAAAATTGATTAAATACATTTTTTCCTCATCAATCTACACACAATGCCCCATAATGACAAAGCAAAACCAGTTTTTTCAAATGTATTCAAAATAAAAAACCGAAATATCACATTTACATAAGTATTCAGACCCTTTACTCAGTACATTGTTGAAGCACCTTTGGCAGTGATTACAGCCTCGAGTCTTCTTGGTTATAATGCTACAAGCTTGGAACATCTGTATTTGGGGGAGTTTCTCCCATTCTTCTCTGCAGATCCTCTCAAGCTCTGTCAGGTTGGATGGATGAGTGTCGCTGCACAGCTATTTTCAGGTCTCTCCAGAGATGTTAGATTGGGTTCAAGTCCGGGCTCTGGCTGGGTCACTCAAAGACATTCAAAACTTGTCCCGAAGCCACTCATGCATTGTCTTGGCTGTGTGCTTAGGGTTGTTGTCCTATTGGAAGATGGACATAGGTTGTCTGGGATGATGAATTTGATGTGTACCATAACCAGCCTTATAGTTTGGAGTTCAAACCTGGTCACATCTTTCTGTAAGCACAGTTGAACAGTGTCTTTTGATGCAACGTGTCAGAGTACGGATAGTTTAGGAAGGGCCAGCACATAAAACCTTACAGTGTGAGTAGTATTTTAAAAAGCTAAGTTTATACTTGGCAGGAGAAGGGAGTGTTAATAGATTCCTCAGACTGGTGCTTAAACCATAATAGCTTTTTTCAATCTCCATTATTTTATATTATTTCTCTCTCAACAGTATAGCCTTCACAATTAACAGTGTAATTGTGTGAACACAAGAAAGAGTAGAGCGCGTCCATGTCATGCTCAATATGGTATGTCAGTTGTCAACCACTACAACAGCAACCCATGGGGCATCCCCTCTTGACTCAACATGCTTAATTGTCTGAAATATGACAAAATCCATGTGTAATTTCTGTCTTAAATACCAGTTGCTGACTAATGTTGTGATACTGCAGCAGTGGTGGAAAATGTACCCAATTGTCATAGTCGAGTAAAAGTATAGATTCCTTAATAGAAAGTTACTCAAGTAAATGTGAGTCACCCAGTAAAATACTACTTGAGTAAGAGTCTAAAAGTATTTGGTTTTAAATATACTTAAGTATCAAAAGTAAAAGTATAAATCATTTCAAATGCCTTATATTAAGCAAAGCAAACTGCATAATTTTCTTATTAAATGTTTTTACGGATAGCCAGGGGCACACTCCTGGCTATCCATACTGTAGATGCATTTGTGTTTAGTGAGTCCGCCAGACCATAGGCAGTAGGGATAACCACATGTTCTCTTGATAAGTACGTGAACTTCACAATTTTCCTGTCCTGCTAAGCATTCAAAATGTAACGAGTACTTTGGGTTGTCAGGGAAAATCTATGAAGTATAAAGTACAATATTTACTTTTGGAATGTAGTGAAGTAAAAGTAAAAGTTGTCAAAAAAATAAATAGTCAAATAAAGTACAGATACAGTACCCCAAAAAACGACGTAAGTAATACTTAAAAGTATTTTGACTTAGTATTCAGTACTTTACACCACTGTCCTGCAGTATATATTAGCAATGCTTAGTTGTATGGCAATAAGTTCGGACATGCAGGAAAACCTGTGTATTCAAACGGAGTGGTACTGTGGTCACAATCAGTCTGAAAAGCACAGGACTTCTAGATCAACAGGTGCCTATCCACATGAACAAAATACTAGTTTACTATAATATACTAAAGTACTTAGTATAGAATTCTGTAGTAAACTGTAGAATACTATACTACACAATGTATCATCCCTCGATCACGTGTAGTAGTTTTTCTGCAGTAGGTTTCCTGAAGGATAAAGCTTCCACTTCTATGTCAAAGATAATAAAACCAGAACACGATAGTAACTACTACAGTAATGTCCGCAAAAATGCAACAGTAAATACTACAGTACACTAATCTGCAAAACACTCCAGGAAATATTACAGTATACTGCAGTCTACAAAGAACGACTGTAAGTATTACAGTATGCTACAATCTGCAAAAACACTACATTAATTACTGTAGTATATACTACAGTTTTTTTTACGACAGTATTTCTACTATAGTGAACTGTAAATACTAATTCAACAGTGAATACTACAGTAAAGTCTGCAAAAACACTTCAGTGAATACTATAGTATCTATTCATGTGGGTAAAGTTGTAATCTACACTGAGTGTACGCCTGCTCTCGCCTGCTCTTTCCATGATATAGATAGACTGACCAGGTGAATCAAGGTGAAAGCTATGATCCCTTATTGATGTCACTTTTTAAATCCACTTCAATCAGTGTAGAATAGATGAAGGGGAGGAGACAGGTTAAAGGAGGATGTTTAAGCCTTGAGACAATTGAGACATGGATTGTGTATGTGTGCCATTCAGAGGGTGAATGGGCAAGACAAAAGATTCAACTGCCTTTGAACGGGGTATGGTAGTAGGTGACAGGCTCATCGGTTTGTTTCAAGAACTGCAATGCTGCAGGGTTTTTCACACTCAATAGTTTCCCGTGTGTATCAAGAATGGTCCACCACGCAAAGAACATCCAGCCAACTTGACACAACTGTGGGAAGCATTGGAGTCCACATGGTCCAGCATCCCTGTGGAACGCTTTCAACACCTTGTAGAGTCCATGCCACAACGAAAGTATGTTGTTCTAAGGGCAAAAAGGGGTGTGGGTGCAACTCAATATTAGGAAGGTTTTGTTAATGTTTTGTACACTCAGTGAATAATAATAAATGCCATTTAGCAGACGCTTTTATCCAAAGCGACTTGCTAGAGCAGGAGGTAGAGGAGGAGGAGGAGGAGTACCGACTTGGCTACCCAGACTATTTGCATTGCCCCCCCACCCCTTCTACGCTGCTGCTACTCTCTGTTATTATCTCTGCATAGTCACTTTAATAACTCTACCTACATGTACATATTACCTCAACTACCTCGAAACCGGTGCCCTCGCAAAATTGACTCTGTACCGATACCCCCTCTATATAGCCCCACTATTGTTATTTACTGCTGCTCTTTAATTATTTGTTATTCTTATCTCTAACTTTTTGGGGGTATTTTCTTAAAACTGCATTGTTGGTTAAAAGCTTGTAAGTAAGCATTTCACTGTAAGGTCTACTACACCTGTTGTATTTGGCGCATGTGACAAATAAAATTTGATTTGAATCAATTGGCCGTGCTGCTGCTCCAAGTTTCAACTGTTCTGCCTGCGGCTATGGAACCCTGACCTGTTCACCGGACGTACTACCTGTCCCAGACCTGCTGTTTTCAACTCTCTAGAGACAGCAGGAGCGGTAGAGATACTCTTAATGATCGGCTATGAAAAGCCAACTGACATTTACTCCTGAGGTGCTGACCTGTTGCACCCTCGACAACCATTGTGATTATTATTATTTGACCCTGCTGGTCATCTATGAACATTTGAACATCTTGGCCATGTTCTGTTATAATCTCCACCCGGCACAGCCAGAAGAGGACTGGCCACCCCTCATAGCCTGGTTCCTCTCTAGGTTTCTTCCTATGTTCTGGCCTTTCTAGGGAGCTTTACCTAGCCACCCTGCTTCTACACCTGCATTGCTTGCTGTTTGGGGTTTTAGGCTGGATTTCTGTGCAGCACTTTGAGATATCAACTGATGTAAGAAGGGCTTTATAAATACATTTGATTTGATTTGAGGAGGAGGAGGAAGAAGAGGATGATTGGACACACCTACTAATTTCAGGGTTTTTCTTTATTTTTACTATTTTCTACATTGTAGAATAATAGTGAAGACATAAAAACTATGAAATAACACATATGGAAACATGTAGTAACCAAAAAAGTGTGTAGCCACCCTTTGCCTTGATGACAGCGTTGCACACTCTTGGCAGTTTTTTTGATCAATTAGTGTATTTGAGTTTAACCATAATATTTGTTCTGTCTTTACTGTTGGAATAAACTGAAATTGCAACCAACTTTCTATGGCTTGTTTTAAAAATAGTGATATTTGGAGATGATTTCATTTTCAAATAACCGAATTAAAAGAAAAAGGCCATTCTTGAACATGGGGTGTTCCATTTTTAGTAATCTGCTAGAGCAGCCTTTCGCGACGTGTCAGAGTACATTTATAATTATTTCATTAATTACTGGCATGGATTTTGGCCAAGTGCAACTGCACTCTATGTTCCGGGTGCTCTTTGCTTAGTAGTGATGTCTCTGCTTGGCAGATGCGCGTGTGGGTGGAAGATGCCAGTGTGCTTCAAGGTTTCCCAGATCTTTTTTTGGCAGTTTTCTTGAAGAGCACTATGCGACCCACACGCTGCAGTGCTGTTGTTCAGCAGCAGATGATGCGCTGTCAGCCACTGGCTTGTCATTCCCATTCGTTGTCACTCACCGCTGTCATCGAATGGACTCAAGCTACCCACAAGTTCTGACTGAGTTCAATTGTCACGAAACACAAATACAGCCATGAGTTTCTCTCTCTTGGTTTCATACAAACTTTGAGAAATAATGAGGAGCGCCCACAATGTGTTTTGTGCAGGGAAGTGCTTGGAAATGAGTCTTTCAAAACGAACAAATTAAAACAACAGGTCCTGACCAAACATCCACAGCATGACGGTAAACCCAGGGAGTTCTTCAGAACAGGACAGAATGCTTCAGGAAACAGTGCTTCGACAGTGAAAAGTAAGTCAGCTAGCATTGTTGTCATTTTACTGTTGTCATACTGTAAGCAGAAAAAAGGAAATACCATCTCTCATAGTAGTTGATGTGAGCTTCTCTTTCAAACAATCCCCTTGTACACAGCTAATAGCTAGCTAGCTAATGTTAGCCAAAGCAAGCTATCTAGATACTGATACCAAAGCAAGCTATCTAGATAGTGCAACCCTAAGTAACAGTACAGATGAAGATGGGGGAAAAAACTGTTGCTTTTAAAATACAAGCAATCGTTTTTATTCTGAACTGGAATACACTGATAGACGCGCAATGCTTTTTGAGGCTGAGAAACTGACTGAGAAAGCAGTAGATGTTCTGATCCAGTTTGGCACCACATACCTGTGTGAGTCAGGGTTCTCAACTGTCAAGAAAACTGAGCCCAGAATGGACCTGCTTGTTGAAAACTTCAACCAGTCACACATCTATCATTAGGACTGTGTGTGTGTTCTGGTCTACATCTGTGTGATGTGATCAATCAGTTTATTCCAGTTCAGAATAAAAATGATTTATTGTATTTTAACAGCAACAGTTCCAACCTAGACAGATATGTAAGAGTGTTTTTAACTGGGAAAAATAAACATGAATAGCTATTTACAGAGGTGGACTTAGGTATAGGTGACATGGGCAGCCGTACAGTACTAATGCAATTAGTAAAATCAGTCAGACTACGAACTGCTACCAAATAAATCACAATTCATTCATAATACTGTGAATATAGAGTTTCACAGACATGTTGTTGCATTTTTTTCTAGTTTATGCGAAATTGTTAAGAATAAAATAAAACCAGTCTGCACACCACCAAGGTGGATTGGTTTAGTCTTGACTCTTGGTTGACAGTGTTGGGGAATGTGTAATGTATTGATGCTCGAGTGCCAAATCAACACAAATGTGTTTCTATTTGTCTTTGATACTTATTTTTGATATTTATTTTTGTATATATTTTTATATTTATATATTTTTAAATGTTATGATTATATATTTGTGTTGTTCCAAATAACTGAATAAAAATTACAGTTAGTGCAGAATATAATTTTTTTTCTTTTTTCGGGGGGGTCGCCCAGGGAGCCATACAAGATAAAACCGCCACTGGATATTTCTATGGGTATTTAATTTAATTTTTATTTGTCTACGCTTCATTTGTTAATGGGCATAAAGGCAATGAAATGTACCAATATGTATAGTTGCGTGTTTTTGTAAGCTTGGGTCCCAGGAAAACACAGAATTTCTAATTTGGGTCACAGGCTGAACAAGTTTAAGAACCCCTTTGCTAGAGAAACCTTTTGGATTTAAGTATAACTTTAAGTATAACATAGTGGAACTGTTAACAATATATTCATAACAGCAGAGTAGCCAGAACACAATGACAGCCCATTCTCCTATGTAGCCCGCTGGGCCCTGGTCTAAACTATTGCACTAAATAGGGAATAGGGTACAATTTGGGACACAGGAAGCCACAGCAACACAGAGGTCTGTAACACTCTGGCCTCGGCGCTCTTCCCTGTTCTCATGACATTAGCTTTATAAGTGCAAAAGTTTTTCTCCACCTCATGGCAAAATGTGTAGAATTGCAGGATATTACCTTTGAAACTGCAAAAATGCATGAAATTAGTTTTAAAATGACAATTTTTTTCTCCGCTCCATGCCAAAATGTGTCACGCCTACTCCTGATCCCTCTCTCCAGCGCTCGATGTCGCCGGTCTACTAACCACAGGTCCTGACAACCATCATTACGCACACCTTCTCCCCATCATTACGCACACCTTCTCCCCATAATTACGCACACCTTCTCTCCATCATTATGCACACCTTCTCCCCATCATTACGCACACCTTCTCCCCATCATTACGCACTCCTTCTCCCCATCTTTATGCACACCTGCTCCCCATCATTATGCACACCTGCTCCCCATCATTATGCACACCTGCTCTACATTATTACGCACACCTGGACTTCATAATCACCTTGATTACCTTCCCTTTATTTATCCCTCAGTAGCCTCAGTCATCAGGCAGTATTGGTTTGTTTTCACGTTCAGCACGCTACTCCTGTTTTGTTCATCTGTCTTGTTTTATTATTAAACTATCTTTCTGCGCTTGCTTCCTGACTAACTGTGTATACGTCACAAAATGTGAAGAATTTCAAGAAATTAACTTTAACACTGCAAAATTATCCACTGCCGAAAAGGGGGGGGGGGGGGGCACTATAATGTTATGCCCACGAGGTGAGGGGACTCAACCAATTTCGCTTAGGACCCGCAAAAGGCTAGAGGTGGCACTTGCTCACTGCTTCATCCTGCAGAATAGAGCCTTGGCTAGGCTGATATCCCAACAGTATATATAAACATCCATGGCCAGGGCTTGAGCTTCAGTCAAGAACTCCAGTTCAGGTCTGTTGTCCTTTGAGAAAAATTGACCATTGGTGGTCCTGAATTTGGAATTCGGTACCACAATCTCCTTTGCAGAGACATTGTATCATTGCTGATGCTCTGCGCTAAAGCCATAACGTCACTAGTGAGTTGGGAAGACAAAAGGCCAGCACTGCTTCACTACCACAATATAGTGTTGTAGCTACTGCAAAGATATGGTTTGTCCCCAGTCACAGACTTGCTCTATCACTATCAAATATAGATTCAACATCTTGATAGCATCTTCTGCCTCACAGAGCAATGAGGCACTGGGCCATATCTGAAGATAACCATCAGAGCATGAGGCACTGGGCCATATCTGAAGATAACCATCAGAGCATGAGGCACTGGGCCATATCTGAAGATAACCATCAGAGCATAGGCACTGGGCCATATCTGAAGATAACCATCAGAGATGACTAGGGACTCACTGCTTCACACTGGGATGCACACACATACCCTTAGAAAACATATAGACACATAAGAAGCACAATACGATAGAACAACACACACACACACACCACAACACACACACCCACACCACACACACACCACACACACCCACACACACAACACACACACACACACACACACACACACACACACCACACACACACACACACACACACACACCACACACACACACCATACACTTAGAAACATATAGACACATAAGAAGCACAATACGATAGAACACACACACACACACACACACACACACACATACATACACACCACACGCACAATCACAGAGAGAGAGAGAGAGAGAGAAACACATTACGAGGAATCAGCAGCATTCTGTCTGTGACTGATTCAGTGTGTGAGATCTGTATTGTCCAATGAACAGCCTATCTGGCGTGGGAGTCAGTCCTGGATGTTGATATATGGAGTAAATCTCCTCAGCACAGCATCCCCTTTCACCTCTACAGCCCGCTGCTGGTCTTTTCATTTAAAGGTAAGTCAAAATAAAATAAAAGAGGGATTGAGCCACTCTGTCTCTGACACGCAGCACAGGGCTATCCAAACAGAGCAAATCAACTCTACAGCCACAGCTAAAACACCTGACGCCAGCAGCACTGCTGTCTTCAACCTTAACTGAGTGATGGTATCACCGCTAACCCCGAAGTCTGTTTTTCCTTCACACCTTTTTCCGAGCCAATCGGAAAGCCATCTCCAACACAGTGCGCAAACACACACACACATCTAACAAAGTTTCCTACGACCTTAGATGTCATTCACAGATCTGTATATAGAACTGTTTGGCTGATATTCTCACCTAAATGATGCCGAAGGACTCCGCTGAGGGAAAAAAATCTAATTTATTGGGTGAATTGCCATTCAGCCGAGAGTGTCAGATCAATGGTTTTAATCACTGATTTAATAAGACCATCTATTTCACTCTGCTTATCAGAAGCATCACTGTCAGAAAAAGGAGCGGAGTGCAGCTTGCACACACACATACTAATGTGTGTACCCTCAGATAGAAGAAACACGCGCACACACACAGAAAAGCATCACACTGCACACCCATATAGCACACAGTGCATTTCTATTACCACATCTTGGAAAAGAATAACAGCGCAACATTGACCCTATTAGATACAGGGCCATTCCCTGTGGACGGAGGTATGATCCTCTGACCCTTCCACCACCCTCAGATGGGTGGATCTGTCAGCCATGTGGTAACGGGTAAAAGATAGGCACAGGAAGGGAAGGAAAGCGTCAAAGAAGATACAACTCGTTGAAGGCTCTCTCTCTCTCTCTCTCTCTCTCTCTCTCTCTCTCTTCTCTCTCTCTCTCTCTCTCCTCTCTCTCTCTCTCTCTCTCTCTCTCTCTCTCTCTTCTTCTCTCTCTCTCTCTCTCTCTCTCATCTCCAGACCCCAGTAGATGCCTATCACCACACATTAAAACATCCCAGCAATCCATTTAATTTTCTATTACTGGTCCAAACCTGCCACGGCTGCCTGAATTTATGGTGTTTATTCAAATCTTCAAACATGTCCCTGAATTATGGCTGCCCATAAAACTATAATTTACTGCTAATCTTTTTCTCCCTCATGTCCTATCGAAGATACTTTGATGTACTGTATGTATCCTTTTATCTCTGCTTCAGGTGTGATATACTGTACTATAGGAATTTACCCATCACTGGAGAAAACAATTGTCACATACTTCTACACATGCATGTCCACACCCAGCAAACAGTGGAGGTCCTGAGGACATTTGGTGATGTTCCCATTAGGTCCCTTAAAGTCTTCGGCGTGACATTATCCCATTGACGTTCTGAGACTGCGCTAAGAACATTGCATGATTGTCCCAAGGGAACGTTCTCTGGGGGATCTTTGCGTAGTTGTGTACTTCCCAACATGTCACTAAGGACCATGTCAGGAGAATTTTAGGATGTTCTCAGGCCTTTCATTTTACTAGTCCTTAGGATGTCGCATGATGGCCACATCCTAAAGGAACGTTCTCTGAGGGACCTTTTTATAGTTCCTGGTTTGCCTGGGGACGTTTTTAGGACGTTCTTGAGACGTAGTGTCATGGTCCCTGAACGTTTTTGGGATGTTGTGTCATGGTCACCTGGAGGTTTTGTCTAGTTCCCGGTTGGTCCCGGGGATGTCCCCGAGAACGTTTAAAAGGACATTCGTGGTACATTGTGTCTTGGTCCCATGGTGGTTTTGTCTAGTTCTCGGTTTGTTCCGGGGACGTCTCTGTGTATGTTTTTAGGACGTTCTTGGAATGTTGTGTCATGGTCCCCTGAAGGTACCCTAAACTCCATTATAAATAAAGTAATGAAATGGTATGGGGGTTTTCAGGTAAGTGGTATGCTGTTCAGCTAAAATAGTGTGCAAATCGTTAATCAATATGATTACATTTGATATGATCACTTAGTACTGACTTTTCAATACCTGGGATTTGAAAACACAAACTCTGGATTTGGGGTATGATGATCTTTCTGCTCCGCCACAAATTCTGTAGAATTTCAGAAGTCCCTTACACATTCATTACCTCTGCACTTAGCAAAAGAGTGCCATCTGCACTGCTATTTTAGTTAGTTTAGATTTCATTCATTTATTTCAGAAATGTCAGTTTCCCTAGTATTGCCAACAGACAAAGAGCTGTGACTGGATCAGTGGTTCACCAATCAGGGCCTTGATGTGTAATGAAACTATGGTGCGTGTGCCCTCAGGTGACTTCGCCGGGACAAATCGGGAACTAGACAAAAACCTCCAGGGGACCATGACACAATGTCCTGCTGACAACGTTAGACGACCATTTCGTGACYTACTAAGGACGTCCTAACGTCTCATTATTATTTGAGGGGCATACACATATCTATTTCCATAATATCTGATGTACTCATAAGCAAACATGCAGACATCAACATACATATCCACATTTATTTGCACAACACTCACTCACACATAAATGTACAGCTTTCGTGCTCTGGTGACATCCACACGTTTGCATGCGGTGGCCATTTGATCATATCCCTCTGCGTGCATAGATTGAATTTGCAGACAGCTTAAATTGCTCGTGCTGCTTGATTGCCCAAATCCATTTGGTGCGTCAAAAGAGGAAACATTTCAGCAATTAAACATTTAAATCAGGTCGGTATTCTGGAGCAGTGGCTGTGTGTGAGTTACATCTGTTTAGCTGCGCCTCTGTGTGTATTTTCGTATGCTTGTCTTTCAAATTAAACTCCACATCATTTCAAGTGTGATCTGTAATTAAAATGAATGATATGAATTCATTTTCAGCAACTGTGTGGTTGCAGCTGGTGGGGGTAGGGAGAAGCTGAAGGTAGTTAGAGGACAGAATACACATGTGGAGAGAGGAACACTGGAGCTTGACCTGACTGGGACTGGGGCATATACTGTTTTACTGTTAATATACTATAGTATCAATGCAATCTTATTGAGAGTATCATCCTGAATATGATCACATTTCCATACTGCAGTCAGATAAACAAGTTTCTTATAATTTTTTGAAAAAGCTGCATTCTGGTGTCGGACCTGGCTGGGACTGATATTACCACATAAACATAATTGTAGACAGTAAGGTATCGGTCTTGCAGCCGCATCCTAACCAGCATTCACTTATAACAGTATAGAGCAGGCAGCAACTTGTGGGCCAAGCTTTTGAAAAATTTCAACCAAATCCCTGATGAATTACCTGTCATGAGTGGTAATTGAATTATACTGAACAACAACATAAACACAACATGCAACCGTTTCAACGATTTTACTGAGTTACAGTTCATATAAGGAAATCAGTCAATTGAAAAAAAATCATAAGGCCCTAATCTATGGATTTCACATGACTGGGCAGGGGTGCAGCCATGGGTGGGCCAAGGAGGGCATAGGACCACCGACTTGGCATCCAGGCCCACCCACTGCGCAAATCAGAAATGAGTCCCCCAACTCCCACGTGGTTACACGTGGTCTGCAGTTGTGAGGCCGGTTGGACGGACTACCAAATACTCTAATAAGATGTTGGAGGCAGATTATGTTAGAGAAATTAACATTCAATTCTCTGGCAACAGCTCTGGTGGACATTCCTGCAGTCGGCATGCCAATTGCACACTCCCTCAAAACTTGACATATCTGTGGCATTGTGTTGTGTGACAAAACGACACATTTTAAAGGGGTCTTTTATTGTCCCCCAGCACAAGGTGCACCTGTGTAAGGATCATGCTGTTGAATCAGCTTTTTGATATGCCAATCCTGTCAGGTGGATAGATTATATGGGCAAAGGAGAAATGTTCACTATCAGGGATGTAAAGAAATGTGTGCACAACATTTGAGAGAAATACGTTTTTTGTGCATTTGGAACATTTCTGGGATCTTTTCTTTCAGCTCATGGATCATGGGACCAACACTTTACATGTTACGTTTATATTTTTGTTCAGTGTATTTACCAGACAATGCGTCAGCATTAGCAATTGTAGAATAACAGACAGGGTTACAATATGTTTACCACTATCATTCATTGTGTGTGCAGTCTTATGTTAAAATATTTAGGTAATTTCAAAAAGACGCTCTCCAGCGTGTCAATAGAAGAAAATAAATACACCTTTTTTTCTATGAAACGAATGATGGGAAACATTTAATCCTTATCCACTTTGTCTTTGTACTGTGAAACAGCGACACAGCTCACTATGTCCTCCCCAGTTCTGTTCTCCAGTAGGGAAGACTCTACTCTTCCATGTATTCACACAGCAGCAGCAGCAACAGCAGCAGGTGACACACGCCAGCCATTACTGCTCGCTGTGTCACCTCATTACATCCTGCAGTTAGCCTAAGACAGGAAGTACTGGAAGAGAGGGGCCCTGCTGGGACCACCATCTGTGGAGCAGTGGCATGTATTCATAGATGCCAAGGGAAGCCAGGCTTCCCCAAATATTTGACCAATTAAAAAAATACAAATMATAAAATAATTGATCTTTCCTCTCTGTGGTTTCATAATTTCCCTTCAATTCGCAAGTGTCTGAATCTCACCAGAGAAATAATCAGAGCGAGGAAACAACGKCCCTCTGTCTCTGTATGTGTAGTCCATGTGTCTGATGCTGTCTGGACCAAAATAAACGCAGCAAAAGAAGAAACGTCCCTTTTCAGGACCCTGTCTTTCAAAGATAACTCATAAAAATCCAAATAACTTCACAGATCTTCATTGCAAAGGGTTCAAACACTGTTTCCCATGATTGTCCAATGAACCATAAACAATTAATGAACATGAACCTGTGGAACGGTCGTTAAGACACTAACAGCTTACAGATGGTAGGCAATTAAAGTCACAGTTATGAAAACTTAGGACACTAAAGAGGCCTTTCTACTGACTCAGAAAAACAGCAAAAGAAAGATGCCCAAGGTCCCTGCTCATCTGCGTGAATGTGCCTTAGGCATACTGCAAGGAGGCATGAGGACTGCAGATGTGGCCAGGGCGGACAACTGATCCTCCTCGCAATGGCAGACCACGTGTAACAACACTTGCACAGGATCGGTACATCCGAACATCACACCTGCGGGACAGGTACAGGATGGCAACAGCAACTGCCCGAGATACACCAGGAACGCACAATCCCTCCATCAGTGCTGAGACTGGCTGCGAGAGGCTGGACTGTGGGCTTGTAGGCCTGTTGTATGGCAGGTCCTCACCAGACATCACCGGCAACAGCGTTGCCTATGGGCACAAACCCACCGTCGCTGGACCAGACAGAACTGGCAAAAAGTGCTCTTCACTGACGAGTCGCGGTTTTGTCTCACCAGGGGTGATGGTCGGATTCGCGTTTACCGAAGGAATGAACGTTGCACCAAGGCCTGTACTCTGGAGTGGGATCGATTTGGAGGTGGAGGGTCCATCATGGTCTGGGGCGGTGTGTCACAGCATCATCGGAATGAGCTTGTTGTCATTGCAGGCAATCTCAACGCTGTGCGTTACAGGGAAGACATCCTCCTCCCTCATGTGGTAACCTTCCTGCAGGCTCATCCTGATATGACGCTCCTCCAGCATGACAATGCCACCAGCCATACTGCTCGTTCTGTGCGTGATTTCCTGCAAGACAGGAATGTCAGTGTTCTACCATGGCCAGCGAAGAGCCCGGATCTCAATCCCACTGAGCACGTTTGGGACCTGTTGAATCGGTGGGGGAGGGCTATGGCCATTCCCCCAAGAAATGTCCGGGAACTTGCAGGTGCCTTGGTGGAAGAGTGGGTTAACATCTCACAGCAAGAAATGACAAATCTGGTGCAGTCCATGAGGAGGAGATACTTAATGCAGCTGGTGGCTACACCAGATACTGACTGTTACTTTTGATTTTGACCCCCCCTTTGTTCAGGGACACATTATGCCATTTCTGTTAGTCACATGTCTGTGGAACTTGTTCAGTTTATGTCTTAGTTGTAGAATCTTGTTATGTTCATACAAATACTTACACATGTAAAAAAATATATATATATATATTTAACCTTTATTTAACCAGGTAGGCTAGTTGAGAACAAGTTCTCATTTGCAACTYCGACCTGGCCAAGATAAAGCAAAGCAGTTTGACACAAACAACAACACAGAGTTAAACATGGAATAAACAAACATACAATCAAAAATACAGTAGAAAAATCTATATACAGTGTGTGCAAACGAGGTAGGATAAGAGAGCTAGGGCAATAAATAGGCCATGGTGGCGAAGTAATTACAATATAGCAATTAAACACTGGAATGGTAGGATGTACAGAAGATGAATGTGAAAGTAGAGATACTGGGGTGCAAAGGAGCAAGATAAATAAATAAATACAGTATGGGGATGAGGTAGATTGTATGGGCTAATTACAGATGAGCTATGTACAGATGCAGTGATCTGTGAGCTGCTCTGACAGCTGGTGCTTAAGCTAGTGAGGGAGGTAAGAGTCTCCAGCTTCAGAGATTTTTGCAGTTCGTTCCAGTCATTGGCAGCAGAGAACTGGAGGAGAGGCGGCCAAAGGAGGGATTGGCTTTGGGGATGACCAGTGAGATATACCTGCTGGAGCGAGTGCTACGAGTGGGTGCTGCTATGGTGACCAGTGAGCTGAGATAAGGCGGGCTTTACAGAGACTTGTAGATGACCTAGAGCCAGTGGGTTTGGCGACGAATATGAAGCGAAGCAGCCAACGAGAGCATACAGGTCGCAGTGGTGGGTAGTATATGGGGCTTTGGTGACAAAACGGATGGCACTGTGATAAACTGCATCCAATTTGTTGAGTAGAGTGTTGTAGGCTATTTTATAGATGATATCGCCGAAGTCGAGGATCGGTAGGATGGTCAGTTTTATGAGGGTATGTTTGGCTGCATGAGTCTGCTGAAAATAAACGCAGTTGACAGTGAGAGGACGTTTCTTTTTTGCTGAGTTTAGTATAACATGTTGCCACTGTAGCATTTGATTGATTGATGCCAGCAAGCATTTTATTTGGCATTCCTTGATAAAAAATTATAAAACAATTAGCCAATCAGCATTGAACTGAGCTCAACTGTGGGTTGTCCTGGCACAACAAAACATCACCCAAGCGTTTTGTTGTCCTGCAGTAGCTAGATTGCTAAATCATCCCTTTCCTAAGCCGTTGATGGAGATGGGGATTTTGACTTTATTCTCTGCAAAGGCCAATGATTATGACGGCAATTCTGATCTAACCATAAATGTATATATTGTGCTACTGGCCTGAGAAGATTGAAGTTCAATATCTAGCCTAGATGTAGCATAGTAGGCTCACATTAACTACCTAATTTAGGTGGATCATTGTTGCCCATGCGAGAAAGTTAGGCTAGCAAGCATTTTAACTAGGCAGCCTATGACAACAACAACTAAAAGGGTACTGTATGACAGAGCCATAGACCGTTTTGCCAACATGAAAGATAGGAGGATGTCATTGGTGTTCAACTAGTCTACAAGTAGTGTGAGTCCCCCCCAAAAAAAATTTTGCGCACGCACGCACACACACACAGACATACAAATCAAAATGGCACAGACAGAGATGCTCGCCTCGCTTCGAGTCCTTAGGAAACTATGCAGTATTTCGTTTTTTAATGTATTTCTTCTTACATTGTTAATCCAGGAAGTCTTATTACATACAGCTGGGAAGAATTATTGGATATAAGAGCGACGTCAACTTACCAACCCTACGACCAGGAATACTACTTTCCGAAGCGGATCCTCTGTTTGGACCACCACCCAGGACAATGGATCTAATCTCAGATGCCGACCCAAAAKAACGGCGCCGCAGAAGGGGCAGACAGCGCGGCCTCCTGGTAAGCCTCTGCTGATGCATACATCGCCCACCGCTCCCAAGTATACTACTTGCCAATGTCCAGTCTCTTGACAACAAGGTAGATGAAATTCGAGCAAGGGTTGCCTTCCAGAGAGACATCACAGATTGTAACATTCTCTGTTTCATGGAAACATGGCTCTCTCGGGATATGTTGTCGGAATCAGTTCAGCCACCGAGCTTCTCCATGCATCCCGCCGATAGAGATAAACTCCTCTCTGGGAAGAGGAAGGGTGGGGGTGTATCCTTCATGATTAACGACTCATGGTGTAATCATAACAGCATACAGGAACTCAAGTCCTTCTGCTCACCCGCCATAGAATTCCTTACAATCAAATGCCAGCCATTTTACCTCCCAAGAGAATTCTTGTCAGTTATCATCACGGCTGTGTACATTCCCCCTCAAGCAGACACCAAGGCGGCCCTCAAGGAACTTCACTGGACTCTATGTAAACTGGAAGCCATATATCCTGAGACTGCATTTATTGTAGCTGGGCATTTTAACAAAGCAAATTTGAGAACAAGGCTACCTAAATTATATCAGCATATTGATTGCACTACACGCAGGAGTAATACACTTGATCACTGCTACTCTAACTCCCGCGATGAATACAAAGCCCTCCCCCACCCTCCCTTTGGCAAATTCGACCACGATGCCATCTTGCTCCTACCGTCTTACAGGCAGAAACTCAAACAGCATGTACCAGTGACTAGAACCATTCAACACTGGTCTGACCAATCGGAATACACGCTTCAAGATTGTTTTGATCACGCGGACTGGGATATATGTATGTACTGCATTTTACACCATCTACCACACCTTGCCTATGCCGTACGGCAATCGCTCATCCATATATTTATATGTACATATTCTCAGTCACCCCTTTAGATTTGTGTGTATTAGGTAGTTGTTGGGAAATTGTTTGATTACTTGCTAGATATTACTGCACTCGGAACTTGAAGCACAAGCATTTCGCTACACTCGCATTAACATCTGCTAACAATGTGTARGTGACCAATAATTTTATTTTATTTGATACATCCACATAAATATTTAGCAACATTGATTGGACTAAATCCTTTTTGGCATCTTTAAATTTGTTTTCAGTGTATTAAACTAAGCATATATAGCCTTTGATGATGTTGAAATGTTTAAGTTGAAATGGCGCTGGAATAGCAGAGGCAGTGCTCCTGTTGTCTTTGTGCTGACGTGCAGTAACTCTGTGGTTCTAGATCATTAGTTGTTTCGTAAACTTTAGAAAAAATGTACTTGCTGGACCATGCAGTAGGTCATGTAACTGTTTGTTACATGCAACATTTGTTTTGTGGACTTCACCGGACATGTAACGTCCTGACCAGAGTTCTTATGTGTTTTGCTTGTTTAGTGTTGGTCAGGACGTGAGCTGGGTGGGAATTCTATGTTGTGTGTCTAGTTTGTCTGTTTCTGTGTCCAGCCTAATATGGTTCTCAATCAGAGGCAGCTGTCAATCGTTGTCCCTGATTGAGAATCATATATAGGAGGCTTGTTTTGTGTTGGGGATTGTGGGTGGTTGTTTCCTGTCTCTGTGTTTGTGTTCTGCACCAGATAGGTCTGTCTCGGTTTTCACATTTGTTATTTTGTATTTTGTATAGTGTTCACGTATTCGTCTCTTTGTTTATTAAATATGTTGAACACTAGCTGCGCTGCATTTTGGTCCTCTCCTTCACCAATGGAAGAAAACCGTTACAGGACAGATGTTGCTATCCGGGTTATGTGATGAAACAAACAAATATGTATTTGAATTTATTCTGGCTCTTTTTGTTGTCTTGGCCTTATTGTATATCACGGTGGCATATGAACAAGTGGGTTATAGAGCAAGCAACTTAATTATCACAACATAGGTGGTAATATGGCTTTTTTACTGATTTGGCTTAACTTCCCAAGTGATTTTGCCCACGCACTGCTACGGCTATGGAGACATAAGCTGCCTTTATAGTCTGCTCTTCTCAAAGGAAGATATATAGCTAGGTTAGGTGTATGGAGTGTTAGCTGCAGTCAGATGTCAGTCACAGCCTGTTTAAAGAACAGGTGCTGGGGTGCTGGGGTTTCTAAAATGCATCTATGACATGGTAGAGATGACTAAGAACAAGTTTGTGGCAGCATGTTGGCATAGAGTGAAGGTGTCAGTCCTATTGATCACACACATGTTCAATTAGCACTTGAATTCATAGTGAAGGTGTCAGTCCTATTGATAACACAAATCTTCAANTGAATTCATAGTGAAGGTGTCAGTCCTATTGATAACACAAATCTTCAATTAGCACTTGAATTCATAGTGAAGGTGTCAGTCCTATTGATCACACAAATGTTTAATTAGCACTTGAATTGATAGCAGCCCATTCATTTGCTGCATTCGGTACATTATTAACACAACAAATCAATTCAGAGTGATAGATGTCGTACAATCATCCCTGGATTAAAACTCCATAAATAAACAATGCAACCTGCAACAATATGACCAGTTCAACTTCAGACAACATGCAGCACAGTACAATGCAGTGAATAAGCATTGGGTTGGGCTAAACTGGTTTCGTCCAAAGTCACAAGAGGAGAGGCCAGCATGGCTAGTTGAGCAAAGAGTCCAAGCCCTCTATGGGGAGCCTATGGAGAGCCAGCTTCAGAGGACATAGGGGGAAGGAAGGGAAGAGGAGAGGGAGAGGAGGGGAGAAGAGGAGGAGAGGAGGGGGAAAGAAAGGGGATATGAGGAGGAGAGGGGAGAGAAAAGGAAGATGAGAGGAGGCAGAGAMGAGGGAGAGAGGAGTGCAGAAGGCAGGTATAAAATAGCTCTCTGTTGACAGTCAGCAGCACACCCTCTGAGAGGCTATGGACTAAAACAGTGGCATCCATTGGACCTGGGAGTTATTTCAATTACCCCTCATTGTATGAACAAGAAATGGAAGCCATCTTCATTTATGTCAAAGTTATTGTTGTTGCAGATAGAGAAGAAGGTGCATAGACGAGGGAGAGAACTATGTGTGTATTTCTCATTACTATTTATTTGCTTAGCTGACATCCTTATCGAGGAAGCCTTCCACAATGGATCTACAAGTAAGCTGCAGTGCATTTCCCAAACACAAACAGAGAGAGTATAATAAGACAGTGGCACATACTGTATATCTTCATAATACAGCAACATCAGAGTCAAAGGTACATGTTGAAAGGGACATTGGTTAGGACTCCCGTGGGATAAGCTGATGTTATATCCACAGGGAGACCAACTACTTTGTCATATACCAAACATTAGGAACACCACCCCTTTTTGCCCTCAGAACAGCCTCAATTCGTCGGGACATGGACTCAAGGTGTCAAAAGCATTCCATTCCACAGGTATGCAGCTCCATGATAACTGCAATGCTTCCCACAGTTTTGTTAAGTTGGCTGGAAGTTCTTTGGGTGGTGGACCATTCTGAATACACACGGGAAACTGTTGAGCATGAAAAACCCTGCAGCTTTGCAGTTCTTGACACAAACCGGTGCGCCTGGCACCTACTACTATACCCTTTCAAAGGCACTTAAATCTTTTGTCTTGCCCATTCACCCGCTGAATGGCACACATACACAATTCGTCTAAACCGTCTCAAGGCTTAAAAATCCTTCTTTAACGTGTCTCCTCCCCTTCATCTACACTGATTGAAGTGGATTTAACGTCAATAAGGGATCATAGCTTTGACCTGGATTCACCTGGTCAGTCTTTCATGAAAAAGACCATGACATAATGTTTTTTATACTAAGTGTATACTTGACATTCATTTGTATCTTAAAGCATCATTTAAAAATAATGAATTGAAGTTGGAACCTTACCCACTGTGCAATACAAAGAAAAAAATGGTGATGTAGAGTTTGCAAACATGCAATTGTTTCATCAAGTAGCCTAATAGTAATTATAGATAGAAAAGTTCATGCACATCACTAAGCATACCGTTATAGCACCCATATGGAGCAGCGCATCACACTTGCTTTAATGTGGCCTTGCAAGTGCAGTGGACTCATGTTGGAAATAAAACTGAGAAGGATAAAGACAATGAGAAGGAGAAATATATTTTCTATTAGTCCAATGAACACAATGGTAACAGCCCAACAGCAACAAATGTCACTGTATATTATTACTACATATTCAGCTTCTATAACTATATAAAAGCTGCATGCCCTAAAGCCTTGGTAATGCTCCTGTCATCCGGGTCCTGATCTTTGGCTGGGCCCTGGGTGGAGTGATGCAGTGCAGCCTGCAGGAAAGAGCAGGACAGGAGGAGGACAGAACAAGATCCAGTGGGAAAGGCCGTCAGGAACCTGCTGAGTTTCTCAGCTCCTTGGCAGACAGCCTACATACTGCTCACATTTAACATCCTCTAAGCCACCTCTGAGCACTACAGACTTCCATAAGAAGGATTTTTCAGAGGGGGGAGGGAGAGAGAGAGAGATAAACATTCACCATATAAACAAAAGTATGCGGACACTCCTTCAAATTAGTGGATTCGGCTATTTGAGACACACCCGTTGCTGACAGGTGTATACAATTTCCAAAGGACAAACATTTTCAGTAGAATGGCCTTACTGAAGAGCTCAGTGGCATTCAACATGGCACTGTCGTAGGATGCCACCTTTCCAACAAGTCAGTTTGTAAAATGTCTGCCCTGCTAGAGCTGTAAGCTCTGTTATTGTGACGGGACTGCCGAGTCCTGAAGCTCGTAGCTCGTAAAAATCGCCTGTCCGCGGTTGCAACACTCACAAGAACTGTTAGTTAGGAACTTCATGAAATGGGTTTCCATGGCCGACCAGCCGCACGCAAGCCTAAGATCACCATGCGCAATGACAAGCGTTGGCTGGAGCGGTGTAAAGCTCGCCGCCATTGGACTCTGGGTTTGGCGGATGCCAGGAGAGCGCTACCTGCCCAAATGCATAGTACACACTGTAAAGTTTGGTGGAGGAGGAATAATGGTCTGGGGCTGTTTTTCATGGTTTGGGCTAGCTCCCTTAGTTCCAGTGAAGGGAAATCTTAACGCTACAGCTTACAATGACATTCTAGACTCTTCCATCTTTCCAACTTGTGGCAACAGATTGGGGAAGGCCCTTTCCTATTTCAGCATGACAATGCCCCCGTGCACAAAGCGAGGTCCATACAGAAATGGTTTGTCGAGATCGGTGTGGAAGAACTTGACTGGCCTGCACAGAGCCCTGACCTCAAACCTATCGAACACCTTTGGGATGAATTGGAACGCCGAATGTGAGCCAGGCCATACTTGTAGTGTAGAGACAGAATGCATGATAGAAAGAGGGAAAGCACAAGACAGAGAGAGAACCCACACAAGAGAAAGATAATTTGTGTCATACCTGTCTCTGCTTTGTGAATGGGAAGTACATTGGGTGGATATAACCCAGTAAAGTGAGAGCTGTAATTAGCACATTGGGAACAGACAGCAGTGCTTTTCACAGCATGCCTAGAAAGTCAAGCTCACCCTGACCTTATCAGTCCTGCTCATATTAGACAACAGGTACTGAGAAAACATTCAACAACACTCAACAAACTCAACCACACACTAAATTCTCTGAATCACTGACATGGGTTTTCCATCGGTCTACAATCAACACTTGACAGCAAAAGGCAATTTTCACATGAGTGTAAGCTAGGATGTACAAAAGAGCCTCTTCACTTACTATACTATTCATAAAATACCGCCGACTACGCATATTACTCAACATGTAAACTTGCGCACTTGCTAGTCTCGACCGCTACCTCCGGAGGTAGTGCACGACACTCGCCTGACAGTTTACCCCCTTGAAGCAGGGCAGTGTAAACAGAAATGTCTCGATGAGCCAACACTCCTCCAGTATAAATGATAATTGCAGAGCAATGTTTTTGAAACAGATGAAATGTGTAAGATATTTTCCTAATATTCGAGACTTGTTTTATTGAGTTTTTACTTGAAATTGCAGTAACAGCCTGTTACATTCTGAAATTGTTGCAGTAGCTGCTGGCTGCACTGAGCCACATAAAGCTATGGAAGCCCATCCCCACAAAAATACATGTAAACTGTAGATCATTCAAATAGAATATGGTTTTTCATTTGTGACATTGTGTGGTGTTTTCAGAGGTGCCACCACAGTTCCTAGAGTGGTGGGGCGGAAATTGTTTTCTTCGGACACAGAGTTTTTCCTGATCTGGTAGTAGGCTAACCTAACCAGCTCCAGACCCTAGTTGTAGCGTATGACATAGTAATAAATCAGCCGTAAAAAAAACACTTTTATATGGGCTATGATGGGACCAGATACAATTTTCTAAAAAACAAAACTCCTGGAAAAACTCCTGGCCCTTAGGAGGATGGACATATTGAAACCCTTTACACAGACAAAGAGACAACAACTGCAATTGGACAAAAACGAACAGGGCTGAGCTCGCTGTATGCAGGGTTGCGTGGTGTAGGCCTTTGCATCTGTAATTAAAAACATAATCATACTGTATGTCATCAATATTGTCTTGATTGATTAATTCCAGTCAATCATTTTGGATGGATAGGTAGCCTAGCCAACCGAAGTGTGAATATAAACCATATTTGATCACGTTAAAATTTTCTCCGAACACAAATAAATAGCCCTATTTTAGGCTATGAATACATATCTTAGGCTATAAAAATGTTACGTTTCCCCTGGCCAGGCCCATATGTGATCAGAGTGCATAGGCTTCTCGAGATTACAGTAGATTAGATACATGTATTAGTCACATGCACATTAGTCACACGCATATGTAATCGCAGGGTACACTGAAATTCTTATGCTCCGAGCTCCAACAGTGCAATATATATATTTTTAATGATATAGCTATTTAGGTAACACTTTACTTGACACCCAGTGTTATGACACATTTATCATTATGTACTAATATGTCATAATGTCATAATCTGTCATAATATGGTCGTAACACTGTCATGACCCATATATTTACAACTGTTGTGACATGTGCTATACAACGGGTGGGTCTAATCCTGAATGCTGATTGGTTAAAAGCACATTACAGCTGGTGTCTGTTCCACAAGTTACCAACGGCTAAATCTAAGACGTTAAAATGCCTATTTACTCTGTTCAATCTGACTGCGCAATCCACTGTCTCATCAGCCCAGCTAGGCAAGCTTCGACTGGAAGCCAGTGGAGTGTGTGGAGGAGTGAGGTGACATGGGAGAACTTGGGAAGGTTGAACACCAGGCGGGCTGCAGTGTTTTGGATAAGTTGCAGGGGTTTGATGGAACAAGCGGGGAGCCCAGCCAATAGCAGGGGGTGCTGAGGAGTATTTCTGTCTGTAATGAAGCCCTTTTGTGGGGGAAACTCATTCTGATTGTCTGGACCTGGCTCCCCAATGGACCTGGCTCCCCCATGGCTGCACCCCTGCCCAGTCATGTGAACTCCATAATTAGGGCCTAATTAATTTATTTCAATTGACTGATTTCCATATATGAACTGTAACTCAGTAAAATCTTTTGCATGTTGCATTTATATTTTTGTTCAGTATATATCATTGCAATTAGTAGACTCCAGGGAACACCCATATTACTTTTTAGAGTGTTTACATTTTAAACTATTGGAACTAACCATGTTAACATTGACGTTTTCACCAAACATTTTAAAGGATATGTATATATGGCATTTTTGGGGCATTTTATTATTTTTTCCAGACCACCTCAAACATTTTAAACCATCATTGGGCTGTATGTACCAATTATTTATGGAGATAAGGCCAAGTGAATCTAGTACAATATGTCCCCATGCCAGGGGGTAATGGACAAAATCTGTAATGGCACTATTGCCAAAAATACATGTCCCAACTGTGTGTGAAATTTGGTGGCTCTATCACAAAGTCCAACATTTCTTTCTGTAGCTGCTGGACTATGGTTAAAATTACCTCAATATGACCCCCATGACTATCTTAAGAGTATTTTATGATCAGAATTATTGTCCATATTATCTGTGGGGTTTATTTAGTGGGTAAATAACATTACAGTCATTTTGATATTTTTTTGAATAAATTCCKCCCTTTTTCTTCTAACAGGAAATTCGAATGGCAGCCATTTTAATTTCTATAATGGATGACTGACATGCTTCCCAGACTGCCCCCAATCTTTAAAATGTTAATTAAGGTATCAAGTATTAGTGTACCAAGTTTGATGCTTATATCATAAAGTGGAACAATCTCGGGTATATTTTGTTCTGGACTAAATGAGTGCTTGTTTCCTTTGAAATGGGGTCTGTTCGAATTAACTAAAAAACGTGGCATGCTAGCTCCATCCTGATGTTACATTGAACTAATTCCATGTAAAGAGAACAGAAGATCATCGGTTTGAATCTCACTTACGCTGGGCCACAATAAAAAAGAAATGTGTCTGCATGATCAATGCCTCAGCAAATTAATTTCCATGTGTCCTATCTGTGCTTGGAGTTTAAAACAGATACCCCAAACTAAGCTAGCAGTGTTATTAAAAGTCTTATTGAAACATTTTCTCATATGTTATTTAATTGCCTTAAAATAACCTATAATTTCCATTCCGATAATGTTAATATTGTTAGGTATTACTGCATGGTCGGAACTAGAAGCACAAGCATTTCGCTACACTCGCATTAACATCTGCTAACCATGTGTATGTGACAAATACAATTTGATTTGATTTGATAAAACTTCCTAGGAAAACTTTTAGGGACAAAAGTAAAAAGTTCTCAGAATCTCCTTGCAACCTAAAAATTGACATTCCCAGAACAGGTGAAATTTTWACTTCTGTTCTCAGAACATTAAAAAAAAATCTGTTTTACCCATCAGCAAACTTATGGCTTCATTCCCAGAACCAATAGGAAACCAAAAACGTACTTTCCCACAACTTCCAAGGAACCAAATGTGCTAGCTGGGAGCTGTTGGAGGAGGAGGAGAGATGGAGGGATATTACACTGTAAGAGTGATTTGATGTTAGCCCATAAGAGAGAAAGAGAATGCGCAGGAATGAGTCAATCGACTTTTGGAGATATTTGATGATGATCTGTGTGTTACAACAGAGAAGGATTGAGGGTAATATCCTGTGTGGGCCGTTATTGGATGTGATTGTCAGAGTTACAGGACTGTACAGATCCAGTAGTTACTGGAGGGGCAATTATCCTATCCCACCCCTGCTCTTATGTGGAGAGGCTCCGAGTGTGTGGCATGTGTGTGCATAATTAGCCTGGAAAAGTCCATTACAGAGGTGTGTGTGTGTTATCTGCTTATAACTCCAGTTCGATGGAGGCCCTCTAAGGACAATGAGAGCTGAGAGCTTTGTGTGTTGCTTTTCTCTGCATCTGATTGCTCACTGGCTTAATTGATCTCATTATTGAACTGGGCCTGAGGTTTTCTATTTATGCAGTTCACTAAACCATTTGAGATAAGGATAGTCTCTTATCCTTATCTAGTTTTTCTCAAGCTATTTAGCCAGGAACCATTACAAATGTCAAAACATCTATTCATTAGGTTAATTGTGCAATTAAGAGGAGATGTATGGTGGAAGCCAGCTGTGTTGTTGCCCTTAAGGTAGTGAGTTAATTGTTTCACTTGAAGCGGCAACTGTACACCACAAACAAAGTAATTCATAAAAAGAAAAGCCTCTTCAGGCATTTGAAATAATGAGGCTCAATAAGCTGATGTTTGCGATGAAAAAAACAGTGTACAGTAGACACGGACTCCACATGACCTCAAGTTCAAATAACATCACTGGCTTTGCTGGGTGACCAGCAATGAGTGGCTGTGTGTGTCTGCAACTGCCACATTTTCTCCTTTGTGTGAGGGTATAGAGAGAGAGATAGGGTGAGGGCAGAGAGAGAGAGAGAGGGTGAGGGCAGAGAGAGAGATAGGGTGAGGGCAGAGACGAGAGATAGCCTGAGGCAGAGAGAAGATAGCGTAGGCAGAGAGAGAGCGATAGGGTGAGGGCAGAGAGAGAGAGAGAGATAGGGTGAGAGGCAGAGAAGAAGAGAGAATAGGTGAGGCAGAGAAGAGAAGAGAGAGAGAGAGATAGGGTGAGGCAGAGAGAGAGAGAGATAGGGTGAGGGCAGAGAGAGAGATAGGGTAAGGGCAGAGAGAGAGAGAGAGCAGAGATTGATCCCAGCCTGCCACAGGCACCTGTGGTCAGACACTGATTTGGGGGTAGCAGCAATAAGTGACACATAAGAAACTTTCCTTTCGGAGCTAGAGAGCCCTTTTTGATTGCCGTGTAAATCTCTGCTCTGTAAAAGTGAAGGCCAATGCTTACGCTCATTTACATCTATAAATGATGGAGTGAAACTGTCTTTATTAGTGAGTAATTTTACCTAATGAATTAGAAGCAAGTAAACACACAAACACACTTACCTTCCTTGATCGTCCATCATAGTTTGATGATGACCATGACACAATTCATTGGGATGTGTCTGGGGTACGGTGAGTGTGCAGATTCCTGAAGAGGCCAATCTGAGCCCGGAACACTCTGGCACACTGGACATGATATGTTGGTAGCAGTCTCCTGAGGGACGGGTCTGTTGATACGGGGCTTGCGTTGTAGTCTCTTCACTATGGCATTTTTGATCATGCTTGTTTCAGAGGTGGTAGCACCGTCCCAGATGAGATTCCGCCAGGCGAGCAGGTGGAAGCCCACCTTGTACTCGCATCCCATTCTTCAGGTCTCTAAAGAAGATCTGATTAGGGAAGCGAGTAACAGTCATCCTGGTCCCATGGCCAGCCCATCTGAGCTGTGCTTTCATAAGCAGTGTGGGAATGCTTCTCATGTCGGCACACTGAGGACCTCAGTGTCATGCACGCACACACGACAGAGTTCAAATATTTGTTGACCATGGAAGAAATATCATCGAAATCTGTAGGTTTTCTGTTCTTGGCTCCATTATGTTATTGGGTTGCATCATATTCGAGTTCACAGTGTATCAGCTTAGCATTCTGGATTTTTCTGGTTGTATCATAATTGATTTATTCACCATTCTTCTCCCAGTAAAGTCCTACACAAGCATCTACATTTTTAACCCTATATATGTATCTTTAACACCATAGATGAACCATATATCACTGTACACATACAATATGGTGCCTCCAGCTCAGCAGAATTACAATATTATATATCCTGTCTAACCTCTTGCCTTAGTCCTGCTTCCACTCATGATCTTGCTGCAGGGATGTGACCAGGCCAGGACTAGAGAGGACTGCAGAGGTTCAGCACTATGGCCCACTCACTCACTATATCCCCTAATGGAAGTGCTTATGTCCTCCATCTCACTGCCCACACACTAACCTGACCCATGGGATCCCCAGCCTATACTGCAGCGGCAACTGGCAGGTTACAGGCAACACTCAGTGAATGAAGGATCTCTGTAGACAGGTTGTTGATGTGACTGATGCAAACCTATATTGAATAATGGCATTACCTATATGTAAAAAAAACTATGAAAATATTGTAAATATTGTAAGTAATTCAGAACACTAATTCCAACATTGTGCTAATCTGTCTTCTTTTTGTCAGTCTTGCCTGTTGCAATGTTCTATATTTGACATGTTTTATGGTAAAAATGAACCAGATATGCTGATTTGATTTATAGCCTATACTTTTCATGCATAAGTATTGAATGAGCAATGCTACTGTATAATGTGCCGTTTCTTATCTCCCTCCCTGCAGTGCTCTCTGACCCCTGTCATCATCCAATGACTGTAATATCAATCAATAGCAATTGATTATCTTGGCATTATTTCACACGCATCAGTTTGTAGAGTGCTCTGGAGAAGTCATTTATTTGAGTGCAAGGACCCATTCATCATCATTTACGTGTTAACTAGTAATCTCATAACTTCACAGAAAAAAAAACAATAAATTCAAGGAGTTCGATTTTCCATTCATATCATGTCAGTGCATAGAGACCCTGCTAATTTTTGCATTTGAAAATGGAGGCAGGGCTGATAGTTACCAAATAACAGAAACAAAAACACTGGAGAAAGTCATTCAGTTAACACAGCAGCAGACTTAGATTTATCAGCATTGAATAGTCTTTATTTGATATTTTGAAATGGACCATTCCTCAGAGATATCACAGGTCATCACTGTATATGAGGGAGGTTACAATATCCCTGTACACAAATCATTGAGGAATGGTTGGTTTTATGACATGTAAATGCAGCTATCACTGTCACCCTAACTATCCCAGTCTCAATTCTCTTTGGCGCCTAATGTCTGCTCCTCCGCAATATTACCACTGTAGCTATCAGAAGCATGCCTAATGATGTTCAAATCTCTACAATACCAGAGCGATAAAGAGCCTCCTTTCATCATCGATGGCAGTGAAAGCCATTGTTTTATTAATTGAGAATCATTAATGGCAAAGCGTTTTTCCATCCCAGCGCCTAATGAATTGACTTTATGCTGCTGAGGGGCTGCTGAGCTGCAGCTAACAGAATGCAATTCTAGACCTTAATGGGCCATTATGCTACATTCTAAATAATTTGCTGTCTTTTCTACTCCTTACTTTTCTCAGTCAAACTTTCACTTAGGCCCCCCTTCCAGCATTGGGGAACATTCCGCGTCCCTCCTGCGCGCGCACCCGCAACACATCTATTTCTARAGGCACGAGCACTGTTCATGACACAAACTGTTCACACCCCTCGTGTAGGTGGAGAGAACAAAGCTTAGGCTATTTCCTGGAACACGTTTTGTCATGAGGTGCAGCGAAATTGTTACAGTTTTAAAGCTTTTTTTGTTGTTGCAATTCTATGAATGTTGCCCTGTCTAAAGTGTATTCATGTCATATTTGAGTGACTCAAACATTATAACAAAATCTCTGGGCTAGAAAATCAAGCTTAAAAACATTAGCTAACATGGGCATGTTGATCTGGACATTTCTGAATTGCTCTCTAAGGTATGCAATGACTGACATGACAAGAGGAAAACTTGATGATGCATTACCCAATTTTMAAATAGTAGAACCTTGTGCCTTCTACTATTACAACTTTGAAGAGTAAGTTGAAGGCTGGACTGAGTTCCTTGAAAACGTTAAGGATTGCCCCCCCCTCACACCAACATCCACCGACCACTCACGCCCCCCACGGTTTGGGAACCACTGAATTAGAAATGCAGTATCACATTTCAGGTAAAACCCAAATGCAGACTGTGTTGAAGTAACAATGTTTATAATCCAGAGTAAGGCACAGAACGGTGCAAAGGCACAGAACGGCAGGCAGGCTCAGGGTCAGGGGCAGGCAGAGTGGTCAGGCAGGCGGGCTCAGAGTCAGGACAGGCAAAGGTCAAAACCAGGAGAGCGAGAAAAAGAGAGACTGGGGAAAAGCAGGAGCTGAGACACAAAATGCTGCTTGACTTGACAAACAAGACGAACTGGCAACAGACAAACAGAGAACACAGGTATAAGTACCGAGGGGATAATGGGGAGGATGGGCGACACCTGGAGGAGGATGGAGACAAGCACAAGGACAGGTGAAACAGATCAGTGTGTGACAGGGAGAGGAATCCTGTACGGTGAGCAGCCAGGTCTAGCCCCAGCCCTGATCCACCCAGAGAGAGAGAGAGAGAGAGAGAGAGAGTGTCTGTCTGTTGGCATTATGGCTCATTAGCTCACTGGGATGACTAAGTACTCAGCCCTCATTGGACCTCCATCATTAAATATGTTTTTGCCAAGGTTTTTGTGACCTGTATCCTCCAACACAAACCAGAATGTCCTTCCTTTCTGGTCCTTTCTTGTGATGATTTGAGGGAAGCACAGTCACTGTTTTTGTTCCTCTGGTTTTGTCCTGATCACTTTTATTATGGCAATTCCATTTTTGTCACCAGTTCATTTTGCTGATTGTGTAGGAATAAACAGCACAAAATCAATAGACTACACAGCAAGAATGTTCTCCCCAGCCCTGTTAAACAATAATCACAAGTCTAGATTACTGAGATACACATCTCACTGGGGTTCCTGGTGCTGGAGTTAATTCATTATATCCCTGTGCTCTGTGTGGTGTGGCTGGAACGCACAATGTGTTCCAATCATGCCAATCTGTCTCTCTCTCTCTCTCTCTCTCTCTCTCTCTCTCTCTCTCTCTCTCTCTCTCTCTCTCTCTCTCTCTCTCTCTCTCTCTCTCTCTCTCTCTCTCTCTCTCTCTCTCACAAATGTTGTTTTCAAAGTAAGATTTTCTTTGTCCCCAACAATTAGCTTTAGGTGTATTTTTTCAACATATTTTCAGATAAAATTCCCACTGGGTGAAAATTGGTAGTAATTACACCATTATACACTCTTGGGAATTGCCTATCATGAACCAGGTGTTCTGAATTGATGACTGTATCTCTGTAGTTTGCTATTGTTTCACTGACAATAACATAGAGGAGACAGTAACCCGCATTGCAGGATCAATCACACCAATCAACGCTAGCTATCTGTGTGTAACTTCACTTCACATCACAACATAACATGCTGAGTTACTGAAGCAGCTGATTATTGAATGTCATGAGGAGCAGGGTGGCGAAATAGAATTCTACTTTTCAATTCACACTACATCCTTGCCTTACCTTTCGTTGTGGCTGGCAACGTGAAAATCTTGGTCCACAGCTCAAATTGGCTGTAAATATCATAGTAGCCACTACTAGTCAGTCAGCACAAACTATTCAACAGCGACAGAAATGTTTCAAAACATATTACAATATTGAATAATGCAACCTAACCATATTACACTCTAAAATAATGTAACAATTCACAAGTATGTATGTGCAGACAATTAAAGGGTTTATTTTCTGGTCTGTATGCTACACTCATTACATTTGATGCTATAACAGCATGTCTTCAACTGGTCAAACTAAACAAGCATTGAAACTTCACATTGAAGAACATAAGGTTGTTATTTGAAATAAAAACATGCATTATGTTATTGCCCGCCACTGCATCGAAGCCAACCATGGCTCACCTTCCTCCCTATAATGTTGTTGGCTTGGTTTTTGCGGTCTCTGTGTCTCCGGATTCACAGACACCCAAATATCACCTATGTATATTTTGATATGGCCCATTAATTAACGAGACACACTATCTCTAATTTTATTTTGTGTTATAATTTGCCATTTACCTTGAAACATATTGTCATTAGATTTAAAAAAAGAAATGTTGTGTCTCAATGAGCCACTAGGCTATAAATAGGAGCTACAGTAAGTGCAATGGTCAGGTCAACCTGAGGAAGACGTCAGTCACCTGTCCGCATCCTGTACAATGGCTTGAAGTGAGAAATCAATCTCTGCCTAGTTTTGTTGAGTGCTCCAACTCCTTTTAACCTCAAATTAGTCCTTTTGGTTTATCTTGGGACAGTGCATTCGGAAAGTTTTCAGACCCCTTAATTACCCCCACATTTTGTTACATTACAGCATTATTCTAAAATAGATTTTTTCTTTTTCTTAAATTCTTAAATTCGTCATCAATCATACCCAATAATGATGAAGCAAAAACAGGTTTTTAGAAATGTTTGCACATTTTTGTATTACATTTCTTTATTTTTTTGTTGTTGTTGAAATAWCACATTTACATAAGTATTCAGACCATTTACTCAGTACTTTGCTGAAGCACCTTTGGAAGCGATTACAGCCTTGAGTCTTCTTGGGTATGACGCTACAAGCTTGGCACACCTGTATTTGGGGAGTTTCTCCCATTCTTCTCTGCAGATCCTCTCAAGCTCTGTCAGGTTGGATGGATGAGCATCGCTGCACAGCTATTTTCAGGTCTCTCCAGAGATGTTWGATCAGGTTTAAGTCCGGGCTCTGGCTGGGCCACTCAAGGACATTCAGAGACTTGTCCAGAAGCCACTCCAACGTTGTATTGGCTGTGTGTTTAGGATCACTGTCCTGTTGGAAGATGAACCTTCACCCCAGTCTGAGGTCCTGACTGCTCTGGAGAAGGTTTTCATCAAGAACCTCTCTGTACTTTGCTCCGTTCATCTTTCCCTCGATCCTGACTAGTATCCCAGTGTCTGACACTTAAAAACATCACCACTGCATGATGCTGCCACCACCATGCTTCACRGTAGAGATGGTATTGGGCAAGTGATGAGAGGTGCCTGGTTTCCTCCAGACGTGATCCTTGGCATTCAGGCCAAAGAGTATAATCTTGGTTTCATCAGAACATGGTCTGAGAGTTCAATCTTGTTTCTCATGGTCTGAGAGTACTTTAGGTGCCGTTTGGCAAACTCCAAGCGGGCTGTCAAGTGCCTTTTACTGAAGAGTGGTTTCCGTCTGGCCACTCTACCATAAATGCCTGATTGGTGGAGTGCTGCAGAGATGATCTGTCAGAGTGATCATCAGGTTCTTGGTCACCTCCCTGACCAAGGCCCTTCTCCCAAGATTGCTCAGTTTGACCGGGCAGCCAGCTCTAGGAATAGTCTTGGTGATTCCAAACTTCTTCCATTTAAAAATGATGGAGGCCACTGTGTTCGTGGGGAGCTTCAATGCTGCAGACATTTTTTTGTACCCTTCCCCAGATCTGTGCCTCGACACAATGCTGTCTCTACGGACAATTTCTTCGACCTCATGGCTTGATTTTTGCTCTGACATGCACTGTCAACTGTGGGGCCTTATATCGACAGGTGTGTGCCTTTCCAAATCATGTCCAATCAATTGAATTTACCCCAGGTGGACTCCAATCAAGTTGTAGAAACATCTCAAGGATGATCAATGGAAACAGGTTGCACCTGAGCTCAATTTTTAGTCTCATAGCAAAGGGTCTGAATACTTATGTAAATAAGCTATTTCATTTTTGTTTTTTTTATCGATTTACAAACATTTCTAAAAACRTGTTTTCACTTTTTAATTTTGGGGTATTGTGTGTAAAATGATGAGGAAAGATTTTTGTTTAATCCATTTTAGAATAAGGCTGTAACGTAACAAAATGTAGAAAAAGTGAAGGGGTGAAGGTACACCATCGAGAGTATACTGTTGCATCACGGCCCGGTATGGAAACTCCCATTGCCGCTGAGCGCAAGGCTCCACAGAGGGTGGTACTCTCAGCCAAATTGGGTGCACAATCCCTTCCCTCCAGGACACCTACAACACCAGGTGCTGCAGGAACAATATTAGGAAGGTGTTCCTAATGTTTGTATACTCAGTGTATAGTGTTATTTTATGGCTGGTTATGACACCTACATAAGAGTGTCAAAACCCAAAACCTACTACACAAGGAAAAAGATTCCATTACACCATAGCCTAAGTGTCAATAGTATGTTTATGTTATATATATTTGTATTAATTGAACATATTAAATGACAGTATAATTGTTATTGTGTACATATTGATGTCAGACATGCACATATCCCAATGCTATGTTGTTGATGACTGGGATGAATGCAGGAGCAGATTTCAGGTGCAGGACATGATACCCCATTTTTGACTGATGACTGATAGAATGGCATGTACGTGATAATGCTTATTGACAGTGTGATAAAGTGTATTTTCTTAGTCCAAGTTAAGTGACACAGGATGATCATAATGCTTCATGAAAGTGTCATACAGTTTATTTTCTACAAGTTATTTCAAATATGTGTAACGCTCGTCGTTTCGAGGAGAAGGAGAAGACCAAGGTGCAGCGTGGTAAGTACTCATAATTACTTTTAATGAATACTAACAAAACAACAAAAACGATAAACGAACAGTTCTGCCAGGTGAACATACACTAAACAGAAAACAACCACCCACAATGGAAAATAGGCTACCTAAGTATAGCTCCCAATCAGAGACAACGATAGACAGCTGCCTCTGATTGGGAACCACACCAGGCCAAACACAGAAATAGACAACCTAGACATACAACATAGAATGCCCACCCACATCACACCCTGACCAAACAAAACATAGAAACATACAAAGCAATCTATGGTCAGGGCGTGACAATATGAGGGGAAAAAAACATGATTGTAAATAATTCATTACAACAACAAAGGATTTAAGGATTCYAGGATTTAAGAAACAAACTTTCAAACAAAAATACATTTCTTGGCAGGGAAAGTAATTATTTGAATAAATGTAGGTTTTGACACTCTTATGTAGATGCCATAACCAGCCATAAAATTATTAAGTGATAATGGCCGGGAAGCCGGTGTTTGAAGGAAATATTGGCATGGGTGTTGTTAGACGAAGTCGAGAACCAGCAAACCGTGCCAATATATCCTCCAAACACCGGCTTAGAGGGCATTATCACTTTTATACAACGGGTTACCAACATATTCAAATAATGATTTACAGATTTGAATTAAAAACGTTATTTTGATTAATGTATTGATATCTTTCATCCTTCCACAAGATATGGTCCTTCATATGGATCTTCACACGGTCCTTTGCTGTTGTTCTGGGATTGATTTGCACTTCTCGTACCAAAGTACGTTCATCTCTAGGAGACAGAACGCGTCTCCTTCCTGAGCGGTATGACGTATGCGTGGTTCCATGGTGTTTATACTTGCGTACTATTGTTTGTACAGATGAACGTGGTACCTCCAGGCTTTTGGAAATTGCTCCCAAGGATGAACCAGACTTGGCTGATTTCTTTTGATTTTCCCATGATGTCAAGCAAAGAGGCACTGAGTATGAAGTTAGGCCTTGAAATACATCCACAGGTATACCTCCAATTTACTCAAATGATGTCAACTAGCCCATCAGAAGCTTCCAAAGCCATGACATCATTTTCTGGAATTTTCCAAGCTGTTTAAAGGCACAGTCAACTTCTGACCCACTGGAATTGTGATGTAGTGAATTATAAGTGAAATAATCTGTCTGTAAACAATTATTGGAAAAATTACTTGTGTCATGCACAAGTAGATGTCCTAACCGACTTGCCAAACTATAGTTTGTTAACAAGACATTTGTGGAGTGGTTGAAAAACGAGTTTTAATAACTCCAACCTAAGTGTATGTAAACTTCCGACTTCAACTGTAAGTGTACCAAGTTGGAACATAGAGTTAACCATTAGACATGTAAAAACAGAACGTAAGCAGAATCTACAGTGAAGAGGCGACTCTTGGATGGTGGCTTTCTAGGCAGTTCCCCTGTCCAGTGTCTGTGTTAGTTTTCCCATCATAATATTTTCTTATTTTTGGGCCAGTCTGAGATATGGCTTTTTCTTTGCAACTCTGCACTAGAAGYCCAGRATCCCGGAGTCGCCTCTTCACTGTTGACGTTGAGACTGGTGTTTTGCGGTTACTATTTAATGAAGCTGCCAGTTGAGGACTTGTGAGGCGTATGTTTCTCAAACTAGACACTCTAATGTACTTGTCCTCTTGCTCAGTTGTGCACCGAGGCCTCCCACTCCTCTTTCTATTCTGGTTAGAGCTAGTTTGCGCTGTTCTGTGAAGGGAGTAGTACACAGCGTTGTACGAGATCTTAAGTTTCTTGGCAATTTCTCACATGGAATATCCTCAATTTCTCAGAACAAGAATAGACTTATGAGTTTCAGAAGAAAGGTCTTTGTTTCTGGCCATTTTGAGTCTGTAATCGTACCCACAAATGCTGATGCTCCAGATACTCAACTAGTCTAAAGAAGGCCAGTTTTATTGCTTCTTTAATCAGTACAACAGTTTTCAGCTGTGCTAACATCATTGCAAAAGGGTTTTCTAATGATCAATTAGCCTTTTAAAATTCTAAACTTGGATTACGTGCCATTGGAACACAGGAGTGATGGTTGCTGATAATGGGCCTCTGTACGCCTATGTAGATATTTCATTTAAAAAATCTGCCGTTTCCAGCTACAATAGTCATTTACAACATTAACAATGTCTACATTGTATTTCTGATCATTTTGATGTCATTTTAATGGACAAAAAATGTGCTTTTCATTCAAAAACAAGGACTTTCGTAGTGACCCCAAACTTAGAACGGTAGTGTATAATATTTGAAAATGTAGCTAGTCTCTTACCCGTATACATGGATGATCGCTTCACGGCAGACTGGAACCCCTTTAACTCTGTTTTGTTTGTACAGCTTGTTTGGGCCGCGTTGTTTCAAGTCACTCTTGTTCATACTGACCGTGTGCAGAAGGTAGTTCATCACAACTTTTCCCCACTGATCTTTGTCGATAGCGCCTGCTAAATTCAGGGCAATGATGTTGTTGAGAACAGTAGTAATAATTTTTCAGTTCTCCATGTCTAACATTATATCTTTCTAAAAAGCCGTGGTAGCAAGCATTATCTACACATACTGAGCAGCTCATGTTATAGACAGAAGCATGCTAGATGGCAGACAAATCCGAACTCATTTCCGGGCATGTCCAGCCCATCATGGCTAGCAGCAAGGTTCCTGACTTTTTCTGTGGCTAAAACAATTAGGATGATAATTTAACAATTGTATTGGTATTTACAGAATGCATACAATTTTGTTGTTTTAAGGCACATGAAAGTTCACATGTTCCAGAAGGCATTTCTGCCAAAAAACACATTTTGATAAAAAAATACAAATAAACGTTCAAATTCCTCTCCTGTGAAGCAGTGACATGCGACATACTGTATGCCTAGCTTCCTGAAACGGGTTCCAAATTGTTCCGAGAACATTAAGAAAACTTTCCATAAAAACAACAAGAAAACATTTGTAATGTTCAGAAAACATTTTAAGAATGTTATTTAAGAAAAGTAATTCCGTTCTCAGCATCGACAAAACTCTATTCTCTATCTTGCTAAGTGTATACAGGCGTGTTGGCCGCACCCACTAATTTGAGATATTTTGTTTTAATAGATTCGTCCATATAACCTTCACCTTTCATGTTATGCAACCTGCATATAATGTTTCTCCTTTGTCGCAGAACCGCACACAAATCCAGCTTTACCATGTCCAACCATAAGTCCTTGATGAATATAAATAACCAATATATCTCAAATAAGGAAAATAAAGAAATTGCATGACATCTTAGTGTTATGACTTAACAAAAATATACATGGAAAATAGGAAACAAACTTACTCTTAACTTGGACGCACACAACTGGAAAAAAACTGAGGAATGGCTTGACAATACAAACGAAAGGTGTGAATTAGCGTATCAGGGCAGTCCTGATACTTAGTGACAAGTGTGTGGCATTGAGAGAGAGCCAACAGGTGAAATCAAGATGGCTGATCAAGTTCCATCTCAATAGTATGCTTCTCCGCTCTGAGGGGTTTTGTACAGCCGCCAACCAGCTGCATGGGGCTGTATTGGACATGATTCACATATCTCCATCAGTAATTAGTACATACAGCCCAATGAGGGCTTAAATGTTTGAGGAGGTCTGGAAAAAACAATAAAACGGCCCAAAGATGCGATACAGTATATACTGACTGAAAGGTATTCCTTAAAACGTTAATAGAAAGTGGTGAAAACGTGTGCCAACTTTTTGTTTTGTAAATGTTTTCATGGCTAGTTCCAATAGTTTACATGTAAACACCCAAAAATATATGTGGGTTTTCGCTGGAGTCTACTGATTGCAATGACTTATAATATGATATTCTGTTTTGTGTCAATTTTATGAAATGTGACTGGAAACCTGCCCTCTACATGTCACTTTAGGTAAAATCCCATAGGAATGCATTATGTCCGGAAGAGAGACAGGCAACCCATTATGATGAGACCTTTCAGTCTTTACACAAAGTGAGTAAACTACTATATAAAGATGTCTAGCTATAGAGCCATTGCAGATTGAAAAACCTATTATACTCGAAAATACTAGTTTTCCAAAATGAACGCCAACCAGCAACATTGGTTCCAATTGGACAGGATCTCCATAAATAATTGGTACAAACAGCCCAATGAGGCTGAAAATATTTGAGGTGGTGTGGATAATATAATAAAATGACCCAGGTATGCCTTATGCACGTGTCCTTTAGACTTATTATTATTATTTATGGAGATATGGCCATGTGAATCCTGTCCAATATGGCACTATGGAGCTGGTTGGTAGCCATTTTGGAAAACTGAGTATAATCAGGGGTGTGGTGCTGCTAGAGCAGGTCACTTAATGAATGATTTCTTACTATTCTACCGAACAGCCTGAATATAATAGGATACTATAACATTACTGTAAGTCCAAAAACACCACAACATTTCTTATGAAATTTAAGGATGATTGTGCTGAATGGTCATGTTTTTTTCTCATGATGCGGCCATAACTAAACAGTGCGCCCGTCGGATAAATGTGCTCTGATGGAAACAATACAGGTAGGCTAGTCTGTGTCTTGTTAATTAATATCATCTGCTATGAAATCCACTCAAATAGTATTTACTCACATCACTCAAGAAGATCTAAATGCATATTCTCGTGAAACTGAGTGAGATCTTAATGGTTATGGTTTGCATTCAGACGCAGCTTGGACATTTGATGATGACAGTGATGGCCTATTTTTAAATGTTACAAACATTTATGCAAGTCAATGTGTGTAGGCATACGTTGCATTTGGGTAATGTGTTTTTTGCATGTAAAATTATATTATTCAACAGACTAATTGTGATATGCACTACACCACATTTTACGTCACATTTACATTTGAGTCATTTAGCAGACGTTATTATCCAGATCGACTTACAATTAGTGCATTCATTTTAAGATAGCTCGCTGGGACAACCACATATCACAGTCATAGTACATGTTTCCTTAATAAAGTACCTATCAGCAAAGTCAGAGCTAGTAAGGGGGGAAAAAAGTATTACTTTAGATTAGATTCAACTTTAATGTCATTGAACAAGTACAAGTACAGTACAACAAAATGCAGTTTGCATCTAACCAGAAGCGCAAATAAAAGAGTACAAAAAATGTAGAAGTGAAACAATTAAGTACAATGTATGTTATTAAGTGGGATGTATAAATGTGCAATGAAGGCAAATGGCAAGTACAAATGGCAAGTCTAAATGTGCAATGAAGGCAAATTGAAAGTGCAAGGAGGCATGCAACTGAAATGCAGGGATAGCAGCAATGAGATTACGGAAGTAGACATACACATGTACAACTGAATAATGTCCTTAATCAGACTTTACAAAGCAATGTCAGAGTCCAGTAGTACCGTGAAGAGTGCAAAGAAGGTAGTGCAACCAGGTCCCTAAGAGGCAGTACTAAGCGGTGGGCGGGTGGATATGGCTAGTGCCGTGTCACAGAGTTCAGCAGGGTTACAGTAGCTGGAAAGAAACTGTTCTTGAGCCTGCTAGTGCGGGAACGTAGAGATCTGTACCCCCTGCCTGTTGGTAGGGGGGYAAACAGTTTGTGGCATGGATGTGAAGGGTCCCTGATGATGTCGCACACCCTACGCAGACACCGCTTGCGCTGTAGGTCTACGGTGGCAGGGAGCTGGGCACCAGTGATGTGCTGGCCGGTTTTCACCACCCGTTGCAGGGACTTACGGTCAGCCACGGAGCATCCGCCAAACCACACTGTGGCGCAGTTAGTCAGAATGCTCTCGACCATGCAGTGGTAAAAGTTCACCAGGATCTTGGGAGCCTTTTTCAGCCTCCTCAAAAAGTACAGGTGCTGCTGCACCTTTTTGACCAGGGTTGAGGTGTTGAGGGTCCAGGAGAGGTCCTCGGAGATGTAGAAACCCAGGAATTTGAAGCTGGGCATATGCTCCACCTCAGTGTCATCAATGAGAACTGGGGCGTGGCTGCAGCTTTTAGACTTCCTGTAATCCACAATGAGCTCCTTGGTTTTCTTTTCATTAAGGACCAGGTTGTTGTCAGTGCACCATGCAGCCAGGTGCTTGACCTCCTCCCTGTAGGCTGACTCGTCATTGTCACTGATCAGGCCTACCAGCGTGGTGTCGTCTGCGAACTTGACGATGGTGTTGGAACCGTGTACAGGAACGCAGTCGTAGGTGAAGTGGAAGTACAGGAGGGGGCTCAGCATGCAGCACTGTGGCACACCGGTGTTCAGGTTCAGGGTTGAGGAGGTGAAGTTGTCTAACCTGACAGACTGGGGTCTGTTGGTTAGGAAGTCCAAAGTCCAGTTACAGAGAGAGGGCTTGATCCCTAGGTCATAGAGTTTGGTGACCAGCCTAGAGGGAATAACCGTATTGAATTCTGAGCTAAAGTCTATGAACAGCATTCTCACATAGGCGTTGGTTTTGTCCAGGTGGGTCAGGGCAGAGCATTAAGCTGTGGAGATGGCGTCCTCTGTAGACCTGTTCGGTTGGTAGGCAAACTGTTGGGGATCCAGTGTTGGAGGGAGGCAGGACTTAAGGTAGTCCAAAACCAGTCTTTTGAAAGCACTTCATGATCGTGGGGTGAGTGCAACAAGTCGGAAAACATTCAGACTTGATGCGGTTGACTGCTTCGGCACCGGCACAATGGTTGCAGTCTTAAAGCACATGGAGACAACCGCCTGGGCCAGTGACAGGTTGAAAATGTCAGTGAAGACCTCGGCCAGCTGCCCAGCACATGCTCTAAGCACACGACCGGGGACACCATCAGGACCAGCAGCCTTGCGTTCATTCACCCTGCTCAGTGCAGACAACACATCTGCGATGGATAATCTGAGGAGGAGGTCGTCTGGGGGGAGCTCAGCTTTGATGACTGGATCTTTGTTGTCCCTGTCGAAGCGAGCATAGAACCTGTTTATCTCGTCGGCGATGGAGACGTCGCTGGCTGCGGGGGTAGGGTTCTTTGGCCATTAGTCTGTGATGGCTTGGATGCCCTGCCACATGCATTGAGGGTCAGAGTTGTTGTTGAAGTGCTCCTCAATCCGCAGTTTGTGGTCATGTTTAGCCATCTTGATGCCCTTTATCAGGTTGGACCTGGATGAGCTGCAGGCTTCCGCATCGCTGGATCTGAAAGCAGCGTTGCGTGCCTTTAGCAGTAGTCGAACCTCTCTGTTCATCCAAGGCTTATGGTTGGGGAAGGTCTTTATTAGTTTATGGGTAGTGATATTGTTGATGCAGGATGGTGATTTAATCCAGAACGGAAGAAGCATGTGTTTCAATGTACGTATGGGAGTCAAGGGTGGCATGAGTGGCAAACAATCTCCAGTCTATGTGTTGAATATGGTGCTGTAGTAATGAGTCTGACCCCTCTGGCCACACTTTGACTGTCCTCACTGATGGTTTCGTGCTTTTAATGAGGGTTGGGGAGTAGGAACAGTGATCAGAGTGTCCCAGGTGTGGGGGGGGGGGGGCTTTGTAAGCCTCCGGAATGTTTGTATACACGTGGTCTAGTGTATCAAATCAAATCAAACTTTATTTGCCACATGCCCCGAATACAACAAGTGTAGACATTAACGTGAAATGCTTACCAAGTAAAAAATATTTACCAAAATATTTACCAAGTAGGCTAAATAAAAAGTAATAATAAAAAGTAACACAATAAGACTAACAATAACGAGGCTATATACAGGGGGCACCGGTACCGAGTCAGTGTGTGGAGGAACAGGCTAGTTGAGGTCATCTGTACTGTACATGTAGGTGGGGGCGAAGTGACTATGTATAGGTAACAAACAAACAGGGAGTAGCAGCAGTGTAAAANCAGGCTAGTTGAGGTCATCTGTACTGTACATGTAGGTGGGGGCGAAGTGACTATGTATAGGTAACAAACAAACAGGGAGTAGCAGCAGTGTAAAAAAGGGAGGGGGGTCAATGTAAATTGTCCGGTTGCAATTTTTATGAATTGTTTAGCAGTCTTATGGCTTGGGGGTAGAAGCTGTTGAGGAGCCTTTTGGTCCTAGACTTGGCGCTCCGGTACCGCTTGCAGTGCGGTAGCAGAGAAAACAGTCTATACTGTTTTGTCGGTGATCAGGCCTACCACTGTTGTGTCGTCMGCAAACACAATGATGGTGTTGGAGTGTTTGGCCACGCAGTCGTGGGTGAACAGGGAATACAGGAGGGGACTAAGTACACACCCCTGAGGGGCCCCAGTGTTAAGGATCACCGTGGCAGACGTGTTGTTGCCTACTCTTACCACCTGGGGGGCGGTCCGTCAGGAAGTCCAGGATCCAGTTGCAGAGGGAGGTGTTTAGTCCCAGAGTCCTTAGCTTAGTGATGAGCTTCGTGGGTACTATGGTGTTGAACGCTGAGCTGAAGTCAATGAACAGCATTCTCACATAGGTGTTCCTTTTGTCCAGGTGAGAAAGGGCAGTGTGGAGTGTGATTGAGATTGTGTCATCTGTGGATCTGTTGGGGCGGTATGCGCATTGGAGTGGAGTGTCCGGGAGGATGGTGTTGATGTGAGCCATGACCAGCCTTTCAAAGCACTTCATGGCTACCGACGTGAGTGCCAAGGGACTGTAATCKTTTTGGCAGGTTACCTTCAATTCCTTGGGCACAGGGACTATGGTTGTCAGCTTAAAACATGTTGGTACTACAGACTCGGTCAGGGAGAGGTTGAAAATGTCAGTGAAGACACTTGACAGTAGGTCCGCGCATGCTTTGAGTACACGTCCTGGTAATCCGTCTGGTCCAGCGGCTTTGTGAATGTTGACCTGTTTAAAGGTTTTGTTCACATCAGCTACCYAGAGCATTATCACACAGTCATCCAGAACAGCTGGTTGCTCTTGTGCATGCTTCAGWGTTGCTTGCCTTGAAGCGAGCATAAAAGGCATTTAGCTTGTCTGGTAGGCCCGCGTCACTGGGCAGCTCGCGTCTGMGCTTCCCTTTGCAGTCCATCATAGTTTTCAAGCCCTGCCACACCCGATGAGCGTCAGAGCTGGTGTAGTAGGATTCAATATTAAATCCTGTATTGACGCTTTGCTTGTTTGATGGTTCATCTGAAGGCATAGTGGGATTTCTTATAAGCATCCGGATTAGTGTCCTGCTCCTTGAAATCGGCAGCTCTAGCCTTTAGCTCGATGCAGATGTTGCCTGTAATCCATGGCTTCTGGTTGGGATATGTACGTATTGTCTCCTCTAGTGGGGCAGGAGACACTTTGGTGGAAATTGGGAAAAACAGTTATCAGATTTGAGTGGTTAATATCCCCTGCAACAATAAAAGCACCAGCAGGATGTGCAGTTTTCTGTTTGCTAATAGCAACCTGCAGTTATTTCATTGCTAGTTTAGCATTAGCATCCAGAGGTACATAGGCTGCAGTAACAACAATGGACGTGAGCTCCCGAGGCAAGTAGAAAGGCCTGCACCTATTAATCAGGTACTCCAGATTGGTTGAGGAGTGACTCTCTGTTTTGTTACTGTCTGTACACCATGCTTTGTTTGCATAAATGCACAGACCACCTCCTCTGGTCTTACCAGAGTCCTCTGCTGTACGATCAGCCCGGAAGACGTTGCGCCCCTCTAGCACAATACCGCTGTCAGGTATGCTGTTGTTTAGCCACATTTCCGTGAAAATTATGACGCTGCAATCCATAATCCTTTTTTGTGAGATAATATTTAGTCGTATTTCGTCCATTTTGTTTGCCAGTGACCGGACGTTAGCGAGGAAAAGGCCAGGTAATGCCACAGCAATTGGGGGTGCTGTGGCAATATTTAAGATACTCTTTGAATAGGTAGGATTTCAGATGTTTTCTGAAGATGGCCAGGTACTGTCCAAGCTTCAGGGGGAAGCTGGTTCCACCAATGGGGTGCCAGGACAGAGAAAATATTGGACTGGGCTAATCTGGAGCTGTTCTCCTGTAGATGTGGGAGGGCCAAGAGACCAGAGGTGGCAGAACGGAATACTCGGGTTTGGGTGTTGGGTTTGAGCATAGCCTGAAGGTACAGTTGAAGTCGGAAGTTTACAATTATGCAGACTAAGTGCTAACATGCAACATAGACATAGACAATTACCCACAACAGCCTAATGCCCATGGCTGCCTTAAATATGGCTCCCAATCAGAGACAACAATAAACAGCTGTCTCTGATTGAGAACCAAACCAGGCAACCATAGACTTTCCTAAACACCTACACTGAACACAACCCCATACACTATACAAAACCCCCTGTACAATACAACCACCCAAGACGAGACAAATACACACAAACATCCCCCATGTCACACCCTGACCTAACTAAAATAATACAGAAAACAAAGATAACTAAGACCAGGGCGTGACAAGAACATTTGTGGGCAGAACTGAAAAAGTGTGTGCGAGCAAGGAGGCCTACAAACCTGACTCAGTTACACCAGCTCTGTCAGGAGGAATGGGCCAAAATTCACCCAACGTATTGTGGGAAGATTGTGGAAGGCTACCCGAAACTTTTGACCCAAGTTAAACAATTTAAAGGCAGTGCTACCAAATACTAATTGAGTGTATGTAAACTGCTGACCCACTGGGAATGTGATGAAAGAAATAAAAGCTGAAATAAATCATTCTCTCTTCTATTATTCTGACATTTGACATTCTTAAAATAAAGTGGTGATTCTAACTGACCCAAGACAGGGAATTTTTACTAGGATTAAATGTCAGGAATTGTGAAAAACTGAGTTTAAAAGTATTTGGCTAAGGTGTATGTAAACTTCCAACTTCAACTGTACATGCTCAGCCTTCATTCTGCTTACACATGTCTAATATTTAACCCCATATTGATTCTGCTCACTACTTCTGAGAAAACAGTATAGGAAATGAAAAATCCCCAAAGTTCTGGACATTCTCCAACACTATGCAAATATGCAAGTAACTATTTCACTGTACCGTTTACACCTTTTGTATTCTGTGCATGTGACAAATAAACTTGGATTTGATTTGATATAGTGTGTGTTTACCAGAGATGGTTATGTGAATAACAACATGACCTGCACCAATGCCAAATTAGGATATAGGCCAAGGACAATTTTTACCTGGAGTTTTCCTTATTGTAGGATACTACTTTCACCACTTTTGGTCTTGCAAATCTTTGATTGTTTACTACACTACTTTACTCATTCTGTTTATCACATGGCCTCATATGTGACTCCTTAAAGAGATGTGTGGGGCTAAGGCTTAAGAGGGGGTGAACGATTCTGAATGGGTGTAGACAAAGAGCTCTCTAGTAGGTGTACCAAAAGCAGAATTACTTTCCAATTGTTCATCAACTGCAGTGTATGATATAACATTTTGTGGCTCTGAGTCTATACTTTTAACCAATGTAAAAAACACAATTTAAAATGTTGCTACATTAGACCGAATTGAAGTGGTCGGTCACATTTGAGAACATGAACAGAACCACGAGGAAACCTGTAGGAAAAGTTATGCTGACATACTGAAATTCCCACAGAAGGAACGTTGTTTCTTAATATTCTCTGAACTATTTGAGACATGACTTTAAATAAAACCATGTGGAAACCTGTAGGAAAAGTTATGCTGAAGTACCTAAATTCTCACAGAAGAACATTGTTTCTTAACTATTTGAGAACATTCGAAATGTCAAACCAGTTGGAGAATCTTCCTAGACCATTACCAAAGTTGAAATTAAATTTATCCACATTTGAACTTTTTTCTTTTTTTTCAATTTAAAGTTTTATTAAGTTTTCAATCAACCAACCAAACACATTCCACATTCACAGATGTGACAGACTTTAAAAAAAAAATTATAATAAAAAAATTGTTATATATATATATATATATACACATATATATATACATACATACATACATACATATACATACATACATACACACATACACACAAATAATAATTATAACAAAATTTTAAATATAGAACTTGCAGCAGCACTATCAAGGTTCTTATTAGCTATTTCCAGCCTTAGCTGAGATGACGAGCCAATGATTAAGATTTACAGCACCTTACACAACACGCATCTGCTCACCTCCCCGATCCCCCATTCACTCTGTCCAATTTGAGATATAGTGGAGTAGTGGAGACCAGAGTCTATCAAACTTGGGCTGTCTCTTGTGGAGGTCATAAGTGAGCTTTTCAGAGGGAGAAAGTCAACAATCTGGTCAATCCACATTTTAAATGTAGAGAGGTACTAGAGGCCCACAATAGAAGGATACATTTCTTAGCAAAGTATTGTAATGGTCATGAGCAAATTTTCTCTGGTCAGGATCAAGAACAAAGTCCTGCTGGGCATTAAGAAGATAGAGACACGGGGTCATATCAAACTGTACATCTAGTATTTTCTGTGCAGCAGTATGTATAGATTGCCAAAATCTGGCAATTCTCTACAGCTCCAAATACATGCATATAGGTTCCACTTTCAGAGGTAACATCTTTTACAGTTAGGAGAAATGTCTGTTTTCATTTTATGGAGTCTCAAGGGAGTGTAATAAAATTCTGTACAAAAATTTGTAATTAGAATTCTTTCATTTTTACATTAGTAAGGAGCAGTATAACCCTGTCGCAACCTCCGCCCATAACTCATCACTGCTAGTCAGACCAGGGTCCCCTTTTCCCAGATTATTTTCAAAGGAGTAAAGGAGGAGCCTCCTTTCTCAGAAAGGAGTCTATAGATAGATATTTTGCCTTTAATGGATTGTGCTGTGACAAGAAGGGTTTCAACTTCGTTCAACTGAGTTCCTAAACCTCCTCTTGGAAGTAAATGAGGAGATTGACATGTCTAATTTTGAAGATATTTAAAAAAATGGATTCTTGGCACATTGAATTCACTGCAGAGCTCTTGAAAGGATTTCAAGTGTAGTGGGTCTTCTGATGAAATAGTTCTGAAAAGGTCCTGATTCCTAGAGTATGCAAAAGATTAAAGTTGGCATCCCTCAGGGCTTTTGGCAAGTCTGGTTGGCCTACTTAAGGCGAGTGAGAGCCTTTGGGAGGAGATGCCCAGGTATTTCTTACAGTCCCTCCACGCTAGTAGGGTGCTGTAAATCACAAATGTTTGGCTATGTTGCCCACTCACTAAAGTTTATTAATGAATATATGTGAGCTTAGTGCAATGAACCACAGGATTGGGCTTCTATCTGGATCCCCGTTGACTCTTGTCGTTTGTGATCCATGTTAGCATGTTTGCGGATTTGGGCAGACCAGTAGTACAATCTGAAGGGAGGGAAGGGCAAGACCGCCCTTAGATTCAGGTTTCGATAGAAGTGGAGAGCTTGATCCTTAGGTTTTTATTGCCCCATATAAATTTGGTGATGCTTTGGTTAATTGTTTTGAAAAAAGGAAGCTGGGAGATAGCAATGGGAGCATCTGAAATAAATAGTTCAGTCTAGGGAGGATGTTCATACGGATTACATTAATTCTTCCTACTAAGCTAATTGGGAGGGAAGATCCAGGTTTGGAGGTTGTTCTTGATTCGATCCAGCAGTGGAAGATAATTCTCCTTGAAAAGCCTATTCAGATCTGGTGTTATGAATATCCAAGGTATTGAAACTCCTGTGTCTTCCATTGGAATGGGCATAGTGTCTTCAAATTAACTGGTGAGTGTAATATTGAGAGGGCAGACAGTGGATTTGTTAAAATTAATCTTATAACCTGAAAACGTGCCATACTGAGCAATTGTGTCTAAAATGGGAGAAGGGATTTCTCAGGGTTGGATATGTAGAGCAAGACATCATCCGCGTAAAGCGAAATCTTGTGCTGCAGGCCGCCTGCAGGAACACCTATAATACTTGGATTGCTCCTTATCAACTCTGCCAGAGGCTCCGCCCCCAACAAGTAGAGCAGGGGGACAGCGAGCACCCTTGTCTTGTGCCCGTCCCAAAGGGAATCTGTCAGAGTTCAGTCCGTTAGTAGTCACCATGGCATTTGGATGAGAGTATAGTGATTTGATCCATTTAATAAGTTTGGGCCCATATTGAACTTTTCTAAGACTGAGAACAGAAAGCTCCACTCCATCCTGTCGAACGCCTTCTCAGCATCCAGTGAAGCCAGCAGGACAGGGGTCTTCTGTGCGTTTACTTGATCATAATAATCAAAAGACGCGAATGTTATCAGAAGAGTATCTGTCTCTAATAAATCCAGTTTGGTCCGCTTATATTTTGGGAAGAAGAGTGTTTAGTCTTTGGCCAGCAATTTGGTAATTATTTTGTAGTCGAAATCCAACAAGCTTATGGCCGGAAGAGGAGCAGGATAGGGGGTCCTTGTCTTTTTTGAGCAACACTGTAATGCGAGCTGTGTGCATTGAGTCTGGGAGAACTCAGTTTTTGCAAAAATCCTCAGCATTGGCATGAAAATAGGGCTAAGCTGGGGCCAAAAAGCTTTGTAGAACTCTCTGGGGAATCCATCTGGGCCTGGGGACTTGTTAGGTGGCATGGAGGTAATTGCCTCCAGGATCTCCTCAGGAGTGAAGGGGGAGTTGAGATCTTCTTGGTCGGTCTCTGATAGTTTAGGTAGCGAGATTCCCTCTAGGAAGGAGTGGAGTTCTGCCTCCGTGTGTTTTCTCTCAGAGGTATATAGTTTGCAGTAAAAATCATGAAAAGTTAAATTGATCTTTTTTGGGTCATATGTGACCTCGTCCTCTGCTGTTCGGATAGCCATAATTGTACGCTCTGACTGCTCTTTTTTTAATTGATAAGCAAGCAATCTACTAGGCCTATTGCTATACTCATGGTATTTCTGTTTAGTAAAGAAAACTTTTTTTTTTATCTCCCGAGTATAGTCCAAATTCAGTTTGGCTTTGGCTGCTTTAAGTTGACTCCAGGAGGTGCTGTCTGGGGATTGTTTATGTACTTTTTCACAGCGTTSCAGCTCCCTCTCCAGATCTAGCCTGTGTGCTTCCATTYCTTTTTTCTTAGAGGAAGCATATGCYATTAGKTGACCTCTTAGTGTGGCTTTAGCAGCGTCCCACATTGTGGCCGGAGAAACAGGAGAATCTTTGTTGTCTTGTGTGTAGTTGTCTATCCATGTAGTTACCAATGTATGGAATGCTTCGTTTGATAGCATGGAGGTGTTGAATTTCCAGCTCTTTGACCTCGGGATGTTTTTGCAGAGGTCAAAGCGGAGGTGGACAAAGGCGTGATCCGAAAGCGCTATGGGTCCGATTCTACACGTGGCTGAATTTATGAAACTCTTTGGGATAAAAATGTAATCTATACGGTAGTAGGTGTTATGGACATTAGAGTAGTATGTATAGTCCATAGATGAGCTATTAGTCTCTCTCCAGATATCTATCAGTCCCATCTCTTTAGTAAGAGAGTTCAACATCTTTGCAGATCTAGGATTTGTGGTGGGGACTTGAGATGATTTGTCTAGGGTTGGGTTCAGGGTACAATTAAAATCTTTGTAGCCGCCATGACTTTTTGACTAAAGCTAAATGAGTTTAAACTTGAAGTGGAGGTAAGATTAGGAATTGGAAACTACTTGTGCGGAGCTCCTAGTTCATGCGGCCATCTCGTTCAGGGGTCACGTGATCCCCCACATTTGAACTTTTAGGAAACCTTCTGTTAAAGTAATAAAATACTGAGATTTTTTTTTGTGAGTTCCTTAAACGTGCTGAGAATGTTCCAAAACCAAGCAACTATCCTGCACCATTCACAGAAAGTGGTGGGAAGGTTGTATTCAAAATAACAATAGAACAACCATGCTCTCACCAAGCTCTAAGAAACATATGGTTCTCAAAATGTTATGTGGTAGCTGAGATGATTAGTATGAAATGATCTTGTATCAAGAAGGCTGATGTGCACAGGCCAGTCATGCATGTCCTGGGATGCAAATCATCATGTTCTCCCACGGTGGTAGTAAGTTAACTGCATGAGTAGTATGCATGGACTGCTGTCAGAGCCAACGCATGCACAGATTCACACACACACACACACACACACACACACACACACACACACACACACACACACACACACACCACACACCACACACACACACACACACACACACACACACACACACACACACACACACCCCATCAGAACAGAGACATCTGGCATGCTGCAGCTCCTCAAGGCAGCCATCGATCTGGCTGTCTCTCAGCTCAGGATATTAGGAATGGATTCAAGTGTGCTAACGAGAAAATCATTACACTAGACATGCTAACTGTACACTTACACATGAAACTTATACTTTATATCACTCATTACATATCTAAATGCCATCTTTTTTTGAGTGAAGGAAAATAAAGTCATTCAATACAAGATTAAGGAAAATGTGTCTTTCTAAGTCAATGAGCCAGTCATGTCAGTTTGCCAAAAATAAATAATTTCCCTTGTATTTTCATATTTCACCYTTTTTCCCTGATCTCTTTTAGAGAGTTAGATGTAACACAGCGCCAGTTCTCCATGGTGCTAAACTATTTCAAGATGTGGTACTGCCTGCAGGGCTAAACAACCCTAAATACACATAGAGCTGCTGTCCATGGTGCTGCTATGACGCTGCTACTGACTTTACTGCTGTAAGTTTAAAACTGTTACTTTTGCAATCTTCTTACTATTGCGCTCCACAAAACTAGTCTGGAATCCCCACTGATAGATGTCTTACACTTGGCTATGAGCACCTTTGAGCATATGTTTTGATTTTAAGAATTCATTACGGATGAATGGACTTGGTGATCTTCAGCCTCGATGTGACCTTGACAACAGGAACACTACACACAATCCTGTAGGAAGTTGACCATTCAGTGATGACATCCGAGTGCTTGTGTATGTTTTCCCATCAGCTGCCGGAGGAGAGGAGAGTAGGAGATTAGGGAAGGAAGGGAGGAGAGGAGGCCCAGGAGGTAAGAGAGAGACGCAGGGTCATGCAGCTGGTGAAGGTGGCTCTGTTAGAGGTGAAGCAGTCAGTGCCCTTGGTGTTTGCCATGGGGAACAGAGCAGAAAGGGTCATGGTGAGAATTACAGGGGAGCCCAAGGTGGCTCAGCTACTCTAAATGAGATGTTAGCTCCCCTAACTTTGGGGGGTCCCTAAATAATTATCATTTAACCATTCACCTATTTGTTTAAAATGCAGTGGTACATGTATTTTACAGTGGTAAATATGAAAATAAAATCTTCCAATGAAACCTTTTTGTTATGGTTTAAACCATTGTGGCGGCGCTGTCCATCCAGTAGGCCTAGTGCTGAATTTCAGCCTCAGCTGAGCTCCTTCATGCATAGCTTTTCCTTTGTACTTCCTCATTATCACCATTTGTTTGCCATGTATCCTTGATTTTAAAAAATCCTTTATGACAATACATGAACTGTTGATTTATCATTGTTTGCTTTTGTCAGTCAGCTGTTCATAGCGCTCATAGCATTGTTTTTCAGGTGTGTGGGTACTGGTGTTCTCTGTGCCACCCATTGCCAGAAGTAGTAGACCATTTATTGACCTATTTTCTATCAATATTTGTTTTCTTTACTGGATCAGGTGATGATGGTCGACAATACCACCAGACCACTGACCTACAGCTAGACGCCAATGTTCATCCGTATCCATCCAACAAGTACACCTTAATGACAGTAGGCCTATAGTTGACTCTTAGGTTAGAAGCATTCGATTCTGCAATGGCATAGGCCTACATTATTGTGGATTTGTGTGCCCTAGAGAAATGTTTTCACAGTGAAACATAATGAAACGTTACGTAGGTTACACTTATTGTGCGTTTTCTGAGATCTTCAAGATCCATGATTTGTACAGGGTTTAAGTTCAATGTTCTAATTCAATTGTTAAATATTTAATAATGACAAATAACACTGACATAATTGTCAGAATGTAAGGAAAGGAAGATAGTGTTTTATGTCACACGATCTGTGGAGACTCCAAACATGAACTCATGAATAATGGACAGCTCTTGAACTAGGGTGTAAAACATATTTTGATTCAACTCATGCATTATATTGAATGTAGGCTACCTGCTCTGTGTGTATTCATGTGTTTAAAATTGCCTCGGCTGAGAGGGTAGGCTACKGGCAGGGGTGTAGGCCTAGTGGAGGGTAAACGCAAGTAAATGCCTTTTACCCACCTTTAAAAAAAATGCATTGAAAGCATAGGGAGTGTTTTTCACRGCGAACGACAATCAGGGTTTACCCAACTACTTGTTTTACACTACATCACTGGCTACTGGTAGGCCTATTTGAAGTACATGGTAATACACATTGTACAACAGTCTAGTAAGTTGACCCTGCGTTAGGGTGACCATCCTTTTTGTCCCGGGGCAGTTTCAGCCCCATTTCAGGTGTCTCGACTTTTCAGGCTACAAAAAAGTTTGTACATCAATTTATGTAGCATTAATGTAGCCCTAATCAATGACCATAGCTGAATGTCATTAGGCACACTTCTTGGTGTTTTGTAACAGATGTCTATTTCCATTCATTAAATGGCACGAGTAGATGCAGTTTGGATGTTGGAATTATTTGGACGAACATACCTACTGTACTTTTTGAAGTGATTTGTTTGACAATCAGATGAAAATATCATGACTGGCTGTGTTCATGCCATATTAAAAGGTAATTATTTTTACAGTTTAAATTACGTCTTTAATATTAGGTCTTGGAGAGGGTCCTCTGTGTTTGGTCTCTCTATGCTGTGTGTGTGTTTCTGAAAGGTTGTGTGTGTGTGTGTGTGTGTGTGTGTGTGTGTGTGTGTGTGTGTGTGTGTGTGGATAGAGACCTATGAGTATGCATAGTAGTGCAGATAATCAGTGCAGCTAGACCGTGGTGGTATCCATGATAAGCTATTTAGCAGTGAGTGAGAGAGAGGTTGTGTACAGCGGGAGGAAAATGGAGAATGAAAGGCCACATGCCAGCAGCCCAAAAAGGTCACCTGGAGTAAACACATAAATCACATGCACCCCGGTGCGATGCACATTAACTCACCTGCTGACATTAATAGACACACATAATGTACACCCTCCCCAACACACAAATATGCACAGCTACAAATGCTCACATATCAGATTCCCGCGTGGTGCAGCAGTCTAAGGCACTGCATCTCAGTGCTAGAGGCATCACTACAGACCCTGGTTCGATTCCAGGCTGTTTCACAACCGGGGTAGACCGTCATTGTAACGAATACTTTTTTCTTAACTGACTTGCCTAGTTGAATAAAGGTTAAATAAAAAACATTGATGTACTCACACTGTATTCAATTCCATAAGCCTGCTACTCTACTCCTTCTTTATTCTCATGCATGAGCTGCACATTCAGACACCACCTTAAATCAAATCAAGCTTTTTTTATACAGCACATTTCAGACATCGAATGCAACGCAATGTGCTTTACAGGAAAAAACAAGGAAAAAACAAGGAAATATTTACTACACAACAAACACAAGTTAAAAAACAAAAGAATGACACAAACTGAACAACTATCTGGTCCTAGGCTTTGGGATAGTCCTTTTTTATAGTTGTGTTTGCAATGCCAAGGTTGTGGGTTCAATTCCCACAGGGGACCAGTAAAATAAATATAAAATGGATAGAAATGGATGAGTGCTCTGGGTAAGAGTGTCTGATAAATTACCAAAATGTAGTTAAAAGGCCAGTTCCTGAGAGACCTACTGAGTACATAACTTAAAAGGAGGTATTGGGGAAGACAATTGTGGATTGATTTAAAAACCAATAGAAAAGTCTTAAAACAAACAACACACTCTTAGTTATTATGTTCAATATACTGTACAATAAACATTCACAGAACACTTCCCACCTTGCCCTCAATCAAATGTTTTGAAAACAAACAAGTTGGAGGCAGAGAGGACAGTATTGTGAATGAGAGAGGCATATTTCCACCGTGGGTCTCCTCCAGCTAACGTGTGTCAGATGCAGGCGTGTGTTACGTTCACTTTTTATTTATTGGTTGTGCTATATGGAGGAACTGCTGATGAATCCCACTAGACTGCAGTAAGGTGAGCAACATTCCAGCAAACAAAGAAGCCAGCTTCCATTTCACCCAGTCTGAGTGATTCAATTAGGAGCAGAAAGAAATAGCTCCTGTATTTAACACAGTCTGGGAGCTGCTCTGGTGTAACATGGTACATGCAAATAGTGATTTTACAGCTCCTTCCAGTGTGAGTCATGCAGGAAACTAGGGAGGGATGCTATACTGAGGAGAGCTCTGCTGACTCTGCTGCAATAGAATCTACACACACGCAATTACAGCAAGACTGCCCTGACACAGATGTCATCAACTAACTATGGTGTGTGTGTGTGTGTGTGTGTGTGTGTGTGTGTGTGTGTGTGTGTGTGTGTGTGTGTGTGTGTGTGTGTGTGTGTGTGTGTGGTGGTTGTGTGGTGTGTGTGTGGTGTTGTGTGTGTGTGTGTGTCAGTGAGGACGTGTGTGCATGTGTATAGGTTATGTGCATCCATGCATGTTCATGTGTCAAACAGAGTGGGCGAGAGAGAAAGGTCCATTTTCACCACACTCATGCCAGCAACTGCTGAAAGCGCGCTTAATCACAGGGCCATTAGGAAAACCATATGATTACATTCACCACCTCCCCAGTATTAATCTCTCTCTCATCCCCGTGCTCTCACTCACTCTCTCACTGCCTCCAACCCTCCCTCACTTCCTGGCTGGCATTGGGAGAAATGCCAGAAAGCCTCTTCAGCCACATGCCTCTATTCCATTTCCAAGGAATACATTAGAAATCTGTTTAATGTGGGATCAGCGAGTTCAAACCTAACCAAACAAGCTGTGAGATACTGCTCATAAAAGCTCACTATAGGAATATGTCTACATTTGTTGCAGGGGCTCCTTGCTAGCAGAGCACATTGTGAAAATTTGTTTTTCAAATGGGAGTATTCTTTCTTTGTCATATAAAAACATTCTGCGTCATGTTCCTCCTATTGTAATCTTGATGAAGCGCTTTAGTCTGTGCTTGTACAGTAATCCACTTCTACTGCTACCTATCAGTGTCAAATTTAGAATCAAATCAAACTTTATTTGTCACATAACAGAATACAACAGGTGTAAACCATACAGCAAAATTCTTGCCTACAAGTTCTTCCTCAACAATCCAGAGCTTAATATCAGTGGTATGAAATAGAAAATTCAGAATATGATATTTAAAAAAGCACGGAAAAAACACTAGGTCAGATAAAAATAACAAGACAGAAGAAATAAAAGACACACGAATGTAAGCTACTATATACAAGGCCAGTACCAGTGCCATATAAATGTTCAGGGGTAGGGTGGAAGATGTGGTAATATGTACATGTGGGTTAGCTGACAACATCATGAAAACGATGTGCACGCCTAAATGGGGAAAAAGTCTGTGAGTTGTGATTCTGGATGGCCAGATACCTGGATGACCTGGATGATCCTGGATGATCCTGGATGACCAACAATACCAAGAAACTGTCATGTGGGAAATCTTAAGTGGCTCTTTCAGCTAGTTTTATCTTGTTATTGATACCACGTCTTGTTTTCAGGTGTTTTGACAGATTTCATGTCAATCCTAACATGGCTAAAATTTGCTAGCTAGRTAACCAACAACTGTAACGATGTATTTGAGAGACAACAAGTGTTCATTGTGCAAATGTATTTATGTTTTCAATAAACATGTTTTGCCCCATAGTTACGCTAAACAAACAACCCATCTATAATAAATCGTAGCTGCTGCATCGTATATGAGGAAAGTGCATGTGCATGTGTGATAGTGTGTGGAAAGTATTCAGACGCCTTGACTTTTTTCACATTTTGTTACGTTACAGCCTTATTCTAAAATTGATTAAATAAAACATTTTCCTCATAAATCTACACACAATACCTCATAACGAAAAAGCAAAAACAGGTTTTTAGACAAATGTATTAACAATAACAAACCAGAAATACCTTATTTACATAAGTATTCAGACCTTTTGCTATGAGACTTGAAATTGAGCTCAGGTGCATCCTGTTTCCATTGATCATCCTTGAGATGTTTCTACAACTTGATTGGAGTCCACCTGTGATAAATTAAATTGACTGGACATGATTTGGAAAGGCACAAACCTGTTTATATAAGGTTCCACAGTTGACAGTGCATGTCAGAGCAAAAACCAAGTCATGAGGTCGAAGGAATTTCCCGTAGAGCTCCGAGAAAGGTTTGTGTRGAGGCACAGATCTGGGGAAGGCTACCAAAACGTTTCTGCAGCATTGAAGGTCCCCAAGAKCACKGTGGCCTCCATCATTCTTAAATGGAAGAAGTTTGGAKCCACCAAGACTCTTCCTGGAGTTAGCCGCCTGGCCAAACTGAGCAATCAGGGGAGAAGGGCTTTCATCAGGGACCATGTTTAAAGTCACTCAGTCCCCCCCCCCCCCATTTCCTGTAGTCCACGATCAGCTCCTTGGCCTAACTGACATTGAGGGAGAGGCTGTTGTCCCGTAACCACACTGCCTGATCACTAACCTGCTCTCTGCAGGCTGTGTCATTGTCACCGGTGATCAGGCCTACCAACATCGTGTCGTCAGAAAACTTGATCATGGTGTTGGAGTCGTGCGTGGCCACGCAGTCGTGGGTGAACAGGAAGTACAGGAGGGGACTAAGCACACACCCTTGTGTGACCCCCATGTTGAGGGTCAAAGAGGGGTAGGTGATGTTGCCTACCCTCACTACCTGGGTTCAGCCCGTCAGGAAGTCCAGGATCCAGTTGCAGAYGGAAGTGTTCAGTCCCAGGTTCCTAAGTTTGGTGACGAGGAGGGGACAATGGTGTWGAATACTGAGCTGTAGTCAATGAACAGCATTCTCACCACATGAGGCTGTTGAGTGAAAAACGGCTCATAATAATGGCTGGAACGGAGTGAATGGAATGGCATCAAACACATTGAAACCATGTGGTTGATGTATTTGGTAATGTTAGCAGTTGATGTTACTCTTCAATAACACAAACCCGAAGCAAATCAGGGGGAGGAAAATAGGTTAAATCAAYGAGGATAAATCATAAATGTTATGCTGAGAGGTAGATGGTTATTCTCCCCTGTCCTCAGTGATGCTCTCTTAGTGATTCTCTCCAGTGGTTCTCCCCATTGGTTCCCTCCCCAGATCAAAGGGACAGCATGTAGTTTTATAACCCAGCCCTAGCCTGTGGTTGACCAATTAGAATTCCTTGCAATAAAACTAGCCAATGGCCAAATAACAAGTATCCTATTCAGAAGACATATTCCTCCCATGTCTCTGAACCATTGATCAATAATTTCCTATTACAGAAAAAACACAATTTCCCTTAATCGTTATTGCTCTATTGACTTCTCATCCTTTTGACCTCTTGACCTCTGTCTCTGCGTTGTGTATTTATCTTCAACATATTCTTACAGTAACATTCCATATATTCCACTCTAGCCATTGCAAGGAGCCAATCCACCCCAATTAAGGTGCCAGCAACCTCCTGGGATTCTTACATAGGTATTCCTCTTATCTAGGTGGGTGAGGGCAGTGTGGAGCGCAATGGAGATTGTGTCATCTATGGATGTGTTGTGGCGGTATGCAAATTGGAGTGAGTCTAGCGTGTCTGGGATAGTGGAGTTAATGTGTGCCATAACCAGCCTTTCAAAGCTCTTCACGATTACAGATATGAGTGCTACAGAGCGGTAGTCATTGTGGCATGAAGCCTTAGAGTTTCTTGGAAACAGGAATGATGGAAGTCATCTAAGACGTGGGGATTATAGACTGGGGACAAGGAGAGGTTGAAAATGACCTTGAATATGCCTGCCAGTTGATCTGSACATGCTCTGATCTGCACATGCTCTGAGAACACGCCCTGGAATACCGTCCGGCCCCACGGCCTTGCAAATGTTGACATGATTAAAGACCTTAKACACGTCGGCCTCGGAGAGTGAGATCACCCAGTCCTCTAGGTCGGTTGGGGGCCCTCACACATGGTATGGTATTGATATTGTTCAGTAGAGCTCATTCTAGCGAGAGAAAGCGAAACAGACTTTTCTGACTAGTGAATTGGAAGTTTTAAATGAAAAGAAGCCTAGTTAATGAAGTGAAAAAAGTGCTTATGGAAAACACTGAAAATGGGTCTAGTATCTTATGGTATATCTTATGGAATAAGAGAAACAAAAACACAACACCCATTGTGCCTCAAGGCCAAGARAACAAGACAACATGGGCTAGCAGCCCTGATGAAGTTTCCCTCCTCAAACAGGCCTGAGGCCCCGTCAAGAACCTGCTTCCTGTCAGACACCTGTCACTTCCTGTGAGGAGCCGTGGGCCAACTGTCACACACCTAGATGAATAAAATGTCAGTGCTCCTTAACCTTTACTCACCTGTCATTCAAACCAACAACACTGGCATTGGGCATGATAGCCAGCTAAGGCTTCGCCGTTTGGGATCATTGATACTGCTCAAAAATATACAGTAACTTTATCTGAACTGACATCCAATAGGCATCAAACCAGCCACCCTCTCCACCCTGCAGGTCTCGTTCAGTAGAGTTAAAATGTTGACTGTGTTTTTATCTATTTACACTGAACAAAAATATGAACGCAACATGTAAAATTCCCTGAAAAAATMTATTTATTATTTATTATTTATTTCTCTCAAATGTTGTGCACAAATTTGTTTACATTCCTGTTAGTGGACATTTCTCCTTTGCCAAGATAATATCCATCCACCTGACAGTGTGGCATATCAAGAAGCTGATTAAACAGCATGATCATTACAAAGGTGCACCTTGTGCTGGGGACAATAAAAGGCCATTCTAAAATGTGCATTTTGTCACTCAACACAATGCCACAGATGTCTCAAGTWTTGAGGGAGCGTGCATTTGGTATTCTGACAGCAGGAATGTCTACCAGAGCTGTTGCCAGAGAATTGAATGTTAATTCCTCTGCCATAAGCTGCCTCCAACGTCATTTTATAGAATTTAGCAGTATGTTCAACCGGCCTCACGACCGCAGACCGCATGTAACCATGCTAGCCCAGGACCTCTTGGGGGGGGGGGGGTTCTGAGGAGTATTTCTGTCTGTAATAAAACCCTTTTGTGGGGGGAAAAATCATTCGAATTGGCTGGGCCTGGCTCTCCAGTGGGTGGGCCTGCCTGCCAAGTGGGTGGGCCTATGCCCTCCAAGGCCCACCCGTGGCTGCATCCCTGACCAGTCATGTGAAATCCATATATTAGGGCCTTATGAATTTATTTCAATTGATTTATTTCCTTATATGAACTTTAACTCAGTAAAAACTGGTAAATTGTTGCATGTTGTGTTATTATTTTTGTTCCGTAAAGAACAGAGGAGATTTTAAAAATCTCAGCAGCCTACCTAACTCATTTGAAATCTAGGAAGCAGAGCTTTTGAATAAACATTTGCCTCACAGAGCTATCCCTGAATGCCCTGTGTCTCTGTGTCTGTCCCTCTCGGGTATCTAAATGTGACCCACTTCCCTTCTCCCTCCTCCACTGAAGGATTCAGCAAGGATTCAGCAACATCTGCTGGGGAGGTCTAGGGTAGTTCCACCTCAAAAAGCACAAGAAAGAGGATTTCGACACTCAGCATCTCAGATTGTTCTGAAATAATTGATGTTATTAGAAAAAGATAAGATAAAATTCCTGCAACATTATTGTGTTGAAATTTAATTTGATCTCTGAGACATATAGCTAATTGATTGCATCCAAAGTGGCCATTTTCATCTATAGGAGTCCTATAATATTCAATAAGTTGAATAAATAATAATAAATAATACAAATAAATATAGTACCTTACATCCGATTTCAACCCAACAATTTTCTAACAATGAGGTAGACATGAGGAATCCAAAGGAATGGTCAAAAGACACCCACGGACCCTCTACACCCCACGACAATCCCACCCCAGCAGCAAGTATAATATAAGTTCTCTGTGTCTGACAAGTAGTATGGAGCTGTGGCGCAGAGTGTTGTTTCTTCATACTATGTAATGTATTTCCAGTGTATTTGGTGATGTTTTTTTCCCGCGTTCTGAGAAATTTGTCATTWAAATTTTTGGGATTATGTCCCATCCTACATCTTGATATGACCAGATTCTGACCACTAAATGGTGGTGTTCATGCTATTAGGGGAAACAAGTTTGAAGATCCCACTCCCCAAAGGGATGGTTCACCAAAATTACAAAATGAAATTGGTTTCCTTACCCTGTAGGCAGTCTATTGACAAAGTATGACAGCAACCCATGCTTTGGTTTTGTTGGCCACTATTTCAAATGCTAACTTTTTCGAATTTTTGGCACAAATCCAATGCAAGTCAATTATTAGCATTTTCACGCTTCATGTTCAAATCATCCTAAAGTWWAAAAAAAACTGGATTGTGTAAGTCATTGATGTTACTTAATTTTTGACATGAAGTGTGAAAACGCATTGGATTCGTGGCTAAAACACTAAAAAGTTAGCCTTTGAAAGAGTGGCCAGGTAAACAAAACTAAAGCATGGTTTGCTGTCATACCTTGTCCATAGACTGCTTACAGGGTAAGTAAACCAATATGTCATTTTGTAATTTGGGTGAACTATTCCTTTAACATTGGGAGGGGTAAAAAAAGAATCACATAATAGGAGAAACAGCACTATCTAGTGGTCATAACCGAGTAATATGACAAATTTCTCTGAACAGGGGGGCCATCACCAAATTCACTGGGAATACATTACATAGGATGTAGAAACAATACCGACCGACATCTCCATCCTACTCTACACATAGAGAACTGATACAGTATGCACATGGTTGTGTTGGGATTGGAGTGGGGTGGGAGGGTCCGTGGGTGGCTTTTGACCATTTATTTGGATTCCTCAGGTCTTACTCATTGGTAGGATTTTTTGTTGTTGTTCAAAGTGGATGTTAGGTACTATATTTATTAACTGTTATATGAATCCTATAAATTAAAATAGCCAATTTGGGTGGAATCAATTAGCTTAATTTCTCAGAGATCAAATAATTTTGCAATACAATCATTTAGAAGGAATGCTAATCTTATCTGTTTCTAACTACAATTTCAGAACAATCTGTGATAGTGAGTGTCATTTCTTGCTGAAATGAACGACTCACCAGGGAAATGTGTGTGTGTGTGTGTACAGTGTGTGTTTATGAGTGTGCATCAAATCAAATTGTATTAGTCACATGCGCCGAATACAACAGGCGTGGACCTTACTGTGAATGCTTACTTACGAGCCCCTAACCAACAATGCAGTTTAAAAAAAATAGTATGAGTACGAATAAGAAATAAAAGTAACAAGTAATTAAAGAGCAGCAGTAAAATAACAATAGCGAGACTATACACAAGGGGGTACCGGTACCGAGTCAATGTGCGGGGGCACCGGTTAGTTGAGGTAATATGTACATGTAGGTAGGGTTATTAAAGTGACTATGCATAGATGATAACAACAGAGAGTAGCAGCGGTGTGAGATGTTCAGGAGTCTTATGGCTTGGGGGTAGAAGCTGTTTAGAAGCCTCTTGGACCTATACTTGGCGCTCCGGTACCGCTTGCCGTGCGGTAGCAGAGAGAACAGTCTATGATTAGGGTGGCTGGAGTCTTTGACAATGTTATGGGCCTTCCTCTGACACCGCCAGGTATAGAGGTCCTGGATGGCAGGAAGCTTGGCCCCAGTGATGTACTGGGCCGTACGCACTACCCGCTGTAGTGCCTTGCGGTCGGAGGATGAACAGTTGCCATACCAGGCAGTGATGCAACCAGTCAGGATGCTCTCGATGGTGCAGCTGTAGAACCTTTTGAGGATCTGAGGACCCATGCCAAATCTTTTCAGTCTCCTGAGGGGGAATAGGTTTTGTTGTGCCCTCTTCACGACTGTCTTGGTGTGCTTGGACCATGTTAGTTTGTTGGTGAAGTGGACACCAAGGAATCAGTGTGTGTGAGTGTATATTATGTGTGTATCATGTGTATGAAAGTTCAATAATTAAAAGAGATGTTGCTTGTTGTGCCAGATAGAAGAGTGAAAGCCATGAGTGACCCACATTATCCTTCTCCTATAATCATTGTTTAAAACATGATACCAGTTGTAATTGTCAAGGCTACATAATGGAGGGTCCATGCCAGCAGGATGTCTGGGAGCAGGTCCAGAGCCCTGTCTGTCCAAACCTCTGGCCCCTCTCCTCTGCTAAGACTGAAAAACCATTTAACTCCCATTCACATGGCCCCAACCCAGAGTAATCATCACTGTGCAATACACAAGGGAATCAAACAAAGACTTTGATTCTCATTTAACTTGGTAATTACTGCAATAAATTCACAGAATCCAATTACTTATAGGCCTATGGGTCCATTTAGAGTGTGAATGGTTATGAAAGATCAAAGAGAGTTCAGCTTCAGGTAGACACGATCAATCACTGCATAGACTACTGAAACACAGAGGAAGAGAATGGAAGACACGGGAAGAGAGGATGTGTGATAGAAAAAAAAGTGGAAGTGGGGAAGACATTATCAGAGCAACATAAAATGGAGACATAAGGAGAGGAAGAGAGAGGGAGGAATGTGGAGGAACATGGGGGAAAACATATGGGCTCTGACTCCCTGATAGCATAGCAGGAGGTGTTTGCCAGTGCATTAATCTAGGAGATTTTAATGGGAGAGACAGCAATCAGCCCCAAACTCCCCCAGCGAGATACCACAGGTTGAGGCCTCTCCAGGAAACAAATAGTCCATAGTAATTCTTTGACACTGTGACAGGGGCTCTTTAAGTGACTATATTGTATGTTTGCTGGTGATGTGGGACAAATAAAGAGAAAGGTGAATTGGGGAATTCCTTAACAGATGAGACCTCCTCAATAAACCCACGCCAAAGTAGCAATGTGAGGCGCAAAACAGCAAAAGCAAAAACAAATCCACAATTAGAATCCCTCCACAGCCTCATAGAGGATCTATAAACATCTTCTAACCTCTCTGGATTAAAACCAAGTGTAAAATATTACGTATTGGATCACTAAAAAATTKTACTTTTACCAATAAAATGGTCTGACGAGGATGTGGACATACTTGGTATACATATCCCGAAAGAAAYAAATGATCTCACTCCAATAGATTTTTATAGAAAGTTAGCAAAAATAGATATAGAAAGAAAGGAAAATACCGGTCTATTTGTGGAAAAATCACCCTGATTAACTCTTTGGTCATTTCACAGTTTACCTATTTGCTTATGGTTTTGCTTACACCTACAAAGACCTGCTTTGTAAGTTATTATTTAGAATGGCAAACCAGACTAAATTAAAGGGGCCTATTTATATAATGAATATGAATTCGGAGGGCAGAAATTATTAAATATTAAAGCATTAGACTTCTCACTAAAGTCATCAGTCATACTAAAGTTATACTTAAATACGAAATGGTTCTCTAGTAAATTAGTAAGAACGTCTCACCCCATGTTTAAGAATAGCCTTTTTCCCTTTTATTCAGATTACACCTGCTCACTTTCGGTTAMGTATAGTATGTATAAGCTGGAAGTAGAAGCCTAAGTGTTATTGTTTATTAGTTTAGTCCAATTGGGGGAGGGGTGTTAGGGTTTGCGGTGAATAATAAAGGAAGAAAGAAGATATATAATAAAAAGTCAGTGGGCACACAGCAGCATGTCAGACTAACCCAGAGACTCAAATCCACCTTACATCTTTAACCAAGAAGATGTGGGAGCTCCACATCCCCACATCCCCACCACAACCTCCATTCCTAGAACTAACTAGTCCTCAGAGGCCCTGGAACACAGAACTGGTCCACCAGGCTAATCAAAATAACAATAAAACACTATTAGGAGAACACTGCCTGCTTCCCTCACTCCCACACAGGAGGCAGAAATTAAAAGTGGTACAAATATCAAACATTTTCAATTAGTAGTCCTATCACCCCACTGTGATGTGTGGCCCATTCCCAAGACAATGGAGACACAATGGACTCACAATCATGACTGCTGCCTCCATTGCATGTATGTGTTTGACTCGGGCTGTGTTGATGTCAAACAATCTGTAATTAGTGTTTTCAGGTAATATCTCAGCATTGAATTGATTAGCTATTGTATTGTATATAGAGGGGGAAATTAAACATTTCGGTGTCCATGGTTAATGTCAAACTGCTTTCATTAGATTCATCTGTTAACCCAGACTTAATTAAGATTACACATAATCACTCCTGCCATTTTACGTTGGGGAAATCATGGGCAGTCTGAATGGAGAGGTGTGGTGTGTTCAGCTATAATCACCACTTTGTTCAGCTGCCTCTGAAAGACAATTAGAAATCACAAGAAGTGAGGGTTCCGTGCTAGTGGTTTCTTCTGTCTTTTTGAAGCTTGAAATTGAGTCAAAATTTAGAAAAATTATAATAGTGAATCATGTGGTTATATTATCCTCAGAGGGACATTTCTTAAAGAACAACAGCTGACCCTTGCCAAGGAACAATGTGTGTGCATGCATGCGTGTGCACAAATGTGTTTGTGTGTGTGTGTGTGTATTTGATTGTGTGTGTGTTTGTGTGTGTGTGTTTGATTGTGTGTGTTTGATTGTGTGTGTGTTTTATACACTGATGAGTATCTTACACCAGGGAGATTTACGCCCTTGGCTGATACACTGGGCTGCCAACATTGAGGGGAGAGTATATTTTATGGCCCTCTGATAAAGAGCAGGCCAAGGCCAAGTCTCTACTGTTCAGGTATGAGCAGCTGTGCTGATATTGTAAATAACATAGGACAATATAGTAATCCACTCCCAAGACATAATAGGAAGGAAGTTAATTGAGTGCTAGTCTAGTCTGTTTTATATGAACCATGAATGTCACTAACTCAACTGTCATGATGTAGAAAAGTTCAGTCCACAGTAAATCCTTTTGACAATCAAGACTAAACCTAGTTCTCCACTGGTCTTGTAGGACTTAACATTTTCGTACTAGTCTCCATGGGAATTGAACCCACAACTCTGGAATTGCAAGTACCATGCTCTAYCAACTGAGCTACACAGATTTAACATAGCAGTAGATGGTGCATTACTCATTCAGACCCCTTGACTTTTTCCACATTTTCTTACGTTACAGCGTTATTCTAAAACGTATTAAATGTTTTTTCCCCCTCATCAATCTACACACAATAACCCATAATTACAAAACCAAAAATGTTTTTAGACATTATTGAAAATGCCAAAAAAATAWATAATGAAATATCACATTTACGTAAGTTTTCAGACCCTTTACTCAGTACTTTCTGGAAGAACCTCTGGCAGCGATTACAGCAACGAGTCTTCTTGAGTATGACGCTCCAAGCTTGGCACACCTGTATTTGGGGAGTTTCTCCCATTCTTCTCTGCAGATCCTCTCAAGCTCTGTCAGGTTGGAAGTGGAGCGTCGCTGCACAGCTATTTTCAGGTCTCTCCAGAGATGTTCGATCGGGTTCAAGTCAGGGCTCTGGCTGGGCCACTCAAGGACATTCAGAGACTCCTGCGTTGTCTACTCCTGCATTGTGTGCTTAGTGTTGTTGTCTTGTTGGAAGGGGAACCTTCACCCCACGTTGCGGTCCTGAGCTCTCTGGAGCAAGTTTTCATCAAGGATCTCTTCGTATGTTGCTCTGAAAAACACCCCCACAGCATGATACTGCCACCACCATGCTTCACCATAGGGATGGTGCAAGGTTTCCTAAAGACGTGACGGTTGGCATTCATGCCAAAGAGTTCAATCTTGGTTTCATCAGACCAAAGAATCTTGTTTCTCATGGTCTGAGAGTCCTTTAGGTGCCTTTTTGCAAACTCCAAACGGGCTGTCATGTGCCTTTTACTGAGGAGTGGCTTCCGTCAGGCCACTCTACCATAAAGGCCTGATTGGTGGAGTGCTGCAGAGATGGTTGTCCTTCTGGAAGGTTCTTCCATCTCTACAGAGGAACTCTGGAGCTCTGTCAGAGTGACCATCGGGTTCTTGGTCACCTCCCTGACCAAGGCCCTTCTCCCCCAATTGCTCAGTTTAGCCGGGCGGCCAGCTCTACGAAGAGTCTTGGTGGTTCCAAACTTCTTCCATTTAAGAATGATGGAGGCCACTGTGTTCTTGGGGACTTTCAATGCTGCAGACATGTTTTGGTCCTCTTCCCCAGATCTGTGCCTCGATAAAATCCTGTCTCGGAGCTCTARGGACAATTCCTTCGACCTCATGGCTTGATTTTTTCTCTGACATGCACTGTCAACTGTGCAACCTTATATAGACAGGTGTGTGCRTTTTCAAATKATGTCCAATCAATTGAATTTACCACAGGTGGACTCTAATCAAGTTGTAGAAACATCTCAAGGATGATCAATGGAAACAGGACACACCAGAGCTTGATTTCGAGTCTCATAGTAAAGGCTCTGAATACTTATGTAAATGCAAAAATTTCTAAAAACCTGTTTTCGCTTTGTTATTATGGGGTATCGTGTATAGATTYACAATACATTATTTTTGTTAATCCATTTTAGAATAAGGCTGTAACGTAACAAAATCTCYGAAAAGTCAAAGGGTTTGAATACTTTACGAATGCACTGTACATACAGGAACAACTACTGTTCTTGGACTGTGGACAGTACATGACACTGGTTGCAGCCTGGAGCAGAGCCACTCATTATAAATAGATAGACAGGCATTTTTAAGCTAGGCCTTACACTTAAGCTAGGCCTAACTCACTGAAAGCTGCAATATGTAACTTTTTGATTTTTTTTATGTTTAAAGGCTCCAATAAGTCCCTTGTGGTCATCAAGTGTGATGCATCAGTAATAKTTGTGTTCCCCGAGCCTGCCTGAGAACTGCTTTTTAATTTTCCCAGTCGGGTTGGATTTTTCCACCAGATTTTGTGGCGCGCACAATGAGTGACATGTTTTCCATCAGTGAGGAGGCAGTGTGATAGCTAGCTAGCTGAGCCATGGCCAACAACTGGCTAACGGCTAACGGAGATAGCTAGCTTACAGACATACTAAACACGAGGGGCAAATGACCTAACCCAGCAGCAACTACTGCTCCATCTAAGCCAAAGAAACAGAGAAATTTAGAGAGCAAACAGAGAAAGTAACAGAGCCAGGGCCAAGATGAGAGTAAACCTTGGATTTGCATTCACACAGTGGAGAGAACTAAGGGAGTTGAAGGGATTCAAAACCGACCCAGAATATGCTTTTTTTCTTGCTTGCTTTCTGCAGCCCTGCCTGTGCCCCTGGACAGTCTGTGGCTCTTCAAAATTGGAATCCTACAGAAAGACCATGTACACAACACTTAATCAGATTGCATTATAATGTTCACTACGTGGTATTTTATCTATAACCATGCAAAAGAGTTGAGTATAACACTTCTACAATCCATACACAACATCTTCATAGCCATAGCTCTCAGGAATCAAGGGGCCATCCCAGTAATGTTATTAGCTAGCTAGTATAGCTAGGAGTCCGAAGGGCAAAGGATTGAATGCATACTAAAGCCAAGGTTATTTTCCARGAATGCAGAACTATGATGGTAAAAAATTACACTTCTACAATCAATACACATCTTCATAGCCATAGCTCTCAAGACTCAAGGGGCCATACCAGTAATGTTATTAGCTAGCTAGTATAGGAGTCAGAGAAAGGCAAAGGACTTGCCAAGCCAAGGTTATTTTCCATGGATGCAGAGCTATGATAGTCCAAATTCATTCTTTTACACTGCTTTTTTTTACGCAAGTGTGATAACAAATGTTCTAAATGTAGCTATCATCATATTGATATTGTGTGACAGGCAGGAAAATTCACGGTAGCTATTATCAACCATGTAGATTGCCAAGTTAGCTAACGTAAACTCACTCACTTTTGTACATCGCCTTGGTCCTTACAATTGACCTTATGTAATACTTCCAGATCAACTGTAATGTTAATACCATTGTAAAGCACAATTTCTCCCCTTTCCAACAAAATAAATGACATGACCTCCATGCTGCCCGTATCTGRATAATTCAAGAAGGCAATGAGCTCCGTCGGGTCTTTTTAWAAATGGTGGGTGGGGAAGCGAAACTAATGCGTGATAGTGAGAAGGAGAGATCACATTTGGGAAAACTGCTTTTTTTCACTCGATCTGTCCAATTTATCACCTTATCGCCTCTAAAATGTAAATAAAACACTATAAAGAGTTTATATAATGTGTCATTACATACCTATCTGAAGGTTTGTGTCGAATTTGAATCGGGTTTTTAGGGCGGTGCTAAAGTGATCTTCAGAGGTAAASATTGTCTTTTGAGAGTCATGATCGCTTACAGTGACAACGCAAAAAATGACTAGGTATCCCCTCTTACCCCCGTCACTGTCCATTTCTTGTTTTTAAACTATGAGAGAAGTGCTACACCTGGTGGAGAGAGATTGTAAGACAGAAATAATTGCTGTACGTTACGGCATGACACGTCACGATGTAACGGAGGGTCAGTTTTTTCAACTTTTCTCCAATAGTATAGAGCCATTACCATGTCTATCAACGCATGAATAGAAACGTAGTTCACACCCCCAATTTTGAAGTCAACACAGTCGCTACAGTCCCATTAGTCTTCTTTGCAGCCTCGTTTGAATGTCGCAGTTGCGCACATTTGTACGGAATGGGGAGAGTTTACGTAAGCTAGCTACTTTGACATTGCTAATGTTAGTTACCTTTCTGGCTGACAACTTGAATATCACAACATGTATAACAATTTTTGTACCTGTTCTGAAGACATTGCTGCTCACGTGAAATGATCTTCAATCTTGTCCGTTATCGCATCAGCATCCACAGTCTCAAATGTCTCGACTGTTGGGTTGTCACTAGTTCTCACAGCCACACAGTCAAAACTGGCTACACTGGATTTCCACAAGATAACACAATCACAATGTCTCAGAGTGGATGTAATGCTACGTCATCCCAGCGGCGACTACCAATGAGAGCTAGGGTTTCTGGGATATCGTGTTAAAGTCTAGGAAAAATACTCCATTCTGCCAGAAGGGTCTCCAAAAACACCAGTACACAAAGGTCTAATTTGTTATTGTATATTTTAAATCATCACTGTGTGTCTCATAAACCCCTGTGTGTGTTAATTTCATGAAAATAACTCCAAATAGATGTTCTGTCATTTATTTCCTTGATCCTCCTTTTGCAATTGAAATGCTCAGTCTAATCACGTGGGTGTGTCAATACAAATGTTTATAAACTCAGCAAAAAAAGAAATGTCCCTTTTTCAGGACCCTGTTTTTCAAAGATAATTCTTAAAAATCCAAATAACTTCACAGATCTTCATTATAAAATACAGATCTTCATTTAAACACTGTTTCCCATGCTTGTTCAATGAACCATAAACAATTAATGAACATGCACCTGTGGGATGGTCGTTCAGACATGAACAGCTTACAGACGGTAGGCAATTAAGGTCACAGTTATGAAAACTTAGGACACTAAAGAGGCCTTTCTACGGACTCTGAAAAACGCCAAAAGAATGATGCCCAGGGTCCCTGCTCAACTGCATGAACATGCCCATGCTGCAAGGAGGCATGAGGACTGCAGATGTGGCCAGGGCAATAAATTGCAATGTCCGTACTGTGGGAGAAAGGACGGACAGCTGATTGTCCTCGCAGTGGCAGACCACGTGTAACAACACCTGCACAGGATCGGTACATCCGAACATCACACCTGCGGGTTAGGTACAGGATGGCAACAACAACTGCCCGAGTTACACCATAAACGCACAATCCCTCCGTCAGTGCTCAGACTGTACGCAATAGGCTGAGAGAGGTGGACTGAGGGCTTGTAGGCCTGTTGTAAGGCAGGTCCTCACCAGACATCACCGGCAACAATGTCACCTATAGGCACAAACCCAACGTCGCTGGACCAGACAGGACTGGCAAAAAGTGCTCTTCACTGATGAGTCGCGGTTTTGTCTCCGATGGTCGGAGGAATGAGTGTTACACCGAGTCCTGTACTCTGGTGCGGGATCGATTTGGAGGTGGAGGGTCCATCATGGTCTGGGTCGGTGTGTCACAGCATCATCGGACTGAGCTTGTTGTCATTGCAGGCAATCTCAATGCTGTCCGTAACAGGGAAGACATCCTCCTCCCTCATGTGGTACCCTTCCTGTAGGCTCACCCTGACATGACCCTCCAGCATGACAATACCACCAGCCAGGTACCTACCAGGTACAACCCTAAATCCGTAAACACTGGCACCCTCATAGATATCATTCTGACCAACCTGCCCTCTAAATACTCCTCTGCTGTCTTCAACCAGGATCACAGTGATCACAGCCTCATTGCCTGCGTCCGTAATGGGTCCGCGGTCAAACGACCACCCCTCATCAATGTCAAACGCTCCCTAAAACACTTCAGCGAGCAGGTCTTTCTACTCGACCTGGTATGGGTATCCTGGAAGGATATTGACCTCATTCCGTCAGTAGAGGATGCCTGGTTATTCTTTAGAAGTGGTTTCCTCACCATCATAAATATGCATGCCCCATTCAAAAAATTTAGAACTAAGAACAGATATAGCCCTTGGTTCACTCCAGAGTTGACTGCCCTTGACCAGCACAAAAACATCCTGTGGCGTACTGCATTAGCATCGAATAGCCCCCGCGATATGCAACTTTTCAGGGAAGTTAGGAACCAATATGCACAGGCAGTTAGGAAAGCAAAGGCTAGATTTTTCAAATAGAAATGTTCATTCTGTTGCACAAACTCCAAAAAGTTCTTGGGACACTGTAAAGTCCATGGAGAATAAAAACACCTCCTCCCAGCTGCCCACTGCACTTAGGCTAGGAAACACTGTCACCACTGATAAATCTACGATAATCGAGAATTTCAATAAGCATTTTTCTACGGCTGGCCATGCTTCCACCTGGCTACCCCTAACCAGGTCAACAGCTCTGCACCCCACAGAAACTTGCCCAAGCCTCCCCATTTCTCCTTCCCCAAATCCAGATAGCTGATGCTCTGAAAGAGCTGCAAAATCTGGACCCCTAATTATCAGCTGGGCTAGACAATCTGGACCCTCTCTATCTAAAATATCTGCCAAATTGTTGCAACCCTATTACTAGTCTGTTCAACATCTTTTTTGTATCGTCTGAGATCCCTAAAGATTGGAAAGCTGCCGCGGTCATCCCCCTCTTCAAAAAGGGGAGACACTCTAACCCAAACTGTTACAGACCTATATCTATCCTACCCTGCCTTCTAAAGTCTTTCGGAAGCCAAGTTAACCTGTTGAGGACAGAGGGCGCTGTTTTTCACTTTTTGGGGAAAATCGTGCCAATTTAAAACGGCCTCGTACTCAATTCTTGCTCGTACAATATGCATATTATTATTACTATTGGATAGAAAACACTCTCTAGTTTCTAAACCGTTTGAATTTTGTCTGTGAGTAAAACAGAACTCATTTGGCAGCACACTTCCTGACCAGGAAGTGGAAGTCTGAAATCGATGCTCTGTTCAAGGGCCTGCCTATAAATGGGCATGATACGTATTAGTATACATGCACGTCATACACCTCCCTAGATGTCAAGAGAAAGTGAGAGAAGAAATGAAGTGTTTATCTTGGTCTGAGGTGGAATAAATCCTCTTGGCACGACGACCCATTTCCTGTTTTCTGGAAAGCGCGAAGATGGTTCTGGAATTGCCTTCTGAAAAGCTGTCGTTATAGGCGACTACTATCTCCGGCTTTGATTTTAATTGATACATGTACAATATCATCGTAAAGTATGTTTTTTCAATATAGTTTTATTAGATTATTGAAATTTATTCGGACGTTAGGCGTGTTGCGTTGTTGTGACTTTGTTCAGGAAGGAGAGCTTCGCGCCACTTGGCGAGTGTGCTTGCTAATTCAAGAGGAAAAACGACGTTCTAAAACCAAACAACGATTGTTCCCGACAAAGGACCTCTTGTACAACATTCTGAGGAAGCTCATCAAAGTAGGACCATTTTATGATGCTATTTCATATATCTGTCGAACTGTGTACTATTATTTTGCGCCAGGTTTTGGTCACTATCTCGCCATAACGTTAAGCCTTATGTCGTAAAGAAGTTATTTTTTAGAATTCTAACACTGCGATTGCATTAAGAACTAGTGTATATATCATTTCCTATTACAACATGTATTTTTTTGTATGTTTAACTTCTTGCGACTACAGGGGGTGCTGTTCCGAATTAGCATTTTGTCGTCTCCAAATTAAACTGCCTAGTACTCAATTCTTGCTCGTACAATATGGCATATTATTAATTCTATTGGATAGAAAACACGTTCTATTTCATACAACGTTGAAATTATGTCTGTGGGTGCCCAGAACTCTTTCTACAGCGAAATCCAGACAGTGAAAGGTCTGAGAGCGAAGCTCTGGTTTCAGATCAGTTTTTAAGGTCTCTGTCTATCCTATGGAACGACACGAACTGCACCCGCCTTCCCTGGATGTCAGAACCAATGAGAAGTGGAATGGGCCTTCTAGGTAGCTCTCAGAGGTTATAAAAGACCAAGGATGAGAGTAGCCCCCTTTCGACGCTGCCCCTACGCAGGAAGGGACCTCCGGATGCCATTTTCACAGGCTCGGTTATCAACTTGAAATGTATCCGTCTGTAATTTAATTCGATATAGGACTTAGAAAACTCATAAAGTAGTTAATTTAAACCGTTTATAGCCAATTTATATCCGTTTAGTGCGATTTTGATGCATTTCTATGTGAAGCACCGGGCACATTTCGGGTCCCTGGTTGAACGTTAGCGGGCATTTAGACGGACAAGGACATCTTTCGACCAAAAGAAGATTATACCCAAGAAAGAATACATTGCACCCAAGATACCGATGGAAAATCACCTCATAGTAAGTAATATTAATATGATAAATCGTTGTTCTGTCGAAATATTTTAAACGCATATTTCGCCATTTGTTTTCTATCCCTTCGCTTGGCAACCTGTATTTGCACAGTAAGATAATTTTAGAAATGTAAATCAGCGATTGCATTAAGAATAATTTGTCTTTCGATTCCTGTCAACCCTGTATTTTTTTAGTCAAGTATATGATTAGCTTTCAATTAAACTAGATCACTCTCCTGATAGATGACGTCAGACATATTGAGGCTTGATTTCCTAGTATTTTTATTGTGTAACACGGGTTTTGTATGGCTAATATGCACCTTTTCGAACAAACTCTATTATGTATGTTGTAAAATGATGTTACAGGATGTCATCGGAAGAATTCTGAGAAGGTTAGTGAAAAAATTAATATATTTTGGCGGTGATTACGTGTATAAGCGCTCTTTGGCTGGAATCGAGCTCTTGCGTAACGTTTGCACATGTGGTATGCTAAACTTATCGATTATTGTGTTTTCGCTGAAAAACGCTTAGAAAATCTGAAAATATGGTCTGAAATCACAAGACTGGGCTTTCCATTGCTATGCTTTGTCCTTTTTTATGAAATGTTTTATGATGATAAATTGGTCATACACGGTTGCTCTATCTAGTATTCTAGTCGATTGTGATGGTCGGTGCAATTGTAAACTGTGATTTCTACCTGAAATATGCACCTTTTTCTAACAAAAACTATCCTATAACATGAATATGTTATCAGACTGTCATCTGATGGTTTTTTTATAGGTTATTGGCTATCAATATCTTAGTGAGCCGAATGTGTGATAGCACCTGAAGGAGTAAGAAAACTGATGAGTTAGAATATTAGGTGTATTTTGCTAACGTGTTTAGCTAATAGATTTACATATTTTGTCTTCCCTGGTAAAACATTTTAAAAAACTGAAATGGTGGCTTTATCACAAGATCTGTATCTTTCATCTTGGTGTCTTGGACTTGTGATTTAATGATATTTAGATGCTACTATCTACTTGTGAAGCTATGCTAGCTATGCTAATCAGTTGTTGGGGGTGGGGTGCTCCGGATCCGATAGATACTCGGAAAGGTTGTTTTAATAGTTATTTGGTCCAAATAGGTGAGAGTCTTAATAGAAATATTCCGCACATGCTGGGAAAAAGATCCTACGTTGCACAATATTACCATGATTCAGCTCTAGATATTGCACATTTGACACAAAACATAATGTATGTATACCTGAGTTATTGTCTGTCATCTGATGAAGGTTTGAAGGTTAGTGAATTAATTCTTTTGCTGGTTTAATTCAGCTAACGCTAACGTTGCCTAGTTGCTTACGTTTAACGTGCCTTGATAATGAATGCGTTGTGGTGGAGCTATTTAGTACAATATATTGCTATATTGGTTTTCGCTGTTTTAAACACTTAAAAATCGGAATATTGGCTGGATTCACAACACTGGTTTGTCTTTATTTGCTTACAACTAGTATTTTCAGAAATTGTTTTATGTGAGTTACTTGTATTTCCATATCTTATATTACTCTGGCGCTTCGTGCTATTTTGATGGTACGTGTTTAGCCAAATGTAAATGATTTCTATACTCAAATATGCAACTTTTTCGAACACACATAGATTATTGTTTGTAAACATGTTATGGGACTGTGTCTCTGTGAGAGTTGTTCTTGGTAGTTTTTGGTTTTGGTTGTTGGCTTGGTTTCGTGCAATGTCGACTGTGCTGTGAAAATGTCTGTCCTTTTTTGTATTTGGTGTGAGCTAACTAAATATATGGTTGTTTTCGCCTGTAAAACATTTTAAATGGAACATGTTGGACTGATTCACCAAGATGTGTGATCTGTTCATTTTCTGTATTGCACTTGTAATGTGTTAGAAATATTTCTAAAAAATATTTTTGATTTCGCGCTCGCCTTTTCATGGATGTGGAGGAGTTCGTAGCGGAACGCTGGGCCAGCGTTAACGAACAGATAACCGACATTTTGAATTCCCCACCATACCTTTCCCTTACGTTCACGTCGTTGTCAGGTTGGGACGTCAGCCAACCTCAGTTCCTAAACGATCTCATACACTCCATCGATACAGAGATCATCTACTTTGTTAGTTGACATTGAGTTGAGGTTGTTTTCGCTGACACCACACTCCGGTGTCTCACCCCTTCTTGAAGCTGTCTCTTCGTTGTTATAGCCCACTACTGTTATTGTCATCTGCAAGTGACTGGGTGAGTTGGGGTGTGCATGGCACACAGTCGTGGGTGAACGGGACAGGGGAGGCTGGCACCACCTTGCTGCGGGCCCCAGTGTCGAGGCTTCAGCGAAGTGGAAATTTTTGGTTTCTTACTCATACCACCTGGGGGGAATCCAGGACCCAGATTGCCAGGGTGCACGTGCAGGCCAGGCTCAGCTTGATGATGGTCTTGGATGATACTTGGTGTTGCAATGCTAGCTGTATTCAATGAACAGCATTCTTACATGTGATTTATTTTCTATATGGGTAGGACAGTGCAGTGTGATGGCGTTCGTTCGGTGGGGTGGTTGCCAACTGAAGTGGGTTCGGTGCGCGTAAGATTCGCGGAATGCTGATCGTGCTCAGCTCATGATGACAGCAGATGAGTCTACGGGCGATAGTCATTCAGTCGTCTCTTTGCCTTCTTGATACAGGTAACATGGAGCCATTTGAAAGATGTGGGGACACAGACTGGATTAGGGAGCGAGTTAAATATGTCTGTAAATACCACCCAGCTGGTTGCTTGCTTGAGGACGTGGGCTGGATGCCGTCTGGCAAGCAGCTTGCGGGGGTTAACAAGTATTAAATTTGTTTTCTTCAGCCACTGAGATGGAGAGGGGGTGCTCAGATCTTGCTTAGCGATCCGTTACAGTGGCACTGGCAATCGCAAATAGGGGAACGATTCTTTTATTGGCGGTCTTATTGCTTTGGAGTAGAAGCATTGAGCTCTTGAGACCTGGACTCACCTGATACGCTTTCTGTCGATAGCAAGAGAACGTCTAGATGTAGGTGCTGGGTCTTTGACAATTTTTAGGCCTCCTCTAACATCGCCTGGTATAGAAGGTTTCCTGGATGGCAGGAAGCCTTGGTTCCCCGGTGATGTACTGGGCCGTACGCATACCCTCTGTATGCCTTGCGGTCAGAGCAGCAGCATTACCATACCAAGGCAGTTAATGGCAACCAGCAGGATGTCTCGATGGTGCAGCTGTTTATAACCTTTGAGATTTTATTTATTTTTATTTTTATTTCACTTTTATTTAACCCAGGTAGGCTAGTTGAGAAACAAGTTCTCATTTGCAAAACTGCCGACACTGGCCAAGATAAAAGCATAGCAGTGTGCAACAACAACACAGAGTTACACATGGAGTAAAACAATAAAACAAGTCTATAACATGGTAGAAAAAAAGAGAATCTATATATAGGATCTGAGCCCCATGGCCAAATCTGTTTCCGTCTCCTGAGGCGGGAATAAGTTGTGTCGTTGCCCTCTTCCACAACTGTCTTTGGTGTGCTTGGACCATAATAGTTTGTTGGTGAAGTGGACACCAAGGAACTTGAAGCTCTCAAACCTTGCTCCACTTACAGCCCCAATTGATGAGACATGGGGACGTTGCTCGGTCCTCCTTTTCCTGTAGTCCACAATAATCTCCTTTGTTCTTGATCATGTTGAGGGGCAGAATTTGGTTGTCCTTTGCACCAACGTGGTCAGGTCTCTGACCTCTTTCCTATAGGCTTGTCTCATCGTTGTCGGGTGATCAGGCCTACCACTGTTTGTCGTCGGCAAACTTAATGATGGTTGTTGGAGTTCGTGCCTGGCCATGCAGTCATTGAGTGAACAGGGAGAGTACAGGAGACTGAGCAGGCACCCTGAGGGGCCCCCGTGTGAGGATCAGCGTGGCGGATGTGTTTGTTACCAAACCCTTTACCACTGTTCAGCGACGCGCCCGTCAGAGTCCAGATCCAGTTGCAGATGCGAGGTGTATTAGTCCTTAGGGTTACTTAGCTTAGTGATGAACTTTTGAGGGCAACTATGTGTTGAAACGCTGAGCTGCAGTCAATGAATGCATTCTCAGATAGGTGCCTCCTTTAGTCCAGGTCTGAAATTAGCAGGTTGGACGTGCAATAGAGATTGCATCATCTTTGTTCTGATTTGGTGTGGTATACAAATCGGAGGGGTCTAGCAGTTTCTGGGCATAATGGTGTTGATGTGAAGACATGACATGAACCTTTTCAAATGCATTTTCATGGCTACAGACTTGAGTGCTCGGTCGGTAGTCATTTAGGCAGGTTACCTTAGTGTTCTTGGGCCACAGGTACTATCGGTGGTCTGCTGAAACATGTTGCGTTATTACAGATCAGACAGGCAGAGGTTGAAAATGTCAGTGAAGACACTTGCCAGTTAGTCAGCGTCATGGCTTGGAGTACACGTCCTTGTAATCAGTCTGGCCCTGCGGCCTTGTGAATGTTGACCTGTTTTAAAGGTCTTCCTGACATGACAGAGAGTGTGATCACACAGTCGTCCGGAAACAGCTGAATGCTCTCATGGCATGTTTCAGTGTTACTTGACCTTCAGATCGAGCATAAAGTTATTTAGCTCCTCTGGTAGCTCTTGTCACTGGGCATCTTC
>NC_036842.1:63377118-63402118 GCF_002910315.2 Salvelinus sp. IW2-2015
TGAAATCCTCAAAAATGTAAGTCTACAGATGTAATGTCTGAACAAAACATGCACACGGATCAGTATTCATACCTTGGTTTTGGTGTGTGAATGTGAATTTAAAAATTGTTGTGATAACTGTTTTCATACACATTACGTGCCTTTGGAAATATTCTAGACCCCTTGATTTTATCCTACCATTTTTACTTTACAGACTTTTCTAAAATTTGGATTTCAATGTTTAAATGTGTCCTCCATCATCTACACACAATACCCCATAATTATGTGAAACAGTTTTGCTTGGTTAAATAATACTGACCTATCACGGATTTACTTGGTAGGATTCACAGACTTCACCATCCCTACACCTCTGATGAATATAACAGGAAACCTGTTTGACCATGCACTGTGTGAGAGAAAATTACGTATTTACATGATGTTTGATATTAATAGTTAACGATTATATACTTAACAAATAGTAAGACTTTCTGTTCTGTTTAATTATGTGTTTCTGTAATGAAATGGTTTCCACTCTAGCCTCCTGCAGTTAGTCTGGGCGTATGGTCAAGGAATATGGGTTTTGCTAGAGATGGCTTGAGCTGACAATGACTTCGTGATAAAACCTGCAGCCGACATTCCATAGACAAGATGTGGTGTGTGTGACCCGAGATGGAGATAGCCTGGAAGAGTTTAGAACAATCCCTCACTGTCTCATCTTCCTGGTATCTGGGAAACTAAGCTGGGTTTTGGGTAAAACAACATCCCATGCACATAACCAGGAGATGGACCAAGGTGGCTTATGGGAGGGGTGGAACCAGCCTGACTAAGCATTTTTACGTCCTATATAAGATCTCTGTTATTTCATTATCAGTTAACCTCTCTAGGGTACGTGAGACGGTAGCGTCCCACCTCTTCAACAGCCAGTGAAACTGCAGTGCGCCAAATTCAAAACAACAGAAATCACAATATTAAAATTCCTCAAACATACATGTATTTTACACCATTTTAAAGATACACTTGTTGTAAATCCAGCCACAGTGTCCGATTTCAAAAAGGCTTTACTACGAAAGCAAACCAAACGATTATGTTAGGTGAGTGCCTATTCACAGAATAACACAGCCATTTTTCCAGCCAAAGAGAAGATTCACAAAAAGCAGAAATATAGATAAAATGAATCACTAACCTTTGATGATCTTCATCAGATGACACTCATAGGACTTCATGTTACACAATACATGTATGTTTTGTTCGGTAAAGTTAATATTTATATCCAAAAATCTGAGTTTACATTGGCGCCTTATGTTCAGAAGTCACAAAACATCCTTCGATTTTGCAGAGAGCTACTTCAATTTACAGGAATACTCATAATAAACATTGCTAAAAGATACAACTGTTATGCATGGAATTTTAGATGCACTTCTCCTTAATGCAACCGCTGTGTCAGATTTCAAAAAAGCTTTACGGAAAAAGCAAACCATGCAATAACCTGAGTCGGCGCTCAGAGCCCAATCAAGACACAAATATAGCCGCCATATTATCCAGTCAACAGAAGTCAGAAGTAACATTATAAACATTCACTTACCTTTGATGATCTTCATCAGAATGCACTCCCAGGAATCCCAGTTCCACAATAAATGTTTGTTTTTGTTCGATAATGTCCATAATTTATGTCCAAATTCCTCCTTGTTTGTTCTAGCGTTCAGTACACTTTCCAAAACTCACGACGCGCGGCAGGTCAGCGGAAAGTACGGACGAAAAGTTTAAAAAGTTATATTACAGTCCGTAAAAACATGACAAAAACGAAGTATGAATCAATCTTTAGGATGTTTTTAACATAATTCTTTCAATAATGTTTCCAAACCGGAGTATTCCTGTTGTCTTCAGAATTGCGATGGAACAGACTCGCTCTCACGGTAACGCGCATGTTCAGAGCATGGTCACCTCATGGCAGACCTGACTCAGACCTGCACTTCAGAGTGTGCTGTCGACCAGCTTCATTATTGCAATAATTAATATTGAATTAAAGATGATTGTTTGAATAATTGTCCAAGTCTCTTCTCAGTATCATGTATTTCAACGACAACTGCAAAATCATTCTGGCTATGGATACGGAGAACATCAACATTCCCTGATCCCACTCTACACCAGACGGACACCATTCTGTATAACATCTGGCCCCTTCTTTGGACACTGTGTTAAACACCTCTTTACAGCTTACCCTCCCCCTTCTTTCAATTTCCGCCTGAAGACATACCCAAATCTAACTGCCTCTAGCTCAGGCCCAGAAGCAAGGATATGCATATTCTTGGTACCATTTGAAAGAAAATACTCTGAAGTTTGTGTAAATGTGAATTGAATGTAGGAGAATATAACACAATAGATCTGGTTTAGATAATACAATGAAAAAACCATACGTTTTTTCTTTCTAATTGTTGTATCATCATCTTTAAAATGAACAAGATAAAACAAACATTCAGATATGAATATGGGGACAATTTCAGTGAAAAACATAAGAGGGCAACAGTACTTGTGCAAAGTTTCAGAATGATAACTTCCAAAATGAGTGTRCTACATGACATTTATCATGAAGTCACCCMGGTGTCCCACACAAGTAGCCCAAATGTACCCAAGTGGCCAAWTTGGTGAAGGTATACATTTTGAAACAAATAACTATATACAAAATACCAAAATGGTATTCTAACACACCCCCCCAAAAAATGGAGGGAAAAAAATGGAAGAAAAAAAGAAATGGGGAAAAAAAGATTGAAAAAAAAATAAGAAAAAAAATATATACATTTACAAAATAACATGGGTAACTATTTACACACTTTCAATATTTGGAAGACCCTCAGTCCTCTATCAAATCAAATCAATTTATATAGCCCTTCGTACATCAGCTAATATCTCAAAGTGCTGTACAGAAACCCAGCTTAACCCCAAACAGCAAGCAATGCAGGTGTAGAAGCACGGTGGCTAGGAAAAACTCCCTAGAAAGGCCAAAACCTAGGAAGAAACCTAGAGAGGAACCAGGCTATGAGGGGTGGCCAGTCCTCTTCTGGCTGTGCCGGGTGGAGATTATAACAGAACAGATTTTCAAACGTTCATAGATGACCAGCAGGGTCAGACACTAATAATCACAGTGGTTGTAGAGGGTGCAACAGGACAGCRCCTCAAGAGTAAATATKAACAGTTTACCTCTAGATGGCCCGRGAGGTGTGGAGCYAGAGACAGCAGGGGTCCAGCTGGATGAACCAGCTTCAGAGGGGGATGRACATGTTGGCACTGGGGGCTCCCATTCGGAGTCAGTGTCACTGTGAAAGAAAATGTTCAGTTAGAATAGTTTCACATATGAGCCCTGTATCAACAGGTATAATAAACAGATATATAGAGTACAGGGAACATAACGTGCTGTTCCATTTCACTTTGGCCATTGTTGTGGGCCTGCCTCAAATAGGCTATTTCATGTGGGGGTGGGGTGGAGCGGCAGACACACGCAACTCGACCATGCCCCCCTTTTAATCCATAATATGTAGACTGAGTGGAGGAAGCATGCCGCTGGAGGAAGTATGGCCAATGTGTACTTTACACATTTCATTACATTTTTATATATTGCAAATAAAATGTAAAAACAATCACAAATAATATTTTATATTATTAATTTCAAACAACGGCATTAGCATGAGAAGAACTTACCAGTCCAAAACAATGTCCTCTCCGTTCAAAAAATATGCTTCCATTTGAGTCATGGTCGCTAACTGAGTCGTCTTCCAAAAGCATATGTTTCACTTTCACGATCAATTTCCTCTATAATTTTGTCTACATTCGTATATCTAGTCTTAGATTTAGCTTTCCCTGACTTATTCGCCATGATGTTCGATATATAAACAGCTGAAGATGCGCATTACCGAAATAGTGCTGTAGGTAACAAGCTTGGCTCCTTCCAGTATGAATCTTCAGTGGTGAAAGACCGCATTTACGCCGGAGTTTACTACATGGGTTGGTCTTCCAACACAGAACCATTACATATTGTTGTTTACCTCTGCTCATTGGCTATCTACCCAGCTAGATTTCAAGACGATCAGTGGTCATTGGGTTAAAATACAGTCAATCAACAAAACAGCGGTCATATAATTGGTGCACAATGAGGTCATTATTGTTGTCTTCCATCGGTTTTCTTCTCGGTCAATAAATCCCCGCGAAATGACCCATCATGTTTGGTTGTTTACAACCAAACAGTTGGTTGCAATGAAACCAACATGACTGGATAAAGTCACGTTTAGTCTGTGTATTTACGTCAATGTTTCGCTCGACAATTGAATGACACGGAATTAACGAGATAAGCGTTTCACAAAAATGTTTCGTGTTGGCTATAAAAATGGATTTAACCGAGCAAAAGACCCATTCCATTGTTTAACAATGAGCCTTGGGATTGCAAAACAAGCAGCAAGTATCTTCAAAGTAAACAATTTATTTTATTGCATATGTGATTGTTTGTTCGCCTGTGCTGGTTGAAATAGTATAATTTGGTATGGGGCTCTGTGCTGCAGAATAATTGCATGTATTCTTTCGCATTGTAAATCCATTTTTTTAAATCTGACAACCATCAGTTGGAGATTAGCAAGATTCTAGGCTTTTGAACGCATGTGAGACAGCTTGTTTTTCAGGATGTTTAATATGACTATTATGGTGCAATCACCGTAATGTTGTCGAATTTAAAACCCGCTACCCGGGAACGCGTAGCTGTTAGAGAAGTTAATTAACAACCTCAAACGAGCTTACATGCATACAACACTTCCTTCCCGTGCTCACACTGCTCTTAACGCTGAAGTAAAACCGAAATGCGGTGTCTTTTCAACGTTCGTTGCCCCACCCGCCGCCGCCACTAGCATCACTACTCTGGATGCTTCTGACCCTAGAATATGTTGACTTCAATGCATAACAACACTCCTTCGTTGGCCTCCGTACACTGCTTCTTTAAAACGATAGTCAAAACCACACAATGCAATGCTTTTCACCGTCCTGCTGCTGCACCCGCCACGCGCTGAGCATACACACCCTGGACGCGTTCCGACCTAGAAATTGTGGACATCTATAATACCTAGGTGTCGGTAGCTGTAACTCTCCTTCCAAGACTCATCATAAACATCTCCATCCAAAATCAAATCATGAAATCGGCTTCTATTCGTCAACAAATATCCTATTCACTCACACGGCCGCAAACTTAACCCAAGTCAAATGACTATGCTACCGATTCCTTCGACTTCGCGATGTCATCTGACAAAATAGCTTCAATAGCTCTACTCAGCAACTAGATGCAGTTTATCATCGCATGCGTTTTGTTGCTAAAACACCTTATACACCACACCCCACTGCGACCTGTATCGCTCTAGTCGGCTGGCCCTCCGTACATATTACGTTCGCTAGACCCACTGGCTCAGGTCATCTATAAGTCCATGCTAGGTAAGCTCCGTCCCTTATCTCAGTTTCAAAAACTGGTCTCGATAACAACACCCACCCGTAGCACGCGCTCCAGCAGGTATATCTCACTGATCATCCCAAAAGCCAACACCTCATTTGGCCGCCTTTCCTTCCAGTTCTCTGCTGCCTGTGACTGGAACGAATTGCAAAAATCGCTGAAGTTGGAGACTTTTATTTCCCTCACCAACTTTAAACATCTGCTATCTGAGCAGCTAACCGATCGCTGCAGCTGTACATAGTCCATCTGTAAACAGCCCACCCAATTTACCTACCTCATCCACTTACTGTTTTTCTTTATTTACTTTTATGCTCTTTTGCACACCAGTATCTCTACTTGCACATGWTCATCTGATGATTTATCACTCCAGTGTTAATCTGCTAAATTGTAATTATTCGCTCCTATGGCCTATTTATTGCCTACCTCCTCATGCCTTTTGYACACAATGTATATAGACTCATTTCCCCCCCCTACTGTGTTATTGACTTGTTTATTGTTTACTCCATGTGTAACTCTGTGTTGTTGTCTGTTCACACTGCTATGCTTTATCTTGGCCAGGTCGCAGTTGTAAATGAGAACTTGTTCTCAACTAGCCTACCTTGTTAAATAAAGGTGAAATAAAAAATAAATAAATAAATTGTCCTGAAGGAAGGTGAACCTCCGTCCCAGTCTCAAATCTCTAGAAGACTAAAACAGGTTTCCATCAAGAATTTCTCTATATTTAGCGCCATTCATCATTCCTTCAATTCTGACCAGTTTGCCAGTCCCTGCCGATGTGCTCTCGGGGTGATGAAAGGTGTTGGGTTTGCGCCAGACATAGCGTTTTCCTTGATGGCCAAAAAGCAAAATTTTAGTCTCATCTGACCAGATTACCTTCTTCCATATGTTTGGGGAGTCTCCCACATGTCTTTTGGTGATCACCAAACGTGTATGCTTATTTTTTTCTTTAAGCAATGGCTTTTTTTCTGGCCACTCTTGCGTAAAGCTCAGCTCTGTGAAGTGTATGGCTTAAAGTGGTTCTATGGACAGATATTCCAACTCTGCTGTGAAGCTTTGCAGCTCCTTCAGGGTTATTTTTGTTCTCTTTGTTGCCTCTGATTAATGCCCTCCTTGCCAGGTCCGTGAGTTTTCGTGGGCGGCCCTCTCTTGGCAGGTTTGTTGTGGTGCCTTATTCTTTCCATTTTTTAATAATGGATTTAATGGTGCTCCGTGGCATGTTCAAAGTTTCTGATATTTTTTTATAACCCAACCCTGATCTCTACTTCTCCACAACTTTGTCCCTGACCTGTTTGGAGAGCTCCTTGGTCTTCATGGTGCCGCTTGCTTGGTGGTGCCCCTTGCTTAGTGGTGTTGCAGACTCTGGGGCCTTTCAGAACAGGTGTATATATACTGAGATCACGTGACAGATCATTTGACACTTAGATTGCACACAGGTGGACTTTATTTAACTAATTATGTGACTTTTGAAGGTAATTGGTTGCACCAGATCTTATTTAAGGGCTTTATAGCAAAGGAGGTGAATACATATATATATATTTTTTTTTTTATTGAAACATGTTCTCTTTTTCATTTCACTTCACCAATTTGGTCTATTTTGTGTATGTCCATTACATGAAATCCAAATTAAAATCCATTTAAATTACAGGTTGTAATGCAACAACATAGGAAAAACACCAAGGGGGATGTATACTTTTGCAAGGCACTGTAAGGTGCGACAGGCTAGGAATCACAGTTTTGGTCAGTGTTTTCTTGGGCACCCTTATTAGGGGAGGACATGCAGCAAATGTATAAAAGCACCCCTTGGTCATGTTCAGGTGAGAGCTTTGTACCAGGAAGGTCCTTTGTGTGTACAGACTGTATGGCGGTGTTGCTGTTAGTTTATTTTTGTGAGCAACAATTTTGTGACCATGCTGTCTTGAAGAGATTTTGGGGGTTTGGTCAATTGTTCTGAATGGTATGTGATTTTATTAATGTGTGACAATATTCAAGATAAGTATTTCGTAAAGCCACTACAATAATGTCCTTTTGTTTTCAGTTAGTTTGTTTGGAGAGGTTTTGCTGGTTTGAAGTCCAGGCAGTTTGTTGGCAGTGCCCTCCAATAAGGTGACTGTCTTTAACTAAAGTAATTTGTATTTCAAAAATACCTATTGTTTATGTAAATTAAGTGGTTAAATGTTTATTTTCTACCATCAGAAGAACATTATTGTTTGTCACTGTTTTGGCCATCTTGTGAACTTTGTCAGCTGAATCTTTGTGAAAGCAGTTGTGTATTTCAGAAAGTTATCTCGTGGAAGTAACAGATGCAAGAAGTCATTTTTGTGTACTTTTGGTAATGTGTATTATTTATGTCAAACAAACAAACCTAATTCTCTCAGCTTGAATAAACGTTGCTTGTTTATATCAGACTCTACTGCCTTTAATGGGCCTAGAACTTGTTTAAGATGTATAATTGCAACGCAAATTGTTTATTTCTGCTGTCTGGTCTGTTTATTTGCTCAGCACTGTTGATTCAATTCAATGGGTGGCCTGTCATGAACCTGTCTTATATTCTGGTTGAGGTGTTCTCCTCATTAAACAGTAACTGGCATAGTCTGGTAGTTGTGCCATTTTAGCTAACCCTAGGCGGCAGTAGTTACAACAATATACTACAGTCAATACTACAGTAAAGTCCGCAAAAACACGACAGTGAATAATACTACAGTAATCAGAGATTATTAAAGGAAAGCCAGCCACAACGCAGACACTGACAACTCGCTTCCGGAGAAGCTAAACACCTTTGAGGAAAACACTAAGCCGCCACCTCTGCCCACAAGGACCGTGAGCTCTCATTCTTCGTGGTCAACGTAAGACATTTAAACCCTCCCAAGGCTGCCAGCCCAGACGGCATCCCAAGTCGTGTCCTCAGCAGACCAGCTGGCTGGAGTGTTTACGGACATATTAAATCTCTCCCTATCCCAGTCTGTTGTCCCCACTTGCTTTAAGATGTCCACCATTGTTCCCGTACCCAAGAAAGCGAAGGTAACTGAACTAAATGACTATTGCCCCGTAACACTTCTGTCATCATGAAGTGCTTTGAGAGGCTAGATAAACATCATATCACCTCTACCTTACCCGACACCCTAGACACTACAGTTGTGGCAAAAGTTTTGAGAATGACACAAATATTAATTTCAAACAAAGTTTGCTGCTTCAGTGTCTTTAGATATTTTTGTCAGATGTTACTATGGAATGCTGAAGTATAATTACAAGCATTTCATAAGTGTCAAAGGCTTTTATTGACAATTATATGAAGTTGATGCAAAGAGTCAATATTTGCAGTGTTGACCCTTCTTTTTCAAGATCTCTGCAATCCGCCCTGGCATGCTGTCAATTAACTTCTGGGCCACATCCTGACTGATGGCAGCCCGTTCTTGCATAATCAATGCTTGGAGTTTGCTAGAATTTGTGGGTTTTTGTTTGTCCACCCGCCTCTTGAGGATTGACCACAAGTTCTCAATGGGATTAAGGTCTGGGGCGTTTCCTGGCCATGGACCCAAAATATCGATGTTTTGTTCCCCGAGCCACTTAGTTATCACTTTTGCCTTATGGTGCTCCATCATGCTGGAAAAGGCATTGTTCGTCACCAAACTGTTCCTGGATGGTTGGGAGAAGTTGTTCTCGGAGGATGTGTTGGTACCATTCTTTATTCATGGCTGTGTTCTTAGGCAAAATTGTGAGTGAGCCCACTCCCTTGGCTGAGAAGCAACCCCACACATGAATGGTCTCAGGATGCTTTACTGTTGGCATGACACAGGACTGATGGTAGCGCTCACCTTGTCTTCTCCGGACAAGCTTTTTTCCGGATGCCCCAAACAATCGGAAAGGGATTCATCAGAGAAAATGACTTCACCCCAGTCCTCAGCAGTCCATCCCTGTACCTTTTGTAGAATATCAGTCTGTCCCTGATGTTTTTCCTGGAGAGAAGTGGCTTCTTTGCTGCCCTTCTTGACACCTCCAAAGGTATTCGCCTCACTGTGCGTGCAGATGCACTCACACCTGCCTGCTGCCATTCCTGAGCAAGCTCTGTACTGGTGGTGCCCCGATCCCGCAGCTGAATCAACTTTAGGAGACGGTCCTGGCGCTTGCTGGACTTTCTTGGGTGCCCTGAAGACTTCTTCATAACAATTGAACCGCTCTCCTTGAAGTTCTTGATGATCCGATAAATGCTTGATTTAGGTGCAATCTTAATGGCAGCAATATCCTTGCCTGTGAAGCCCTTTTTGTGCAAAGCAATGATGACGGCACATGTTTCCTTCCAGGTAACCATGGTTGACAGAGGAAGAACAATGATTCCAAGCACCACCCTCCTTTTGAAGCTTCCAGTCTGTTATTCGACCTCAATCAGCATGACAGAGTGATCTCCAGCCTTGTCCTCGTCAACACTCACACCTGTGTTAACGAGAGAATCACTGACATGATGTCAGCTGGTCCTTTTGTGGCAGGGCTGAAATGCAGTGGAAATGTTTTTGGGGGGGATTCAGTTCATTTGCATGGCAAAGGGGGACTTTGCAATTAATTGCAATTAATCTGATCACTCTTCATAACATTCTGGAGTATATGCAAAATTGCCATCATACAAACTGAAGCAGCAGACTTTGTGAAAATTAATATTTGTGTCATTCTCATAACTTTTTGCCACGACTGTACAATGTGCATACCGTCCCATCAAATCCATGGAAGACGCAATAGCCATCACACAGCCCTATCCCACCTGGACAAGAGGAATACCTACGTAAGAATGCTGTTCATTGACTACAGCTCAGCCTTCAACACCATAGTACCCTCCAAGCTCATCATAAAGCTTGAGGCCCTGGGTCTGAACCCCTCCCTGTGCAACTGGGTCCTGGACTTCCTAACGGTCCGACCCCAGGTGGTGAAGGTAGGCAACAACACCTCTGCCACGCTGATCCTCATCACGGGGGACGCACAAGGGTGTGTGCTCAGCCCCCTCCTATACTCCCTGTTCACCCATGACTGCGTGGCCACGCACATGTCCAATTTAATCATCAAGTTTGCTTATGCCACAACAGTGTTAGGCCTGATTACCAACTATGATGAGGTAGCCAACAGGAAGGAAGTGGCGGCTCTGGCAGAGTGGTGCCAGGAAAATAACCTCTCCCTCAATGTCAACAAAATGAAGGAACTGATCGTTGACTTCAGTAGACAGCAGAGAGAGCACATTGACGGGGCCACAGTGGAGAAGGTGAAAAGCTTCAAGTTCCTCTGTGTGCACATCAATGACAACCTTAAAGGGTCCATTCACACAGACCGTGTGGTGAATAAGGCGCAACAGCGCCTCTTCAATCTCAGGAAATTTGGCTTGGCTCCTAAGACCCTCAATAACTTTTACAGATGCACCATTGAGAGCATCCTGTCGGGCTGTATCACCGCCTGGTACGGCAATTACACCGTCCGCAACCACAGAGCTCTCTATAGGGTGGTGCAGTCAGGCCAACGCATCACCGGGGACACACTGCCTGCCTTCCAGGACATCTACAGTACCTGGTGTCACAGGAAGACCAAGAAGATCATCAAAGATCTCAGCCATCCGAGCCACGGCCTGTTCACCCGGCTACCATCTAGAAGGCGGAGACTGTACAGGTGCATCAAATCTGGGACCGAGAGACTGAAAAATGGTACCAACCTCCAGGCCATCAGACTGTTAAATAGTCACCACTAGCCGGCCACCACCCAGTACCCTGCACTGAAGCTTAGGGACTACTTCCCTAGGTACATAGTAATTGAATACTGGTCACTTTAATAATGTTAACATACTGTTTTACCCTCTTCATACGTATATACTGTGTTCTAGTCAATGCTCATCCTATATAGCTACTGCTGCACACACCTTTTCTATGAATATACTATCCATACTGTTTATTCAAACCATTAAATACATAAATATATACACAGAGTATACAAAATATTAGGACCACCTGCTCTTTCCTTGACATAAACTGACCAGATGAATCCAGGTGAAAGCTATGATCCCTTATTGTCACTTGTTAAATCCACTTCAATCAGTGTAGATTAAAGAAGTATTTTTAAGACTTGAGACAATTGAGACATGGATTGAGTATGTGTGCCATTCAGAGTTTGATTAGGCAAGACACAAGATTTAAGTGCCTTTGAACGCGGTATGGTAGTAGGTGCCTGGCGCACCAGTTTGAGTGTATCAAGAACTGCAACGCTGCTGGGTTTTCACGCTCAACCGCTTCCCCATGTGTATCAAGAATGGTCCACCACCCAAAGGACATGGAGCCAACTTGACACAACTGTGGGAAGCATTGGGGTCAACATGGGCCAGCATCATGTGGAAAGCTTTCAACACCTTGTAGAGTCCATGCCCCGACAAACTGAGGCTGTTCTGAGGACAAAAGGGTGTGTAACTCAATATTAGGAAGGTGTTCCTAACGTTTTGTAAACTCGTTGTATATATATATATATATATATATATATATATATATATATATATATTTATATACTATATACATTTATATTCCGGACTCTGACATTGCTCGTTCTGATATTTCTTAATTTCTTAATTTTTATCATTGCTTTGTATTTTTAGGTATTTCTGCAACAAGCATTTCACTGCACCTGCGATAATATCTGCGAAATATGTGTACGCACACATACAGTGAATGCTGTAGTCATGTCCGTAAAAATTGTACAGTGAATACTATAGTATATAAATATAGTAATACTACAGTATTTAGACCATAGTATAATATAGTATTTTTTTCATGTGGGAATAGAGAAAATATTGCAAGAGAAGAAAATGTAAGAGTTGGAGAAAAACAGAGAGGGACAAACTAGGGGAGAAGAGAGAGATATCCATACATATCAAAACAGGCATGCTTATTCATTTGGCCGTGCTCTGATGAAGACTCAGTGAAGAGCCAATGTGCTCAGAAGAAGTCTTCTCTGTTTCTGTCTGGAAGTAGGAATGGAAATAACTGCATAATTAGATAGACCAATCACTCAGGAACCACAAGAGAAGGGAAATATGTAGAAATCAGAATATTTACCAATGCGATGCCTGCCCCCCACAAATATGTTTGTTGTAACAGTCTCGAGGAACAGATGATGCTCTGGTTTCTCAAGCAGTTATGTTTCAAATGTCTGACTGTCTCTGTCAACATCTTTAATATTCTGCAGCTGAATTGTGCCATTCTAGCATAGGAACACATTTGTTTTGCTACCAAGGGGAACCGCACCCCTTCCCACAGCATCTCTATTCTCTCACATCCCTCTGTTTATTTGTTTACTTCTATCTCCCTCCACCTCCACCTCTCTCACTCTTTCTCTCTCTGTCTCTCTTTCTCTCACTTCCCTCTCTCTGTCTGTCCGACACTCGCAGTGTCTCTATCTGTTAAATTGGACAAGGCTTTGTTCTCTGAGACAGGTTACAGTAAGAGCAATCAGCACTATGATGTACATTCTGTCAGAAACTTTATGGAACTATAATAATGGACCATTAACATAGAAATGAAAGCTTTATTATGCAGAGATATTTATGGAATTTGACTGCAGGAGCTTGCTATTCACAAAAACAGAAACACTTATTTACACACACACACACACACACACACACACCAGCACACACACACACACACACACACACACACACACACACACATGCAGTAAACACGCACATGCACGTCTACAGTACACACACAAAGATGCACACAAGAGAGCCATATTAGGCACTTAGACAAGTTTAAAAAGTGTTTTAATGTGGTAGGCTGACAGGCATCTGACAGGTGCTTCCGAGTGAGTGCTCTTCTCTAACCCTCTGGTGAGAACACACTGCAGCTTCTAGCCCCTGGTTCATTCTAGAGGAGCTCCCCTCTGATCAGAACATGGCAGCATTTAGACAGTCCGGGCTCTGTCTCTCCTCAAATGTTACAATAAGATACTGACTGCCTTCTCTGCCAAATCACATTGTGCCTCCCCTGTGATTGCTCTCTCTTTCTCTGTCTCTTGGTCTCTCTCTTTCTCTCTCTTCTATAAATGTAAATGAGGGTAATTGTCAAGCACATGGACTGACATGAGATTCAAATTGCTCCTTAAATGGCTCATAAACAGCTGTCGTTAGTGTAGGTGTTTGTCAGTGTAATGATGCTACCAATGAAAGAACATAGTGATCAGAGGTAAAGTGGGTCCACCAGAGCCAAGTTAAAACCTCAAACATTATATAGAAACTACTCTCTGCTTTATCGTTGCTTCTCAATTTCACCAGACACGATCAAACACATGGCAACATTAAACCACACAAAGTAAGACCAGCAACAATAACAGACAGTTCTCAGCCAGCTGCTGTCAGAATCAAAATGATCCGATTAAGGGCTTTTTTCATAATGATCAACTCCGCCACACTTCCTGTACAGTGAATGTATAGCTTGACTCGTGTCTTTGTCTCTTCTTTTCTCCATCTGTCACAGGCCTGATAATGAGAGTCAGTGTTTCCTCTCCATGCTCTAATCCTCCTGCTCCCTCTCTCCCTCCAGCTCTCCCCAGTCTATCAGGTCACCTCTCTGACACCTGTCAAGATGGTAATGATGCTGAGGTGTGTGAAGTGTGTCTCCTTCTGCACTGCTCGGGTGATGAGTTGCCATGATGTCATTAGGAATGGAACAGCCATGGTGGAGCCATGCTGGAGAGACACGGATGAGCCTGGGACTGTTGCTCTCCTGTTCCTGGAGTCCCTGGAGAAATAGCATGGCGAACCGTGGCGCCGCAGCTCTGAGATGAGGATAATAAGTGCCCATTAATGGACATTTACCGTTGTTCATCAGATATGGATCTCAATGCTTCTCGTCATTCACTGGGTAAGGGAAAGAAAGACACTGACATGGGAAGAGAAGCTGTCAGTTTACTCTTGAAGATGAGAGTGAGCTTTTGATAAGTGCATACCTGTAATAGGGTTAGAATGTCAGAAACAATTGCAGTGTGCTTAGTCAGGAGCAATTACGTGCAATTGTTTTAAGGCCTCCTTTCATACCATGACATTGGATGTATCTTTCGATCAGAGCTCCAAAAACCTTTACTTTAAAGGGGCAATCTGTGATTGACATATCCATTTTTAAATGTATTTTATATAGCCATTGATTCTTGAAGAATATAACTTATAAATGCCTCATGAGCTAAGTTCAACAGTCGTACTCCATCAGAAATCAAAATATAAGCTTTTTTTACTCCATTGTTTGTAAACAATGCAATTGTAAACAAACACTGCATAGCTTCAAAACATGGTGAAAGGATCATTTTGATCTCAGGGATGTTCAGTCCTTGTATCCATAGCTTTGTATATACATTTTAGAGCGGTTACATTCCTCCAGCCCCATACCCCACCTGTTTACTAAAACAGAAGTGGGGTAGCAGCTTTGTTGTTGTTTGACCTGCAGATTACCCCTTTAAGCACATTTTCTCCAATGTGAACGTACTGTATTCTTCGCACGCCTGATGAAACTTATACTGCTTGTGGACCACTCAGAAAGTCTGGTCTTATAGCTGAGAAGGTATTTTGCTGGTGCAAACTAATGGCAGAAACAACATAAGCTCTCATCTATTAGGATCCAATCACGCGTCCGCCCGGCCCGGTATCGAGCGAGGAACACGAGACACAGGAAAGGTGGCGGAAGCTGCGGATGAGGGCTGTTGACTTTCATCCCTCTCTGTCTCCAGTATTGAATGGAAACACTCTTCACAGGATATGCAGGCAAGATGAATGGCTCTGCTGTTCCTCTCAGCAAATCCAAGCATTGTAATTCAAGGTGTATTAGACGAGTCAAGGCCTGGTGAGAAAATCTCTCAGACACCCTTCTCATTGCTTTATAGCATCCTCATTTTAAAGTAGAAGTGCCACAGGAAAAGAGTTCTATTGAGCATTGATCTACTCCTGAATGTTCCTCCCAGTGTACTTTCCCTACGGCAACGATGGCATCATATGCATGCCTACTTACAAATGATAGAGAAGGAGTTTTTCAAGATATGAATGATGAAAGTAAATGATAGGGAAAAGGAGAATAATGAGAGAAACCGATCAATCGAGAGCGAGAGAGAGAGAGAGAGACCATTTGGAAATAATTAAGACAGAAAAGACATGACATAATTCCTCACACCAACTCAATGTGAGGTGATCCTCTCCCGGCTGATCTCTGTCAAGACAAGGACCTCATATCTCACAGACTCTCTCCATCAGCCACCCTCTCCCTCCATCTATCTCTCCCCTTACCTACGTTGGCCTCTAGACCCCCCTGGGGCACATTCAGGTTCACTGCTCACATACACACAGAGAGATAAGTTGACACTGGGTGTGAATCGGAGCCTTTTCATCTCCTGATTGAAACATCAAGTTCCTCACACACACGGTCTATCCAGAATAGGAATACAAAAAAACAGGCTGGTTTAAAGCCCAGGGCCATTACCCCTCTTTCATCCCCACCACAGAGCATCAGCGAGCCACCAAAAGGTCAGCTCAGCATGGCATCAAGATTCACTATAAAAGATCAATAGGACAGGGAGGATAAAGTTATGATTGGCTCTGCAGTGGAAGCCTATAGTCCTGCATTAATCCTGGCATTAGGCAATGATAAACACAGTTGAGAAGTGGGTTTTCACTGAGTTTCTCATTTAAGGGGTCCTGTATTTATTTACATATCTAAAGTCTATTGCTGTAAGAAAATCTAGTATACTATGAAAGCAAAGGTTGAGTATTCAACCCTACACAGGAGCACACACATACAGTAAGTCCTCTTTGGCAGCTGCAGTAGGCCCACTCCCAAGCTTTTCATGTTGAAAATTCTACAATAATACACGGAGTGTACAAAACATTAACAATTACCTGGAGACATTTTCCCCTACTGCTGTTGCCTACCTTGTAGTATATATAAACCAGAGCTCACAATGCCTAGTTCTGGAATAGAAATATAATGACTAGAACTCATTTTACATCTGTGGTGCTCAGTGACTGGGATTCACTGATAGAAGCAGGAGGCCAGTGTGGGAGGGCCTGTATTGGCTGAATGCTTGCTGTAGGTGTCTCCACATCTGTGTGTTTTCATCTTGGGACCAATTTCCTCTTAATATTCCAGGGTGTTTCTCTATGATCTGTCTGTCTGACCATGGCATTCCATGGCATTCCATGGGCAGATAGCTGGCAGGGGGAGGCTGGAGGCTGGAGCCTTTAGCTCTATGTGGGGCTGGAGTCTGGAGTCTGTGCTGCTGCTACTGCTCAGCTTCATGGGAATCATGTCTCCCCTCAACACATTCATATTTCATAATAATGCTGAAGTTCCGCAATGCCACTCACTGCTTAACTACTTTCATAATTACAGGCTCTTCAAACGTGTGCCAGCCATCTAATTGGAAGATGAGTTAACATGCGTGACGTTAAGTGATTTTTATTTTCAGGCTACCAATTGAGTGGAGGGCTCTATCATGCCCTTGCTCCTGCATGCACACACGCACGCATGCAGACAAAGACAGACAGACTCATCTTTATTCACTCCCCATTCTGTGAAAAGTTCAAATTTACCCTGAGTATAGGTTTATTTCAGCAATAAATTATCAAACACACTCCACTGATTTAATTACAAGAATGTATAAACTCTGTTGTTTTTCTTTAATTACTTGAATACCCACACTATCAATTTACTTGCTGCGTTTAATTGCAGAACTGTGAGAGCTGGGGTTTTCGTCTAAGGCTTGGCGAACCAATTGTTAATTGAACGGGTACGAACATAAACGTTCATGATATTCTATTAAATGCATCCTTTGTAGGAGAAGAACAAACAATGAAATTGATTAGAACGTCTTTTTGCTCATTCGAGACAAAGGAAATCATTAAAACAGGAGCGCGCACATACACACACACACACACACACACACACACACACACACACACACACACACACACACACACACACACACACACACACACACACACACACACACACACANCACACACACACACACACACACACACACACACACACACACACACACACACACACACACACACACACACAATCACTAACAAACACTCTCACACTGACACTATAGCAACTGTAGAAGACTTGACCTTCAACTTAGAAGTGAACAAACTGCCCTCAGCACCTTGATGCCACAAAAATGATGACTTAAGAAATTGTTGTTTCGATGTTGTTTTGTTGGTGAACCACAGATACCTTTAAAAGCCATCAAACAGAAGTACAGTATGTCACACAAGTGTCAACACTGTACCAGTGGGAGGTATACACACCATTCTGTATGACCATAAAGTCATTGTTTGATTAATTGGCTTTGCACATGTTCACTTTATATTGGATATGTTCACTCCAAAACTACCAGTACCAAAGTTACTGCAACTCTATGCCAGAATTACTCAGAGGAAGAAAGGGACATCTCAAACGATAGAATACAATAGAAAGGACCTTACTCCATGTAGGGGAACCAACACAATACTACTCACACATAAACACCTGGCTTACGCCAATGTCACCATATACAGGGGCAACCTTCATCCACTGGCACACTAGCACAGCACCACCAGCAGTGGCTTGGTTTGACAGACACCAGGAGCTCATCAGTCATTCATTTTTAGTGTCCCTCATCCTGTCTGTGTACAGCACTTGCAGTCCCCACGCTACCGCCTTGATTTATCATACAGCTCTGCTGCTAAGTGGAGCGATAATGACAATTTTGCACCAATCTTTCTCCCTCCCTCCCTCTCTCTCTCCCTCTTTCCTTGGTTACCCGTCTATCTGAGAGAGAAGTAAATCAAGTTTACATCATGCTCAGCCAGGCTCTCGCTGGAGTAACGGATGCAGCTCTCTTCAGGCGGGGAGAGGAAGAGACGCACTGGGGAGGAATTGGATGTTGTGTTAGCTGTTGTTCCACTCTGTTCCTTCTCTCCATGTTCACAGAGACACCATTCAGTGTGGTTATCAGGCAGAGCAGAGAAAGCACCAGGGATTATGTCTTACAGTTGATTCCAGAGTTATTTGGTCTTGGCAAAGATGTATTGATGCAGGAATTCCGCCAGGCTCCCCTACTCCTCCCAATCAGAAGACACAGGGACGCTGTGATAGTGACTTGGACTGGGTCCCGGAAACATAAAGATCAGCCCTAATTCTCAGGACAGTACTGCCTCCTAAAATCCTAATATCAGTGTTAGGTTTCTTAGTTGAATGGATCCAATCCCAGGGCTCCTCAGTTCCTCCCTAAATCATACAGGGAAGTAGAACTGGCCCAGGCCCATCATCAGTATACTGATTGTCTAAGTGGTTGAGATTGTGCTGTGGCCTAGCTGACCTGGGTTCAGTGGCTGGTCTTTAGCCATCAGCTGATATTACAGAGCTCCTAAGGAGACACTGGCCAGATTTAAAAGCCTCTGCAGACGGAGGAAGCAGCAAATCGCTTCCATCTTAGGGTTTGATGTGCTTTTTTTTCCTTCCTCATTTGGTTTGACATGTTCTGATGTCCACACGGAGCCGGAGCATGTCGAGATGTGAGCTCCAGCGAGACAAGCCGTTTAAAACGTTGCCAGGAGAAAGGGAGCCGAGACGAGAAGCAGAGATGAAACAGGCGCCGAGCTCTTTCTGTTTTTCTCTTTTTTCAACTCGCTGTGTGAGGAGGCAATGCAGCACCTCATGCTCATTACCTTAGATGCTTTCATCAGCTGGGTATGAAACAGCCATTTTGCTCCATCTCCTCTGCCTCTCCTCCCTCTCCTTGTCTCCCCCTCTGGAACAGGATGACAGAGCCTTGTAGTACCATCCGCAGCCCTTTGATTCCTCTGCTGCTTACTGATCACAACAACATTTAAACTGGGATCATGTTCAAATAGGGAGAAAATGCATTCATGCATTCCAAATGACTCTACTCGGTCTGTGCTCAGCTTCTACACGCCAGAGGGTGTTTAAGTGCCATTTTGTGGTCTAATTCAATGTTCATTCTTCTATTTCTGTTGCTAACGAAGATGGTGGAGCCACAGATCATAGAATAGAGGGGATGATCCAAGTCATCAACATCCCTGGTGGAGTAGTCACAAGGCTACTGTAACAAAACAAACACTTGGGTAGCATTTGACAAACTTGCTAAGTTTGGTGGTAATGAATGATCTGTAACACATATCCACACTGTCTGGGAGCTAACATGCTGAAATGAGGAGATAAAGGTTACCAACAACAAAACCATCACCCCAAAGTGAGTGTGAAGGCATCTCATTTTTACACAGTTACACCTGACAACATATATTTTAAAGATCCAAATATCATACAGGATGAGTGTTAGTACCTCTGGAGGGAGATGCCATTTCAAATGGATGGAGTGTGATATCCCAGCCACTCCAATCTGTCCAACCCAGGGAGTCGCAGTGATAACACCCACTTAAATCTACCAAAACACTGCCATCCACAGACACCCTCTTGGCCTGCCACAGGTTCATTGTCTGGGATTACTAAAGCCATGCTTTTAGTGGACGACCTGCTGCTGACCCTCTCCCAAAACTTCCCATTACTGATCAGACCGGTAAGCACATCTCAAACCGTCACTGATGGAGGAACTGAGAGGTGTTTTTCTGTTATTTTGTCCTATTTTTTTTATCTCTCCTGCTCCTTCTTTGGCTCACACAGAGCCACACCACCTCACTTTTTTGTAAGTCTCAATCTTGCAACCTTATTGCAGGGCCTACAGTTTGACTGAACTGCACATAGTGGCTGTAATCTTTTCTTTTTTTACAACTTATTTTCCGCCAGATGGGATATTACCTGTTATTTTCCAGATATTCTAGGATCCCCAGCAGCAACATCTAGATAGCAAGCAATACATTTAAAATAGCCCTGAAATGGACAGCAGAACAGGCTGTTTTCTCAACACCATTGCCACAGGTGTGACCAGAGCCTTAATTGCATGCTACCTTGGTTGGAGAACTTGCTAACTGAATTATGGATCCTGTGATTTCATTTTGCTGACCTTTCCTTTAAATACTGTCTCTTTTTATTTTACTTTTTTGTTGTGTTTGAGGTGTGGCTGCCTGGGGGAAGATGCAGGTAAGAGGGAAGTTTGACCAGAAGGCTGACAAATGCTGACTGAGTTTGAGAGTGTTATTGGATGTTTTTGTTGATACGATCTAAGCTGAAATGTTTAGTTAGTACTTCCCTCGAACCTGCACCAGAAGCTGTATTTTTGTGTAATTGTGTATGTGACCTTTTTTGATCAGGCTCAAAAGGAAGGAAATAAAACAGGTGAACTTGATGCATGTCTGGCAATTCATTATTTTGCCACTCAACCCAAACTGGGAACCTGCAGAGCTCCCCATGTTCTTGTTTAAACCTGGGGTGACGTAGTTTGGCAGCCTAACAGTATGAGAAGCATTTTAGCTAGAGCAGCTGTGTCCTTTAGAGCCTTTGTTCTGTTGCTTCCGCTGTGCAATGCCTCATTGAATAATGCATTGTTTTTTTAAATGTTTTTTAACATTTTTATTAAAACAGTCAATTTAACCCTTTACACTTGGGAATTGGCCTATATGGATAGGGCTAAATTGAAATGTTATGGGGAAATAATTTGACAAGTTGAGTACACAACAGTTCACCTGACACAACTGAATCCAAACACTACTGTTTTTATGTGCATTTTATATTTACTGTATTTTTGCTGCATTAGTTAATGAAATCTGAAAATACTCTAGATACATTTTCTAACCTGATAAGAATATTTCAGGAACATGTGGGGTAGGTGCAACAAAACAGTGTTTGAGTAAGATGACTAACTGGTGTCTCCAAGTGTGCACAGTCATTTCAATGCACTTGTAGGACAAATCAACTATATAAGGTGTTTTTTTATTATGTTGAGCTCTCCTTGTTGTGCCATTGAGGAACTAGAGCAAGCACATGTTTTGTTTGGAACACACCCCTGCCATTCCACAATTACTGTTTATGCAATTCAAAAACTGCCCATTGTAAATTGCAGTCTGGGTCAGATGAGCATCATTTGAAACCTTGTTCTATTGCCAACATGACTAGCAAAGTTATCATATGATCTTCGTGTTAAGGGAAATTCAGAGAAACCAATTGTAATGTTGGTCCTCATAGAAGTGATGTGCGTGTTCAGAATTTCCTTCACTCAGACCATATTTGCAGAAGTTGCCCAATTAGCGGGGGGGATAGGGACAACTTCTTGTCACGTGGTGCTCAAGTTTAAAATGGCTGTCGACCAAAACCCATACAGAGTTGTGAAGCGCAAAACCTGAGCACTGACATTTATGGCATGTTACTGTACAGCCACTGCGTTCCAATTTAGGCTTATCAGTGCCCAAATCGGACATTTTTAAACCGTGTATGGGTAAGAGTATAAAAGGCTAATGATGTGGGTTTAGTATAGTTTATATACTGAACAAAAATATAAACACCCCTACCTTTTTAAAGTGTTGGTTTTATGAGCTGAAATAAAAGATCCCTGACATGTCCATTCGCACAAAAAGCTTATTTCTCAAATGTTGTGCACACATTTGTTTACATCCGTGTTAGTGAGCATTTCTCCTTTGCCAAGATAACCATCCACCTGACAGGTGTGTCAAATCAAGAAGCTGATTGAAGAGCATGATCGGTAAAAGGCCACTCTTAATATGTGCAGTTTTGTCACAACACAATGCTACAGTCTCAAGTTATGAGGGAGCGTGCAATTGGCATGCTGACTGCAGGAATGTCCACCAGAGCTGTTGCCAGAGAATTGAATGTTAATTTCTCTACCATAATGTTGTTTTAGAGAATTTGGCAGTACATCCAACCAGACTCACAACCGCAGACCACGTGTAGCCACGCCAGCCCAGGACCTCCACTCTGGCTTCTTCACCTGCGCTATGGGCCACCCAGACAGTTGATGAAACTGTGCGTTTGCACAACCAACGTTATTGCAGAAATTTTATCAGAAACCGTCTCAGTGATGCTTATCTGCGTGCTTGTCGTCTTGACCTGACTGCAGTTCGGCGTCATAACCGACTTCAGTGGGCAAATGCTCACCTTCGATGGCCACTGGCACGCTGAAGAAGTTTGCTCTTCATGGATGAATCCCAGTTACCGGGCAGACGGTGTGCATGGCGTTGTGGGCCAACCGTTTGCTGATGTCAACATTGTGAACGGCGTGCCCCAATTTTGTGTTATGGTATGGGCAGGCATAAGCTACGGACAACGAAAACAATTGCATTTTATTGATTGCAATTTGAATGCACAGAGATACTGTGACGAGATCCTGAGGCCCATTGTCATGCCAATCATCCACCGCCAGCGTGTTCCAGTTCCTGCCAATATCCAGCAACTTCGCACAGCCATTGAAGAGGCGTGGAACAACATTCCACAGGCCACAATCAACAGCCTGATCAACTCTATGTGAAGGAGATGTGTTGTGCTGCATGAGGCAAATGGTGGTCACACCAGATACTGACTGGTTCTGATCCACACCCCTACCTTTCTTTTTTTTAAGGTGTCTGTGACCAACAGATGCATATCTGTATTCCCAGTCATGTGAAATCCATAGATAAGGGCCTAATGAATGTATTTCAATTGACTGATTTCCTTATGAACTGTAAATAATTTTAAATGGTTTATATTTTTGTTTAGTGTAGTACTGTGTAGTGTTCCAACATATCTTACTCATTGACCTTTTTGTCCAAATAGTAGAATAAATAAACCACAGTTTTTTGCCCAACACCCACATATTTATAGAAGTGGAGGCATGAGAGAGATATAGCATGTCTAGTATTCAAAAGAGCCACAACCCGATGGAAGACCGAAAGCAGTAATTACATTCAATAGAATAAAAGGAGCCGAAAAACAAAACTCAATCAGGTGCCTGTGAGATTTCACATACAGAGTGAAAATAACCCAGAGCTGAAGCATGGAGAATGATCTCCTTTGCCAGTAATACACAAACACTGCTAGCAGGTGTTGGGCAGTAGCGAGCTATCTGCTATAGTTTTCGTGATGATCAATTTCTGTCGAAGGAGGACCTGGTTTTTACATATTGTGTATATGTATTCATTCTGACTACATTTCCGTTTGTTGGCAATGTCAATTATTATGTTTTTATAAATACTTATGTTCGCTAGCTGGATAGGCAAATGCCGGCGAGTACTAAACTGTAAACCAATCTAAACTTGTGTACTATCCATGGTACTGTCTCTGATCGCTTCTGCCAATCACAATATCCATATCTAAGGTAGTTGACAGCTGGTGACATCTCAAAAAAGATCTCTGTCCGATAAACTTCTATCAGGTAAAGTATTTATTTGTAAGCAAACTATTTAGATATAGAAACGTGATACCATCAATACACAGCAACCGTAGTAATTTAGTTAGCTTTCTAGTTAGCTAGCTAGTGACAACACGTAGATCTGTTGCTAGCTATTGTAGCAGGGGCAGATAGCTTTATCACTAGCTAGCATGTCATTCGAGGACAAGGAGCATTATAGCTATCAGTTTATTCCAACTAATAATTTAGTCCGTTGGAGTGGGATGATTGCAGAGCAGTCTGCCTCAGCCTGTCAGGATTTTAATGTTATAGCTCAAACTATATTCCTTTTGATTTGTTTTATTCATTCTTGTCTCTCACTTTTGTCACACATCGATCTATTCAGCTGTCCTGTGTCCTGCTCCCAGAGATCAACCAAGTGCAATTCACCAACCACGGGCTGATTCACTCACCTGTGAGGAGAACCATTCTATTGCAGTTTGAACTCGCCCTGTAGTCACTATTTACACATTGAGACCACATATGTATGCAGTTGCCTGTTTTTTCTTTGTGGGTTTTGTCTTACAAAGTGTAGTGCATTTTAGAGTTGAAGAACAACTACACGTGAATGTTTGAGTATCTCAAAGACTAAATTCAAAGTAGAACCAGTATAACAGGTGGCAAACAAATTATTTTACTATTGTAACATGCAGTGGGGAGAATTATATTGTCCCTGTCAGGAGCCCAGGCTTTTCTCATCTCTGGACCACAAGCGTTCGATTGCATTCTTTCAAGGCATTTGTCTCTCTCTACATTGGTTGGCTACATTGGTGACCAGGGTGGTAATACTTTCGATACGCTTATGGGGCCTGGGCACACGAATGCTCCTAGAGAGAGGGGGGAATACTGAAGCATGCGTTGATGACAGTTCTACTGTCTCCATCCTAGAGTGAGGGGGGAATACTGAAGCATGCGTTGATGACAGTTCTACTGTCTCCATCCTAGAGAGAGGGGGGAATACTGAAGCATGCGTTGATGACAGTTCTACTGGGGGGTTCCCCCCCCCCCTCCATCCCCCCCCCTAAAAGACGAAAAAGGAGGGGGGAATACTGAAGCATGCGTTGATGACAGTTCTACTGTCTCCATCCTAGAGAGAGGGGGAATACTGAAGCATGCGTTGATGACAGTTCTACTGTCTCCATCCTAGAGAGAGGGGGGAATACTGAAGCATGCGTTGATGACAGTTCTACTGTCTCCATCCTAGAGAGAGTG